>NC_142370.1:11999062-12599062 GCF_059441005.1 Hippichthys cyanospilos
ACGCGACCCATCAATGAGCAAATTCCCCTCCTCCACACAGACGTAAATATTTCGACACTTGCAGGAAGTGAAATGTGAGATAATTGCTTTAAGCATGAAAAGAGCTACTTTGAACTACTACTGTACTTTGTGAAGTTTCAGGCAGAATGAGTCACAGTTTGTATAGGTAAATGTTGATTTTTCTTCCATCGTTTCGAACGCTGGCTTGTTTTCTAAACTCTGGGCTCTGCTTTTCAAAGCAAGCAGCTGTCTCTGTCAACATTCACTGCCAAATGAGGTGGAAGACGACAATAGAGCCAGTCCAGTAGTCGTCATCCTAACAAATCAGGCTGAACATTGGCCCGGCGGTAGAGCGGCAGGAGGCGGGTGTCCCAATAATTTTGTTCAAGTGGCACACACGTAAAAAAAAATATGCACATGCGTATCGAGTCGAAACCAGCTCATGACTAAATTAGTGCTGTTTCTTAAAATCATTTTTATCGGCTGTTGGAGAAACGTCTCGCCGCGATTCTCGACAAACACGAACCCTGTTGGTTTCCAACAAATTAAATAGAAGAGTATACAACAAAGTTATATCATAACGCTGGTAAAACAATCATGCTAAAGTGTGTGTGTTGATGTGGACGCGAAGTTAGTTAGCTGCTGAAGGAGGAACACCTCTTTCTCCGCGTAGTGCCCTTTTGGGGGCGGGGCTGCGCCACAAACAAGAGTGCGTGATTTGTCCGATGTGCTAGCCGGCTCATAAATCGTTAGCTAGAGTGCCAGTGTCGCGCAGACAGCCGTCTCACGACGGACAAGTCGCGCAGCAGGCGCCTGATCCGCTCTTTGAGCTGCGGCAGTCGGGACAACGGCTCGGGAGGCTCCAGCTCGCCCGAATGGTCCAGCCATGACTCCAAAACTGAAGAAAGAAAGAAAAAGTGAAAGAAGAAAAACTTTTACAAAAGTACTAAGATCTCAATCACAATTACGTTTTCACAGGCAGCCTCGTTAAAATGGATCTTTGACATCTATCCTTGTCAATCATAGTGAAAGAGTTGAGCGATGGAGAAAATTAAGCTATTAGCATCTGAAAACGAACAGCTCTCATTCCAGGTCATTAAGCATCATCCATGATAATAAAGTTGAATGAGAAAATATCAAGATGTGTGAAGTTCTCATTTTGACAAATGGTCCCAACTTTGAAAAATCTATTATCTATTATCTAACATTGTTAAGTAATTGATTCCTTTCATGTTGAAGATTCTTAAAAAAAGTGACTCACAATGAGTTCACTCTCACCATAGAGTGCTTGTATTTCAAGTTTGCATTCGCAACTAAATGCTCTGAATGCTGGGTCGTATCTTGAAATAATTGTAATTCAGGTCATTCACATCTCAATACAACACACTTATTGGTATACACCCATGAATAAACAGACAAAATTGAGCGCCTGTCTTACCATCCAGGTCTTTCTCAATGACATCCATCCTGGTGCTGATCTGTTGATGTAGACGCTCAACGTGCTCCAGCAGATTTTGCTGGCACTCTGTCACCGAAGTCAGTGAGGACACCCAGGTTGTCGGGTGAGCGCGTGCGTGCCCTTCAGCTCCGTTTGCGCATGTGCTTTTGGTGCAGTCTTGCCAATCATTTTCTTCTCGTTTTATTTCCTGGAAAGACACGCGCAAGACTAATCAAACTGACTGATTGCCCAGTCTTAACCCATTTTTCTCACTGCATCTCAGGCGTGAGTCAAACTAGCTCCTTGCTGGCGCTGTCAGGTTGCCCTGGCAACAGCAGCCGAGTAATGAGCAAGGCTTGTGAATCACACTTCATTTCATGCAGGGTTTGCTCACCTGTGCTTAACCTGCTTCCACAGAAGGGTAGAAACGACTCCTTGAGTAATTTGAGTATTTTTGGGCCATTTTTTCATGCCCAGGATACATGTATTATTGTACCCGATTCATTTATTGTATTGTGTCAGGAGAAATCTGTCAAGCCAATTGCAGGATCAGTTGGTAATACGCTCCAAGACAGTAAAAAACACCGAAAATGCGGTGAGAAGGCAAACCTCCAAATAAATCTTTCCTTAACAAATAGGACACAAATGCCTCGGTATACACAATAATTTTTAAGTTGGCATAACGGTTGATTTGACTCATATTTGCATTGTCATCTTACTGTTGCGCCCGACATGAACACCACAATAATAATTAAGAATGAGCAACTTTTATACATTTTTGAGGACCAATATTTGTGTTTTACTGTCGAGCAGAGTATTAATAATTGTTGCTGCAAATGACTTGACAATTTTTTCTGTGTACACTAATAAACAGGTATCTGGGGCCAGAAATAATGCCCCGAACATTTTTTTAACCAAAGTATTGGGGGATGCATTTCAGCCCCAATCAAATTACTCAACAGCTGCACCCTTATTTCCAACTGAACCCTGTTGAAATTGTTTTATTGTCTTACCTCATCTTCCTCATCGAGTGCCTCTTGTTTCACGGCAACTGTCAGTTTGTCCTTTGCCTTTTCCCACAAAGCACCGGGCTTCTGGTAGCAGTGCTCGCTGCTGACATAACTGACGGGGGGCTCTCCTCTCGGCTTTTGCCCTTCGTCCGTCGTCCATGGCAATCGCCAGAGCTGCAGGTCGGGGTGTGACGGCGTACTGTATGGCCGGACAATAGTGGTGGGAGTTCGCATGTAAATGGAGGTCATAACTAAGTCACAAGTTGAAACATTCAAGCTTCAAGCAATTGACAAGCTACTGTGGCAAAACCCAAGTGAGTCAAGTTGGGTCCTCACTGAATTTTCAACCTGTGTGAGTCAAGCTGTTACAATCCAGCACACTCATTAGTCGAGGCTGAGCCAACAAGTGCAGATGCAGACTCACTGTAAGAGACTGATCTTCAGCTGCAGGCCACTCAGGACTTGATTGAGACTGTGCGTGTGCGCTAAGAGCCCGCTGGTTTGCGTGATTTTGGAGGTGTTGTTGTCCGAGTAATTTTCCCTCACAAAAGACAGGCCGAACATGCGCCCCGATGTGAGCAGGTCAGGCTCGGACAGGTAGCACTGTGTCCGCCTCCAACCTGGACACATAGAGAAGGACAATGTGGCGATGAAGCCCAAGATGGCTGTAATCAATGAGTACATACAGACGACTGACAGAAGGCACCTATTCTTATGCCAATTCTACAGTAAAGCAAAAACTGTTACAGATACTCTTGAGAAGCAAAAGGCTCATTTTTCAACATTTGATTGACTCATTCATTCAATTACTAAGTGATCAAAACTGTGGTCCATTTCGGCATGGATCGATGACCGGTTTAGCTGTTTGTGGTTTTGAAAAGTAGAAGTTTCAAGAACCACTAATGCTGCCTGTCATCAGTAATGAGCTCTGGAATTCATTTTTTTTTTTTTTTTGCTCCCAGTTGAGGCAGTGAGCCAGATTTTTAAAGTTAATTACACAGCAGTTGCACACCCATGGAGGATGACAAAAGGGGGTGGATGTATATTGGAAAAATGAGGCACAGTTCGTGACACAGATGTCTTTGCATAGTCCTCAAAAGATGTGTGTATGTAAGCACCAGCATATGCTAGTAACTAGGGCCTGATCAATTAAATTGGCCAACTGTGGCCCTTCAAGCATCAGACAAACGGCTGACATTAGAAGATTATGTAAACTTTTTACCTGTATGACACGCTAACCGTTTATAGCAGTTGTATAAAAGTAACACTGGTGTCATTATTTATTACACATAAATATATAGCCTTGTATCCTAAAATATATATAAGAGAATTTAGAGGTACTGTTGTTGATTTGTTGTTAGTTTATAAGCCTTAACACCCCTAAAGTGTTATTTTTCTTCATAGATGTATTTCTAAGGATTCCATGTTTATTATGCGCTCTCAGCACCCCCTTAGGCAGTTAATAAGGAACTTCCTTTCAACTCACGTCTACTTGAGTTACTTCACAGGTAGGATGAAAGCCCTCATACCACCTCTATACCGATTCCGTAACGCCTGCGCAAACGTCAATACACGCCCACCTTGACCAGGAGAAGTTCACGTCTTTTACTTCATGTAAATGTTCAAAGAATCACCATTTAATCTTTGGTCATTATTTATTTATTTTTTTTTAACAAACATTGGCATCGGCATCAACCTAAAAAAAATCCATATTGTTTTTTTTTTTTTTTCATTTATTTGTGTTAAGTTAAACATATCATACAATCAGAATCTAATTATAAGCCCATGCCTACTCCCAATTGCTCTGTTTACATTTGTCCCCTACCTGAACAGTGCCTGCAGTAGTAGCAGATGTAGTTGCGTGGGACATTGTCCTCGTACAATCCCATACAGGTGCCGTGCTGCCAACACAAACACGACTCGCACTGCAGGCGACAAAAAGTAACGCTGTGACTCGTGCTCCGATGCTGAAAAAGAAACCATGCAGCTGACCTGGATCATGAAGTCGTGCTCCTCGTCCACCTCGCACACACACCTCACTACCTCGCAGTCTTCTGCGCCCGTGGCCAGCGACCAAGATGTTGTGTCCTCACCGCTTTCGGCCGTCAGCGTTGACCAGTCGCTGCCGTCGTCCACTATAAAAAGCGGGACAGTGATGATGTGAATGGCAGCATAGCGTTTCTTCTTCTGGTGTACATTATGTGTGTCTTTACACGCATGTGTGCTGGGGTGCTCCTCGCTGACTTTGAATCTGATAGGGGACAAGGCCAAACCGTCATTGTCGCTACTGCAGACTTCTGAGACATAAAAAAAAACAAAACAAAACAAAATATTCATTGCAGTTTTCGTTTGCCTTATAAACCCGTAATATATAGATAGAGTCTATCTACCGGTATATTTTACGGGTATGTCATACTCGACTTACAAGCGCCCCAGCTATTGAGTTTTTTTTGTATGTGTACAAAATACCGTACATATTGGGGTGTACTGTAGTGTGCATTCATTTATTGACTGCTGGCAGTGTTCAAAGCAGAAATACATTAATATTATCTCTGATATTAAGCATTTCAACTGAACTTTCAAGATACACAAAATGTTGTGTTTTGTGACAATATAAGCCCTTAACCTACCAAAAAAAGAGGTATAGACTCTTAAGTTAGGTTCACGCTGCTGACACTGCTGAATAAAGTCACACAATTCAGATTTTTTTCGCTCCTACCAGACATGTATATGATCTTTTGATGGCATGTGAATCGAATTTTTTCAAATGCGACCCAGGCCACTTGCTGTGGGACTAAATTCAATTCAAATCAGACACATCTATTCAGATATGTCAACGACTTTTAGAAAAAAAATCTGAGTTCACAAAAAAAAAGCCCTGCAGTGTGAACCTAGTCTTATATCACCCCAAAAAGTTGTACTTTTTTCAGCTTTTTTTTTTTTTTTTGTGGAAGAAATAACCAGCAGACCATCAGTTGCTCTTACCCAAAATTGGACGTTTCTGACAAACAAGCTGACAAATTTTCCTTTTTGTAAAATCACAATAGCACACATACATTTACATACACCAATGTTATGCCAACTTTTTTTAAATTGTTTCATGGGTGGGCCCCTTTAGTCAGCTGTAGAAAAATGTCGTGAAGGGGGCGCGGCAACCACACAACAAAAGGCATTGTTTCAGTGAACCAGACGAATGAGTCTTTCGGGTGTGAAATGTAGCCATCCAAAAACCTAATATTTATGCATGTTTAGGCCATCCATTAACTGTCGAAATTAAATACCATGCAAAGCATGACAATGCCTCCCAGTGGACATGATTGTCAATTGCACTCTAGTCACAAGTGCATACAGGTAAATGCACCGCAACAAACATGATGACCTAATGCAGGTTAGGATCAAGAGCCTTACTTTAATTTGTCTTCTTGCTTCACCTGTATTATTGTTATATGTTGTGCAACATAAAAAGTTGGTTAGGGTGGGTGTTTACAAAAGATTTTTGAGACTTATGGATGTTGGGGGCAGTGACGAGGAAGCTACACAAACCAACGATTATAACTTTCAGTGTGAAAAATGGCGGATCGACGTTAACGAAAGGGGGCACCGACAACCAATGACTGTTATGACGGTCTAAATTACAAGGACAGGTCTGTCAATCCCAATGAATTCTGTTTCACATTTTCATGATGACGACTAGTGAGATGATTGGAAGATTTTGGTAGATGTCTGTAATCTGGACGAGGCTCCACAGACAAAGCAACATGGTTCTTTTCGAAAGGCAGAGGCCATTGAAGCAACAGCTAACCAGTTGCAAATGGTGAGATACTCAACGTAAGGGACATTAGGTGCCCAAGTAAAGATGAAGCATCTTTTGCTTTAAATCATTTTAAAATGATCTCAGTGAAAAAAAATATCTGAGAGTTCTATGATCAATATAATTTTTGTTGCTGTCAACATCATGGTCTTGGTGTTGGTCATGCTCAGGTGTTAGTACTAGTACCTGATTGACTCATCTTTTTCTTCTTCTTCTTTTTCTTCTTCTTCTTCTTCAGTTTGAGCCTCATACAGGTTTTCCTCTCTTTCCTGTCCTGAAGCCTCTTGTCCCTCTTCAACCCTGTTAGACATCGAAATCACAACAAAATGGCTGCATTTACAGGATGTGATTCAAAGTGACACTTTCTCTTTTGATGTCAATTGGCATCACTGGAGCATGCAAGTTTTGGAAAATTAAATACGACAACAATATGTTAGATTTAGGGCGGCAGGTAATGATTATTTTGATAATCGATCAATCTGTTGATTATTTTGTCAATTAATCAAAGCATCTTTTTTTTTGGACAAAACAAAGATAATCAATATGCTTTCATGGAGGACAAGAGTAGTCAGTTACCATTTGCTCGCGAGAAGCTGAAATTCCAAGCATTTTCACCGTTTCAAATTAAAACAGGTATCAAAACAATTCATTGATTAACAAAAAATATTGTTGCACCTGCAGTTAGAGCCTAGGTGTATAAAGCATTAAACATAATGTGATATGCTACATTGGAGGTATATTCAAGTTACTGTAAACATGGTGGTTTACATATGTTGCATTGGGCATTTGGAAGCGTAAAGGGAACGTCAACTCCCCAAATTTAATTTTCAGAGAAAAAGGTAAGATGCCATTAACAGTAACTTGACGTAACTCTGGGAGGCATCAAATCTATATGGAAGAGTTTGACACTGTCATTGTTATTGCTATGTGCTAGCCTAGCGAGCAGAACTTATGCTATTGAACGCGAAATGTGAAAATGGTGCATATGTAGTGTCTGTTCACCTAATGTCAGCATTTGTACTGTACCCACTTCTTGGTAGTTATTGAATTGGGCCACTAATAAAATTGGTGCGGTCCAGAAAGGGCAGAGCTACATAGACATACTGCAGAAGACATTTAATGGCAGTCAAGTGGCATCAGCTGACCTGTTACCACGGTCCTATGTTCTCTGTCATCATGTTGACAGGCGATGCTTGCTGTGTCGTACAGAAAGTGGCTGCTCTCAGAAGTTGAGCGCTTCCTCCTTCAACAAAGTCAAGACATCAAGAAGTGTTTTGCTGGCAGCTTTCAGCGGCTATGTTCAGAACCATCCAGTAGCCAGACAAGGGCTATATAAATACATTTGAATTGACCTGACTATAGAAAGCTCTAGAATATGGTGAGTTGGCTAGTTTGTTGTGCTGATGAAATGTTTAGTGAAATCTTGTTTCAGGGGTTAACAAAAACTATTCTTAATTTGAAACATTGTTTGTGATGTAAAAACTTTTAATGCATTGATTTAAAACCCAATGTGATGATTCATTCTTGAACTGTATCACATCTCAGGTACAGTGCTGTTTAGAATTAATGGCACTTAAAAATATCCTTCTGAAACCCAGTCTATTCATTCATGTCCACTATTGTGGACTTTTGTTTTTTGTCCACATTGGCACAATCCTACTGAGTCTGCGTGTGCTCAGTAAAGGACATCCTAACCCTTTTAATTACGTCTAATTTGTTTGGGAAGGGTGCATTTACCTCTGCTGCCTTGCTGAGACCAAATGGACACCGTAGACACAAAAGAGTAGGCTGGATTTTGAGTAGTTATTTTTTACAAAAAAATAGTCATTAGAAGCTAAAGAAAATATCTGAACTCGTTCAATCCCAAAGATGTATTTATATACCTTTGCAGATTGCAGACATGAAATAATTTACAGATTTTTTTTCAAGTGCTAGGGTAAAAAAAGGGTCTCAGAGTATTTCACTGTATGAATAAAGAAATGAATAATGTACCAAGGACTGAATGAACTCTTGAAAGATACGTAAAAATACATCAGGGATTGAATGAGTTCACAAGGAGCGCCAATAATTCTGAAGGATACTGTATAACCCGTACTTAAAGAAAGCCTATGTAATTTGATGCACTGGCAAAGATAATAACTGACTTTGGCGTGTCTACCACTGCTGGACTGCCTTGCTCCTCTTGATGCAGCTGCTGTTCCGCATGGTAGTACTTGATGTGGTAATGCAGCAGACTGGCCTTCCGGAAGGACTTAGTGCAGCCAGACGATGGACACTTGAAGGGATTGTGGTCCAGCTCAATGGAGAGGATAGGAGGCGGCTGGTTCTTTATCACCCTGTACACTGACGCACAAATGTTCAAGTTAGTCCATGATGTAAGCATGAGTTTAAATATATTCATTTACCCAGTTATATTTAACTAAACTCTTTGCATGAATTGTACTTGTCAGGAAGGTTTAATGCAACATACTTTTAACTTGGGTATTTTTGTTTCGAGGTAACTCCAATTCATTCTACTCGCTATTCTTATTTTTACCAATGTAGGATAAGCAGTTCAGACAACAAATGGATGGATATTATTGTTGTATTGCATCGAGCAATCAATTTGTTTTAAGTTGTTAGAGAGACTTCAATCACACGACTCAGGAAATGTTGCACTAATTGCAGGTAACCAATGGCAACTTTTGACTCCAATTCACCAATCAAAAAGAACCGAGAAGTCACGTGACTTTCAAGACTAGATTCCTGTGGCTGAATATTCCTTAAAGGGACACTGTTTTAGATTTAGACCATTTTTCATTAAAAAGGAATCAATTAAATGATTATAAACTTGAAAAACTTGAAAAAGCAAATAAATGTGTTCTTAATGGCCAACAGTATGTTTTAAATATAATCGTAGGTCTAGTAATCATTAAATTATATTACATGGGGAGTGGCACTTCTCCAGAGGTTTCCATGTTTGTTATAGCTACGGACAACGGTAAATGCAGCACCTCCTGCTGTCTGTAATGAAAAATCTTAAGCAGTGTCCCTTCAAAGAATATTCCGTAAGAGCAAAGCAACTAATAAACCATCCATCCATTATTACTTTCTGCACTGTATTTTTGAAATCATATCTTGTTTTGAATGAAGGAGATGGAAAGAAAAAAAAGTAAAAATACTTGTTTTGGTAAAAAAAAAGTAAAAATGCTTGTTTTGGGTTGTGTTCTGTACCCCTAAAATATATATAGTTTTAAAAATCACTAAAATATAAAACATTCAAAGGGAGAGAACTTCTGAATTATTTTATCTATATATTATTACATATCCAATATTATTTTTTTATTATTATTTTTATTTTGTGATTGTAAAACTGAAAGCTTAGCATGTTGGCTTAACCATTTTCTTTTCCTTGTCAAATAGATAAAACACTAACTTTACAAACTTCTTGGAGTGGATGGACTATTTGCGTGACTTCAGCACACAACGCTCCGCTCATCCACCACTCCACTTTGCCCCAATAATATTTTAAATCCATTTGAAAGTGAAATATTAGGGGACTTACGTGGTTCTCTGCTGAATTTGTGAGTGGTTGGCAGGTGCGCCTGGCGCTCCAACAGCACATCTGCTCCAGGCAAAACACACGCATCATGAAAATCACAGGCACAGCAAATCAAAAAAAGTCATTTTCATCAAAGGATGTTGTGAAGATGTGTTTACAATAGTTACTAACTACTTCATTGTGGGATTTATGCAAGTGATGAATAGCTCTTTTTGCACAAGCTATGAATGATATCTTCACATTAAAAATTATTTAAAATCAGTCTAAACTATATTTTGTCTGAACGTTTTGCACAGATTAATTTTTTTAAGTCAATCATTCTTAAAATAAACGTTGGGCTTATTACTTTTATTGGAATCGTAACTGTAAAAACGTATTTTCTATTTTCAAAACTGCTTCCATAGTTGAAAGACATACACTGCTGGCCCTAACGATGTTGACTCGAACAGAGCAAAACTTGTTCATTGCTTATCGTCATAATTGCTTACTAGACGTCTTTATTTTACATTAGTTTTAATTCTACATAGATCACTCCTTTATTTTCATTTCATGTTAAAGGAAGATAACGGTTGGTCACATGCAAGTGTTTACCTTTGTCAATGTGGGCAGGGTTAGGGACAGCAGTTTGGCTGAGCTCGTTTGTGATTGGCAGCTCATGAGTCTCACTGTTTTCACCTGGAGAGAGAGGAAGACTCTTGGCTGCCGATGGAGACAACAAAGACGATGACGAAGATGACAAAGATGGTTGTGGTTCCCTCTCGCCTTCGGCCTTCTCCTCCTCTTTCTCCACTTCCTCCATTTCATCTTCTCTTCCTTCTTCCTGGAATTCCTCCTCGCTCTCGCCTTCTTCCAATCCCTCACTTCCCACAGCTGTCTTCTCACATTTCGACTTCTGCAATCACACACCAGTTGAAAGGCATTGTGGTTGGTTGAATTGGGTGCTGTACATTTGTAGTACTGCTTACCTTCTGTAAGGCTTTGACTTTAGGTGGTTTCACAGTCCGAACTACGCCGTCATAGAAGCGTACTGTGTAGGAGTCTGAAACACAAAGACACATTGGCAAATATGTATTAGATCTGGGCTCAAACTTGTTTGAGATTTTTGTGTGTGTGTGTGTGATGGGTATATTACAAATATTGACATCATGGATGTGTGAACATATTTAATTCTGTAATGCATGAGTCAATAATGAAAAATGATCAAGTATTTTCTTTGTCGTCATCACAGCAATGTTCAATGACTTATTTTTTTTCAGACGATACTAGGACAAATATTCAATTCTTTAGTAGTCAACTGATGCCACATATCAATACCACTCGTACTTTTTATAAAATTTTGAAGAATAAATAAATAACCACTGATATAATTTTATAGAAAATATCTATTTATCTCATTACGGCAGTCTCCTTCAAGATTATACAAAATTAGGTAGGGTGGACCCAATGAGTCAAAACATATAGACCAAAAGCAACTGACACCCACGGCAGAAGTGAATAAGCTGGGCCTCAGGGGGATATTCATAGAAATTGGACCTTAACTCATTCAATGCCAGGGACACTGTAGGTACTCGCTCATCTCTAATCACTATAAGCATCTAATAACTACTTCTGTAAACATCTGTATTACATGTACAGCCGATTTGAAGAACTTTACTAAAAAAAAGCTATCACTTAACCCTACTTTGACAGCAATTGAACCTCCATGGCAAAACTAATTGTGTAAATGCAGCCTTGCCATCATTGTTGACACGCAGGATTTTGGCTGGGTAGAAACGGCAGTCGGTCCAACAGGCCAGAACCTTGGTGCCGGAAACAAATGACTGCAAGAAAGGAGGAGGAAAACATTCATGAAGGTATGTACTAAGTACAGCTGTTATTTTATCTCACCATCTACAATCATGGAACACATTAAATAACATTCAGATCTACACTCAGGCGTCAATGCAAGGCAGTGACAATAGAATTAAGAATTTTACAACAAAAATATAGTCAATATAGTATTGAGCATACATTGAGCAAGAGTGGGCATGTCAAATGAAGCCCTGATTTGGAACATGCGTTGTTTCTAAGAAAATCATGTGACCATTGACAAATGAGGCCTTGGATTGTGAGGCCTGCAAATGTCATTGGTTCATCAACATATTGTTGCTTCACAAAACACCTATGACTGTGTACCGCTTTGCGGGTCTTGCAACTATTTGTTGTGGGCTTCAGATAGGTTGGTGACTTATAGAGTTCGTTTGTGCATGAATAAAGAATAGTTGGTGTGAAGTACCAATGGTCATTTGTATATTTATGTAAGCTTGTTGCAGAATGGCATGCACGTATGTTCAGCTGGCACAGTTGATGGCGTGTTGTGCTTCCAGTAATAATGTCATGTATATGATCCCTGAATTGGGCTTGACAATTTTAAACCCATATACAGTATAGTATTTCTAACCATGAATATTTTACTTAAATAATTCTTTCTTATGCACTGTTTAGCCTACACTCTTATTTCATTCTGTATACAAGGGTTACCAAAGTAAACAATGCCATGAACATAATTTATGATAAAATATGGTGCATTACATAAAAATGATCAAACATAATGTCTCTTGTCCTGGCACTACCCAGGACACGCTGGAGAGACTAAGTCTCTCGGCTGGCCCCACGGAGGAGCTGGACAATGTGGCCGAGTAGAGGGAAGTCTGAGCCTTTTAAAAATTATTAAAAAACACACTTTTGATAAGTCTGGCAAGACTGTCTATTTTTTTCTCCTGAAAAGTCTGCATTTGTTTGAATTCAAATAATAGGTAATCAATGTTGACAATGTCGAGGGGATTTTGGGTGTGAGTCAGAGCTGTAATTATTATCTTTACTAAGTGTAAGTGAATGTGCATCTTACCGTCGACACGCTAGTTGGATTAAGGCCTCGCCTTCCTCTCAAAGTGACTCGCTCAAGAGGCCGCAGGTATGGCGAGTTCCAATTAAACCATTCGTCATGGCGCCGGCTCCACCGACGGTAGTGGATAAGAATGCGTTCTTTGTCGTAGTCAACTTGGTCTATGGTGGCCGAGTACCTGACAGGCCACAAAAATATAAATGAATAAATAACTTTGCTGGATGTAAACGTATTGGGTATCACTGAGAGTAGGACATACCAGTTTTTGTGACGGTCTCTTGCCTGCAGTTGACTGCCCACCTCAAACTTGATGCCTGCCCTGTCTGGGGGAGTCTTCATCTTGTACACAACAAGATAAAAAATAAAGTATGTGTGTTGAATTTATCACCACGCGCTCTTTAGGCTATTCAGTACCATTTCCTGCTTAATAAACATACAAGGCATCATTTTTATGTTTATTTTCTTGAATTTTTTTGTATAATGTTTCACTTTTTATTTTTATTACTCTTAAATCCTTCCATTAATTACACCATGGACAAGCAGACAGTCAATATCAGGGCACATACAGGTAGATAAACTGGTCACTCAACAGTCAATGTCAGAGGATTTAGAATTTTAGACAAACAATTGACTCGTTGCCAGTTAGTGTCAGCAACAAAATTAGTTTGTGAAGAGGAAACGAATAAGGAATATTAAAACAATGTATTTTAAATAAAGTGCTTTAATAACACTTTGTAAGTTGACCAGATACACAACACATTGAAATAAAATGTATACTTTAAATAATCACTTGTGTCATTGAACGAATTATGTCATTTGCACCAAAAGAACTTCTCGATGTCGTTTGACAGCTGGGATACGGTTGAAGTCTCATTATAAACTTCCTGTGTGAAAGCATCTCATTGGCTAAAAGCAGTCAAGGGTGCTATTTTCTGACTTTTCATTGGTTGTCGTTGCTGTCGGGGTGCCTCAAAGACCCGCCCTTTGCCTGCTTCTGCCTTCTTACTGCTATGTGGATTATCTCTCTTAAGTGAGGTGATAAAAGGGCATAAACTCAAACCAAAACTGTGAAAATAACGCAACTCTCCTCTGCACAAAACAGAAGACGAGATAATAGCACACTTTGAGTTGTTCATCTATGTGTGGACTGTAAAAGCGATAAATTAGCGTCCTCTGCTCCTCCATTGATTGTAACTAAACGAGCTAACAGCTAACGGCTAAGTCCGATAGAACGAGTACGAGCAGAGCTTTGTTCCATTTTAATGACAAGTTTTGTGACGAGCGACGCGTAACGAACCCGAAGCAACTTTTAACTTGTCAATAATTGTCGTCCCTTCGCAATTCAAAGGATGAAGCGAAACGCTTGTTTACCTCTTGTGTACAGCAGTGCAGTCTGTGAATTCACTCTTGAGTTACGTCACATCGAGTTGGCACTTTGGCGCATGCCCAATCTGCTCCACTGCGGAACGGGAAGTGACCGCTAGATGGTGCCATTCTGTGCTTCAACCGCAAACTATAAACTAACGGAATTAGTATGGTGGCCGACATAATGACACCTCAAAAGCAGTGACATTTTATGGAAGAAAAAAAAAAGTGTACAATGTTTTTCACAAGCCCCCAAGGGTTAAATCCGACTCAAGTCAAAAGGTGCCTTTATATAAATATAATAGATACTTTACACATGTGATTATATGTTTATACTGATGTCAGCAGCTGTGCTCTGGTCCAAGATAAATTTCTCCTTTAGTGACAGAAATCAAGGGAAGCCTTGAACCTACAGTATAACCTAGAACAAAATATGTCAAGAAAAAAAAAAGTTTCCCAACCTTCTATTTACTGACATTTTATTGCATCTCGTCATTTCAAATGGCATAATGGCTCACAGAAAATTTCCCCAGCAAATAGCTATGATACTTGGTTTATCAACATGTAAGGCAAAAACTGAGGGAAATTTTAAATTTGTACACTTTCAATGAGAATGAATGTATACAAATCATGAATGTACTGAAACGAATGTTACTTAGTAGAATTTGAAGGTAAATATGATGAACTGGCAATGTTCCTTAATTCCGTCTGAAAATATACTTGGAACTTCCCAGAATTTTATCACCACTTCAAAACCCTTTAAAGAATAGTGTTGGTCCTAGTTCCATTTAAATGTGCCCTAGCAACCAGTTGAGGGTGTCCCCCCGCTTACTGCCCAAGTTCAGCTGGGTCAGGCACCAGCAAGCCTGCGACCCTTGTGACGATAAGCGGCTCAAGAAAATGGATGGATGGATGGAAGGAAAATACTATTGTATTTGTTCATTACCCCACAATCAAAACACTTACTTGCCATAACAATTTCATTGACATATTTAAACATTATGATTTTATTTGAGAAAAATACAACTTTATTCGCATAAGTTCTGATAAGGCATTTTTCTGTTCTTGTAAAGGCAATTTTTTTTAAGAAAAATATCTCTAATAATTTAGAAAAATAGGCAACTTTTAAATTTCTATGGCATTTGGGAATCCATTCGGTAGTTATGTTTAATTGGTTTTAGGCAGGGGTGTCTAAACTTAGTCCGCAAGCTCAGGTATCCTGCATGTTTTTGAGGTTTCTTCCCTGACAAACGATTCAAATGATCAGCTTAGCAAGCCCGGCAGAAGCCTGATAACAATCTTTGTCAACTACATTGGGCATGTCGGGGAAAGAAACTTGGAAAACGTGCAGAATACTGGCTCTGGAGGACCGAGTTTAGACAGCTCTGGAATATGAGGGGCCCCTTAAAAATACTGCTCCTGTTCAGGGGGTCAATTGACTCAAAAAGCATGAAAACCTCAGTTCTACAGGTTTACAATGAGAATACATCTAACAAAGGACTACTGTTGCCAAGTGGTTAAGATCGTTATATGCCACCATGGGGCGCTCGGTTCAAGTCCATCTCTGGACAAATGGCTGTGGTGTTCTTGAGGAAGACTCTGATGCCCTAATGTGCTCCTTAAGTATATCACTGCTCTAGTTGTGTTTAGTTTGAAGACTCAAATTTTGTCTAGATTCTTCTTTCTTCTCATTTTGAAGGTTACAGTACTTCTGGTCGGTTTGACAATAAATGCATAAAAGTACAGTAAGTGCTCGGTGTTTGTAAACAAAAATCTGTCCGAGGATAAGACCTGCAAATCCTCCAATGGACATAATAAAACACTCAGCAAAAATTATTTGAAAAAAAAAAACCAAAGAACATAAATTGGTGAAAAACAACATTGCTGGTTTTGTCCACATTGAATGGTTGTCCATTGGCTTGACTACCGAAAGGAGTGCCTGAAGTGCACGCTCCTCCTCTTCAGCTTCTCGGGATTGTGGGAGGCCATGTGTGAGAACTCTCGAAAGATGTCCAGGTACGTGGCGTCTCCTGAGGAAGAACCACAGCCAAGGATGAGGACAAAAATATTAGACAGGAGGAGGGACAAAGGATGTTTTGATATGCTAATGAGGAGCAAAGCCTTTTTCAGCACTTAACGGTAGTCACGGAAACGGCTCAATGCAACCACACTGCATCTTTTGTGTCCCGTCAGCGCTTCCAGGCTCAATTAAAAATAAACAATGAACTTTTCTGACTGTGTGTAAGAGACAGAAAAGTTTCCTTTCATTGTATTCCAGTCAAGACAGTCCAAACACTGTTTCCTGTAGCCACAGTCCAATGACGACATTTCACTTCCGGAACTCAAATACAAGGAATACAGAACGTTAGGAGGAGAATATGATTTAAAAAGTGACTGCTTCAAGGCACCCTCAGAAAGCTGTATGACATCTACTGTATTTCATTTTGTGGCAATACTCACCATAATTTTAACGGGGATCTATTTTCCCCTCACTGTTTTGAGATTCCCCTATGACTTCCAAAAATATTTTAGAGGACCCGTGCAAATATGAGAACATAGAAAGGTCCCAAGAGTGTTAAAAAGGAAAGTCAACCCATAACCTTTCTCAACATGTTCTATGTGCCCCCACTAGTGTGAGCATAGTACTCTGATTAATATTGTGTTTGTGGAATCTAAATTAGGCAGCAAAATTGACATTTAAAAGCTCCTGATTTTTACCTTACCTATTTTTTGTTGACTTCCTATCCCAAATCATCCTTCCACACTGATATAAATTAAATGACTTTAATGGGTGCCTTCCTCTCCCCCCCCCCCCAAAAAAAAACATTTTATATGGTTTTTAATTGAAAAAGAAATAGGACCCTTTAATTTTGTACTTTATAAAACCATACGGTAATAACATACTTGAAATTAATGAAATTAATATAATTGGACAGTTTTTCAACATTTTTAGCTTTAGTCGAATGGAAATTGGGCTGTTCCTTCTTGTCCTCATTCCCTGGCCACCTGAAGGCAGTGTAGAACAAATACATATATAAATGGAAATAGTCAAAGCTCCTGTAATAGTACTCATTGTTCACTGAAGATAAAAAATATATGCTTCTGAGTATTATCGGTTTAGCAACAATGGAGAAGAATTGCAGCATTAGGGCTTGCTCGCAACAAAAATCTGGTTGGTAAGCAAAACATGCGCTCATGAGACTAATTTGGAAAAAAAAAAAAAACTTCTCATAATGAGTCCCCATTAAGAAAGCAGGGATTTAAATTGTATTTATATATACAGCCATTTTTTAGAACCTAAATTTTCCCAGTGATGTCATCAAATCCTGATGTCCTTGCAGGCTCTCTACACACTCTAGCGTCAGAGAACTGTGAGCTATTTAAGCAAATGAAGTCATGAATGCATCACTTGTACTGATGTTCAGTGCCTTGACCTGCTTGGGCGCAGCCTCCTTCCGACGCGCGCATCTCCTCATTCATCCTGGCCAGACGCAACCTGAGCAACAACAGTGGAATTATTGGCATGGCCATCACTTGAGTTAAATGCAAATTTTACTGCTTGAGGGCCGAGCTCATTTTTTAAGTGGAAGGATGGGCCAAAATGAAAATTCACATGTAAAACACTTCATTTTGATGACAAAATGTAAAATGTATCGATTATATTATAATCTTTCCAAAGAGAAATACAAACAGTGTGACGATGTCGGCGTTGGCCTGCTGCACTGCAATGCTCAATGGGTCATGGCCGTCCTCGTCACCGTCATTCTGGACGGCGCCCCTTTTTAGAAATAAACACACCTGCCTGAAAAAACACAGACAAACACAGGAGACACGTGTTTGTAAACCTCAGCCATAAATTCTTTTTTATTATGATTGCAGATTGAGATGGCCGAATACTGTCCCAATGTCAATTCCGTTGTACCCATGTCTGTGTGTATTATGCTGGTGGCATGCACACCAGTAAGAGCAGCACAATGCTCATTGAGTTATTTTGATGCTTACAGTAAATAGCTTTGGTTTTTGCATTTTATTTATGATTACTTTTTGTTATGAATTGCAATACTGTACGATTTTTCCTTTTAAAAAAATACGTTGCAGACATGTTTACCGGTGTTATTTGGGAGGCTGAAATGGAAGAATACAATTTGAAATTATTGGAAATTATTTGAAATGAGTGTTTTGAGTGTGGTAACGGAACAAACTACAGTATACTCGTAAGTCAAGGTGCCACTGTATTATGCTTAGTTCTAAAAGACGTAATGTGTCTGAGGTATACAGGTACTTGCTGTTGCATTGTTATGGTTGTAAGACGTGGATGGAATGTTTTGGGTGGAATGTGATGGAGAACTATACATTTATCCTGTCATAAGTTGCATAAATTGTACATTTTATGTTCTTTGAAAGATGCCTTGAAAGTAAGATGGCTAATCATCTCAAGGGGTCTTTCTTAAATCGAATAACCAACAAGCATACCACGTTGCTGGCAGGTAAGCATTTAAATTTGACTCACCCAGTATGGCCCAGGTAGGTGGCATGATGCAGGGGCCCCCGCCCTTTTGAGTCTCTTTGATTGACATCAGCAGCGTTTTGCAGCAGGAACTCACAGGCTAGCAAGGAACCCTTCAATCAATGCATTACAGACTTATACAAAGAATCACTGAAACAATTCTAAATACAGTAAACCTGCTAAGTTTATTTTGTAGAACACATCCTTATATGTTGCGAAAAAAACAAAAAAAAAAACCAAACGTGTTTGTCTTTTTATTCTATGTAAGAAATTAAGATGCCAAAGACGGCATTAGTCCTGCTAAGAGTGAAGTAGTACTTGACTTACAGATTATCTGGACTTTTCCCTTAGAGGAAGAATCTTGCTAGACACTACAATGTTGATCCTAAATTCTGCTCACGTGATGTGACCTGCCTCAGAGCAATTGACCTCAGACCGCAGAGTCATGTCTCACCCCCAGTCTCCTACATGTATGTCTCAAGATGTGTGGTGGGGTACATCTATGTTGCGTATGCAAGTTTTTTCTTTCTTTTTTTTTTCCAGGCTTATGCTATAGCCCTGGTTGGGGACATGGCCAAAGTCTTGTTTTTTTTTCCTCCCTTTCCCATCCCTCCTGTTTTTCCTTTCTCATCTAATATATGGAGGGCCCCTTGGTGAATATCGAGAGACATTTTCGTCCCTCTATTGGTCATTGTCCTTGTATGTTTCTTGAATGGTTAAAGACTGTCAAGTGAAATTTCTTTGACTTGTACAGGTGTAATGAGAATGCATACATGTTAATAAAATTTAGCTTGGGTTGTTAGTGTAAGTAACAAGAGTTGTTTTTTCTACAGATGTTAACAAACGTGAGCGCTCTGATGGAAATAAGAAGTTGTAGTGAGGACGCACCCCAATCACAGCCTGTATGAGGGGCGTCTTCTCGTGGTCGTCCTTGTTGACCATGTTGACGTCAGCGCCGTGTGCTAGTGCTTCAGCCATAATGGGTAGGTTGCGAGCTTTGGCTGCTTTGTACAAGAGCGCCCCGGGATGGAGGTACCTGCCGTCCTCCTGATCCGACGTGTCCGGCTCTGCCTCGCCACTTGAGTCCTCGGACGCCTCGCATTCTGAGGAAAAGTGGCGTTGAAGAGTTGAAGTTTGGTGTATCGTTGACGAACATGGCAATAGATGTCAAAAAGCCGTTTTACTTTTCTGGCTAAGAATGAGCATTATACTTCATACTCCACAGTTGTGCAGTCAAGAGATAAAAAATACAAAACAAACCAGAAATATTTAAAATATGTAATTAATTGATACAAATTACCTCCTTTGAATCTCACCGAAAAGTTGCTGCAAAAAACACTCAACCAGGGTTTTTTTTTTCTGATACAGTGTTTTATTGTGGCGATAAGTGATTAGTTTTTTATTTTTTTATAGATATGTCGTCATAACGAGTAGGACCCTAGTGCTGGCTGCAACCGTAGTTTTGACTATCAGGAGGAGTGGTGTCCTCTTTTTTTGTCAATGGCCAAATAATTAGAGAATCACATTAAAATAAAATGTTATCCATCCTGCCTGTCACAGACTTTCTCAAACTTTGTGTGATCGTGAGTTTAATTTAGCAAAGAGCTTTTCTATGGCATATTTGCTGCTAGTGTTATCTGTGGCTGTAGTTGAGGTGCCTTGCATTTGTGGTACAGTGGTAGGCTAAACTTGAGCTTCTTCTGTGATAAGCAAGCTCCTTCTTAAAGGGACAATGTGTAAGATTTAGACCATTTTTCACTACGGACAGGAAAAGGTGCTGCATTTACCATTGTCCATAGCTATAAAAACATGGCAATATTTAAAGCTGTTGGTCATTGAGAACACATTTATTTGCAAGTTTTTAAAAATTGATTACCATTTAATGTATTCATTTTCAATGAAAAATGGTCTCAATCTTACATATTGTCCCTTTAAGGTTTACACCGTGTCTCAAGTCAAGTCACAAGAATCAGTAGTTCAATTTTCAGTGACTCGACTCCATTTCACTAACCTTCCTCTGTTACGCTGTCTACCATCTGCCCCATTACCAGAAGGTCAGTGCTTCCATCAGTGCTGCCCAAACCACTGTCGCTGCTGAGGCCTGGCAGACCGACAAATGCCATAACATGGACCAACAAATGCCACAACATGGACCAACAAAAGCCACAACATGGACAAGGAGACATAGTATGTGAAAGAGACTTTTTAACAATGTCTAGACAACAACAGAGTGTTCGCTAAAAGCACAAGGTTCCGATAACTGGCAACTACTGGACTGTTCAGCAAAGTTGCAGATGTGAGGTTGAGGAGTGGGGATTTATATTTGTGTAGTGTTTCTGCTGCATGCATCACATATGCAGATCCTAACAACAGTTTATGTATGCTTTGTAGCAACTAGGTTAGGAAGTGATCTACAAAATGATTGGAAACAGAATCCAGTCTTAATGGGTGTTTACTTTTGTTTTTCAAAAACGTAGCAAGCATAGACAAAACCTAGCTCTGACATCAGCAGACAACAATAAGTGTACGAGACTTACTTCGAGGTCCAGATCCAGTGTGGAAGTAGGAGAAAAGGGAGTCCAGCTCATCCGGACAAAACAAGGACTCTCGTCTGGACTTGGGAACAGCTGAAGAGGAGTTAAAAAAAATAGACAGAATAAGTTGTTGGTAGGATAGGAGGGTGGAGCAAATGGCCTTAAAAACAAACATCTCAAGCTAAGATTTTTTTTTGGGGGGGGCAAAATGCAAACCCATTTTTTTGTACTAATAAATGAAGAAAAATCAATGTCTGCCCAAGATATGTAAAATGATCCTAACAAATAAACTTGCAGTAAAAAATCAAATCTATTAATCACCCATCCCGAGCCAAAGTTGACTGCGCTAATAAAGCTGATGATAAGCAGGAACCTGAGGAGAGGTTGGACGGTGAGGCGCTCCGGAGCTCCTGTCGGCATCGTCGTCGTGATTTTGGTACTGTAGTAGCACTGTTGTGCCTGCGACACTTTTGGAGGCTCCAGCGCTGCATTGACTTCCTGTCGCCATTGACGAGACTAGGTGTGGCGGTCAGCTTTTTCACAAATTTTTTCTCCACATACTTGGCCTTGATCCAGGCCTCCTTCTCCTGTCTGGAAGACCATTGCAGGTATGGTTGGATCCAAGCTGTTTTCGTTGAGCAATATCTAACATGTTTATATATTTTTTAAATCTAATTTTGATTGAAAAGAACCGTCCATTGAAAAGTCTGTCTATAAAACCTAATAGAACGGGTGCAAATGTCGTTCTGGATTTAGAAGTCCACTCTCCTACCTGCAACTAGACGCCGTCACTTTCCTTACACCTTGCCCTTCGTGATACGAGCCCTCGTAGATGTGCTTGACGACACCGTTGCCCAGCTCGCACATCAGCTGCAAGGTAAAAACGAACATCAAACATCACTCTGTCGCTAACCTTTTTACCATTTTTCCACAGCACAGAACAGTATTTTCTTTTAAATTTAAAGTAAATGCTTAGAGTCCAACTGACTCTTTTAAAACACAAAAAATGTGAAATTTAATCTGACAACTATTATAGACTTTTATATGAAAAGTGACTATTTTGAAGTACAAAGTTTTGGGTTGATGCCTGCAATATGGAGACTGCATTTGCAGGACTGTATAGGAACCTGCAATATGGTATATCCACTAGTATATATGAGACATACTCCTATATGTTGGACTATTCCTTTCTAGTCATGCTAGTTGGTCAGTTTTTCACCTTTAATAACTCGGGTTCCCACGAGTCCAGCGTGAGCGATCGCACTTTGGAGCAGTGAACGCCGAGACTTCTGGAACCAGACATAATTCAACAATTCAGTAAGACAAGACGTTGGCAGCACCAGTACATAATACTCCATCACTTGGAAGATAGACATTCGGCAGGGACTTGATGCTAATGTCATGCTAATCCTCTCAAGTTCCACATACGGTGCGGCCGGTATCCCAGCAACAGACCATGCCATGTTGTTTCTTCTGTGACTTGGAGGATGCAACATGAATAGTCAAAAGCTGGCCGGCGCTTTAAAAGGGGCATATTTCTGGAGCGCTGTTCTGTCATGAAGTGTGGAATATTATACTATACTATATAATATTAGAATATAATACTATAGTATTCGTCAGTCTTTAATTATCTCTGAAAATGTGTTTGTTAGCAAGCCCAGCACTTTGTCTCTCCGATTGGCATCTCGGTGGATGAAGGTATGTCATTTATGAGCACTCTGACAAAAAACAAACATAAGTGTAAGCTAAACCTGTCTTGCTATTGGCTCAGCACTATGTGGGTCAGGAGGCGGGCTGGCTCTGCATGACACAGACCTGCCCCTAAAACAAGCAAATCTTACCATAGCATGAAAACTTTTGTACCCAAACATAATTAATGTCTATAATATACATATATCTTGATCCTTCGGGGTATTTTTGGGTGTAGTCTGACAAAAATCAAATTGTGAAAACAACATTTCGAAATAAAAATACCTGTGGATGCCGGAGCACTCGATGCACAGCAGGATGCCCAAATTGATAGATGCCCAGCGTGGATCTGCTTGACCGCAGTCACAACACTGCTGGTTGCCAGGCAGGCAGAGTATCCTCTGTAGGATGCCCTCGCCACGGTCGCCCCGCTCTCGTGATTCGCTGGCTGAGTCGATGCTGCTGGTGGATGGCGAGGCTGCTCTATCCAGATGCTATAGAACACATAGTACACACAGTCAAAAACACACATCCACTTCTCGATGTTTGTCAGTCTATCTACAATCGAACTATATCTATCTTGTCTCTTAAAACCCAGCCTGTTTGTTTGCGTCCAATGTGGTGGGCTTTTGTTTTTGTCCATATCTTTTGACTTAAGTCCTAGTGTTCTCATTAGAGGACATCTTGGCCTTTGAAGAAGTTTGAAAGAGCCAGATATGGCTCATGAGCCCTGTGTTATAGACCATCTGTCTAGTGTAAATCACTAATTCAAAGAAAGCATATAGCATACCCTGCATACTTCCAATTTGGTTTAAAAAAAAAAAAAAAACTAAAAAGGGGAAAAAAAGCATTGAAATGGGCGACAATTAGACATGGATTTTCGCTTTTCGTCATCAAGCTCCTTATCCCCTGTCAATAGCGGGAGCCTACTGTACTACAATTGTAGGGATGCAAAGCGTGTGACTGGCCTCACTCTGGAGGCTGTCAGGACTCTCCCTGTAGGCTGAGGCGATGCTGGCTTGAACCGCTTGAATCCAAGCTTGTCTAAGCTTTTCAGACTCTGCCTGCAGCATGCAGTTCCTGATTGGGAAAAAAAATAAAATAAAAAAAGAAGTGTGACACAAGAAATATGATCCTCTTCGTTCTCCATGGTAAATCAGCAGCAGCACTGAAGTCCTACTTGGTCGGGGAGACCACCTCGAAGCAGAACCTCCTCTCAATGTCCTCGGAAGGTTTGACGGAACACAAACGGAGGTCATCCACGACCACAGTCAGTGTGTCCTGCCCACAGAAACAATGCATCGTGAAACTTGGCCATATTTAACAGGATCAAACAACTGTAGATGCACTTGCCTTGAGCTTCTTCTGATAAACTAGCTGGCTGCTCTGGATTGAGAACCAGCGTCTGGAAGGCATGAAGGAAACATTAGACTATTGGATCTCAAACTTTTTTAAGTAATGTACCTACTACCCCCTGTGAAGTATTTTTCAAACAAGAACCCTCTATCCAGTGCAAAGCATTTACTAGGAATGGGCGAGTACCGATACAAAAGTATCAGTACCGGGTCGATACTGCAGCGATTGTAACAGATACAAGCATTAGTAACTATCAGTTGTAGAGTTTAACATCACAAATAAGAAGAATAGAGCATTGAGATTTATTTAATAAAGAAAACTCGATTCCTATTGAGCTTTCTTACATTATTTGAAAATAAAAACGTGAAGCGATTTCACATAATTGTGTTTATTCCTCCAAAAATCTAGATATTCATAAATTCTCATTCTACACTTACAATAATTTCTTCTAAAATGATATATTTTACATGGAGGTACCTCAAAAATGGACAACGGTAGAGCAATTTGAATGTTGTCATGTTGAAATCCCTAGTTAAAAAAAAAAACCTCAAACATTTAAAGTTTTAGCATATTCCTCTTTCAATTGTACACATTGTCGACTAATCCCTTTCTTTCATACACTTGGTTTACAAATTGAACCCTTTGGCTTCTGGGAAATGAAAGCAGACCTTAAGGGGGTTGTTTTTGTAGGAATCCCACAATGAATTGGCCACTGGGTGGGGGATACCCTGGACTGGGTGCCAGCCAATCATAGGGTACACAGAGACAAACAATCATTCCCACCTAAGGGCAATTAGGAGGGTCCAATACACCTACATTGCATGTCCGTGCTCCTATTTGAAAAGCAAAATTGCACTAATCTTTTTACAGCATGAAAATTAGATTTGCTGTTACCTTGGAGTGCTGTCACATACCCCTATTTGAAAATCACTAATTTAGACCACCTCCAGAGAAGTATTTATTGGGTGTACCTGTTCCACGTCTTGAAGGCGTTGCTGGCCCTCTTGAACAAGTATCCTTCCATCACTACGCCACTGGGGGAGTCCACGTCGAACTCTGTCTTAGAGTCATCGTGAGAGAAGTCCTGAGAGAGTCAGGCAGTAAACATCTCCATGAGGCAGGAGCAGATAGGTCAGGGATCTTTGCGAGTAGTCAAACATTCCCTCCAACCAACAAGTAAGAGTAATTGTTCCTCGCACATATTTTACTTGGACTTTTTGGGTGAAAAAGAGATGTGAGATGGACTCACCTGCATGAGTGTCTGAATGCAGCAGCAGCAGCAGAAGAAGGAGAGAAAGAAAGAGCATGAGAAGCACATTGGCAAAAATTCACTTTCATTCACTTTTAAATTTTGCGGTGGACGATGGTGAACTTTTTCAGGTCTATTTAATACTTGGGCAGCAGTATTTTGAACCACCCACAGCATTGAAATCAAACTCAAGGCCTGGGGTCCAGATTCGGCCCGCCACATGAAGTCAAGTTCATGCATACTTGTTAGAGTAAGGAAAAAAATTAAAACAAAAATGAAGTAGACTGTATTTCAATGCATATTTTCCCCCGAGAAACGATCATTCAAAAAAAAAAAAAAACGCAAATTGTCAGCATTTAAGAATGTGCTGTATAATAATGATCTCTTCCTCTTGACTTACGCACTGGTACCCTTGGAGTGGCTAATTGGAAACCCAAATGCCTAGCATCAATTCACGGTAATGTGAACACATGAAAACGACACCATGTTGCTTCATGACATGTATCGACTCACCCTCTGGTGGATGGTTGCGTGTTTGTGCTCCAGCTCTCTCTTCTCCATGGCCGAGTCAATCACCAGCTGATCCAACTGAAAGGATGAAAAAGCTATGTCATTAGTCGCTGTTTCTTCCAGTCTTTCTGAAATTAGCCTGTTGCCACCTCAGCCTCCAGCTTTGCTCACCTCGGCGGCCAGCTTCTTCATGTAGGGGTCCAACTCTTCCAGACGTTTATAGCCTTGTTGGAACAAGGAGTACTGGGCATGCATGAAGGACAGCATCTGGAGAGGGGACATGGACGTTACATACACCATCTGTACATTTATACATTAAAAAGTCTGTATGGACTTTGAACAAGACTCACGGCATCCAGTATCTCAAATTTCTTCTTGGCCTGGAGGACATTGATCTGCGGGGAGATGACAGACAAGGAATATTCTGTATTATCATTTTCAGGGCCACTGGCGCATTTTACAAAGATGTACAACTCATTTTGTAACAAGATTCTTAAACACCTGAGAAAGAGACCGAAATATTCAACACCCTTTGTAACTGAGACACATGGACTCATATAAACACAACTAGCAAAAGACAAAAACATTGCACATTAAAGGGACAGGGTGTAAGATTGGGATTGTTTTTCATAAAAAAGAATAAAGGAAATGATTGTTAATTTAGAAACCTGCAAATGAATGTGTTCTTAATAACCAACAGAATGTTTTAAATGCAATTGCGTATTCTTCTCATTTGTAATTGCTAATTCATGTCCGTGAAACTCATCAGAGTCAGTGGTCGATACTCGAAACGGCTATTAGGGCTGCACGATTATGACCAAAATAATAATCACGCTAATTTTGGTCAATATCGAAATCACAATTATTAATCACGATTATTCATAATGTCTGGTCAAACATCTATAAACTGCCCTTTTTTTTTAAAATAAACAGTATATAAACAAGTCTTCAAGACTTAATACTTACAAATAATATTAATAAACAACAATAAATAAATAAAATAAATAACAATTAAAACATTCAGCCAAGACATGGCAAAAACTTGACACACAGGTCAACACAGTTAACTTACTTGCAAACCCATGAAAAAAATTGAAGCCTACTTAAAAACAAGCACATTATTTTCTTTTAAGCAAATTTTAACAATTAACAGTCAAAATCTAATTTTCGGTCATTTCAAACCAAATTTATTCTGAATTTTTTTTGCCAGTCGGATCTTATAAAATGGGTCTAAATTGACAACTAGAGAATCAAGTGAGAAACTCAATGCCATTCCACAATGGTACATGATATATTATGGTGAAAAAAGCAGAGGCTTTTGTCATGTAAACATGTGGTAAACTATGCCCCCTGGTGGTACGATGACAAAGTGCTTGACTTGACATGTATGTAGCTGGCTTTTTAAATATTAATATTGCTGAGGGTGACCTTAAAAAATTGTGGCAGCCAATATTGCGATCACGATTAAAATCCTTTCAATTTTGCAGCCCTATCGGCTGTCATCGTGAGTAGCGATAACTTAAAATAGGGCCAAACATCATCTGATAACAATACTTGGTCATGGTACTCTCCCATCCCTATTAATTCCACAACTGAATTATTTTCGATTCCATTAACGTTTTCAAAACACATGCTTCCACAGATTCATGCTCACGCTGTCAAAAAGTTATATAGAAAATACATTAATTGTTGTTCAATAATCATGTTCTTAAATACATTTCAACAAAGTTAGGAGCTCGGGTATAAAAAAAAAAAAACCTCGGACTATCTCTATAAACAAAGAAAAAGACATAAGTGCATATAGATACTCAATTCCTTACCTGCAGAACATAGTCCAAAGCCAGATGACGGAAGCACTTCCGCGCAACGCCGAGGGCGCAAGTGGCTTCCTCCACCTCGTGACCTTTATTCCTAGGTGCCTGTGCATTCTTCACCTGTGCAATCTCCATGTCCTCACGCACACGCTCAAAGTGCTTCTTGGTCTCTTTGAACTTGCGCACATCCCTACAGAAATGAGCCACACCTGACTTAAAGAAGACAGTTCTGAATGCAGTGAATAGAAGCTGTGTATAAGTCCAAGTATTGGTGTCTGACTATTCCCTAAAAAAAAAATTCCTGGGTGAAATTTGAATGTTCTCCCAAGCTCTGAGGTGTTTCATGAAAAAAAAAAAATCCTCAAAATAACATTTAAAACTTATAACATTTTTTTTTTTCCTCCTTTCTCTGTAAAAATTGTTTTACTTTTTACAATGGGGTAAATTTATATCTGTTAATTTATCTTTGGCATGCTAGTTTCTATTTAACTCCGCAGGGTGGGGGACTACACCAGAGAAAATGCAAAATGATGTGATTTCAAGCAGCATCCTAAACTTGTGTCAAGTGTGCTGTAATTTTCTCAACCACTGTGGACATTGAAGAATGACATCTGGCAGCGATGAACTCAAAATGTTCAGAAGAAATGGATGATATACTTCATAAAAAAAAAAATACGATGGATAAAGCTTAGCTTAGGCATAATGAACTCACTCTTTGACAAAGTGCTGCAGCTGGTGCTTGACTGAATGCTGGGCTTGATCGAACAGCATCTGCGGCACAAACAAGAAAAACTGTGAAAACTGTTCAATCTTTATACTTTCACATAAATGCATCCAACTATTTATTATTGTGTTTCTTTTCAATTTGGTGACGACTGAGCTACAACCTATCCCGTCTGAATTTGGACAAGTGGTTGGTGACACCCTTGACTGGTCACCAACCAATTCAGGGCATCTTAAGACATATAAATGACTGGGGACAAATCAATGGTAAAGTTCATACATGTGCCATTAAATCAGATCTCCCAATGTAAAACCAACATTTCTCCACAAATATACAGGACATGCTGTAATTACTGTACTTATTTTCACATAAACTAGGGGTGTGCAAACCACGGCCTGCATATATTAAAAATGACATGGTAAATGAAAGAAAAAAAAAGACAGGAAAGGACGGTATAAAATAAAAGTGCCACAACTATTAACAAATTGGTATGCATACTGTAGATTTTTCTGAATATGCAACAATAACAAAAGCGTATTTATGATCATCTCTATTCAAAACACGGGTAAATAAAGACAATGGTCAACTGAAATAAATAAACTTTGCTCTTGGTTTGGTTCTGAATGTGGAGATAAAATTTGGTTGTTGTTCAGGTTGTTGTTCACTGTAGGAGTGGATCTTGGTCTAGTGCAGTTCTTCTCAAATAGTGGGGCTGGCCCCCCTGGGGGATGGAAGGCGATGCTGGGGGGGCACGGATGACCCCATGGAAAGGGCTTTGTTATTGCCAGGTGAAGTGTAATTGAAAGAAAATAAGAATTAGATTTTTCAGCAAGCCCTAGAAAAAGGATTAATGGATGGATGAATGGATGGATGGATTTTTCAGGCACTTTGATGCGTATGTTAGGTTTTTTTTTTGTTTTTTTTGTTTTTGTTTTAGACCAACCAGAAACCTGTCTAAACGCTGTAAAAAAAAAAAAAAGTTATCCAGTGAGAGCAGCTCGGTGGGGCAGTGGTTAGCATGTCCGCCTCACAGTTCAGGGAGCAGAGTTCAAATCTAGCCTCCCTGTGTGAAGTTTGCATATTCTACCCAAGTCCGCGTGAGCTCTCTCTGGGCACTCCAAGAACATGCATATAGCTATGTATTGGACATACTAAATTGTGATTGGGTGCGTGAATAGTTGTTTGTCACTGTGTGCTCAGCAATTGGCTGGCATCCAGTTAAAAAAAAGTTTGGACACCGCTGACAAACAATCTTTCATCAATTTACCAGTGAGGTTGGACATTTGATTTTAAATAGATTTTTGTGAGCAGATCACAAAAATGATTTTGACTTAAACAATGACACGTCACCTTCTGCTTCCAATGTAATGTACTTGTGTACCAAAAGAGAGCGATGGAGCGCACTTTCACATGCAGATGAGAGTCAGTTGGCGAGAATGAATGGAGAAGGAATGTGATCCTTTTTTTTTGTACACAATAACGCCGCCTTTTCTTGGACGCTTTGAATCCAAAAGGCTTCCATTTCACACTGGGAGCACATGCTCGGAGATTCTTGCAACATTCCCGCTAAATAGGTCATCCAGGCGGGTAGGGTGGAGGAGTGGAGGATATGCAGGAAGAGGCCGGACATTTGGTGAAATGTGAGCCTCCATCCCAAGCTGTGTTAGGATTTATTATTATATTCCATATGGATTCTAATCCAACAACCAAGACCGCATATAAAAATGTCAACTAAGAGTCACCTCCGCATATAAAAATATGTGGAGGTGACTTTTAGTTGACCTGAGCTTAAAAATAATCATGAGTGTGTTTGTCACACAGAAGTAACAACGGAGAGGCAGCGGAAATAAACCTGTGGCTGTGTCGGCGTCCCGACGTGACCGCATGCCACTAAAAGTCAAAAATGAGTGACTCCGTGTTGGAAAAAAAAATAAAAGATACAGCGTGATAGCCTGACTCAGGACGACTTGGTGATATGGTCCATTCAGGCCATGGTTTATGTTTCTAATTTCTAATAAAAGAAAGAATGTCACAGACACAACAATAAGACACATTGTAACTGTTTTGAATTGTGAATAAAATGCACAATATGGCTCCTTTTACAGCTCTTGATGAGGCATCTGTTTTGTTTTTTTAATGTGTCACAAAAAAAGCCCAAAAAGTTCACGTGACTTTTAGTGGTGCTTACTATGTGGTAGTTGACGATTTCCTGAAGACTTTCGCCGCACTTTTCCAGGCATTCCTGCCAAGAATAGAATTCAAAGAGGAGGGGGAGAAAATGGTGATCGGAAGGTAGAAAAATACGTAATGTTTGAGTGAAAATAAACACTGCTGCTAAAGTATAATATCAGGGATCAACTGGTTGGGGAAATTAACTTTTTTTTTTTCCTAGGGGAGAGACCACTGATGATTCTTTGTTTTTTTTCTATTTAGAGACATGATTTAAGTAAATGGGAAAGGCTTTATTTATTATGTCTGGAGACCTTTGAACGCAACAGCTAAAACCAACAATTCAGTACATGCAACACACACTCAGCACACAAACTTGACATTGTTTTATAGGAATTCCTGTATAAGTCTTGAGCATTAAACCTTTTGTTTTGTTTTGCTTTTTTGCTTTGATGACAGTCAAATTACAGACAGGTAGTTGCTAAATATGTACAGAATCACAGAGTACTGAGGAAAGGCTTCAATGTGAGGAAAAGTGGTCTACCCATGCCTCACTTAACACGAAACAAACAACGTCACTTCACTTCCACCGAATCTCACCGAGATCATTTCATCCTTCTTGCACTGCTGCGACAGATCCCGGATGCCGCTGATAAAAAGTTTGTTGGCGCTGACATATGCTTTCCCGGCGTCGATCATGCCGCCACAGAGCTTGACCAACTGTGTGAGCAAAAGGCCACAATGAGGAAAATGTAATGTTAAAAACTCGACCTACTTTTCTGCTTTAAAGTTTGTAGCAAGTGATCTCAAGAGCTCTATAAAAGAGCTTCAGATATTTTTGAAATTATTCTAAAATGTACATTTAAAGTGATATGGGTCACTTTCTGCGTCTTTAAAAGCTTGACATCTTGTGACTTTTTGGGGGGTCTCCTCATGACAGGCATATTTTATGTTGCAAGGTCAAACATCCTTTGAAGACTGCCTTTTTGAAGACATTTGGGTGAGCTGACATGAGTGTTTAAATGTTTAAAGGCCAGTTATCAAATGTGATGGGCATGCCCTGCCCACAGAAATGAAGGAAAATCTATTTTGGTCAATTTTACTGTCTAAAATAAATATTAAATTTGGGAACTATCAAGGGAAAATCTGTTGTAATGTTTGAAGCATCCTCAAAAAAGGTTGAAATGTGCCTAAAAGGGCCGCTTCAAAGAAGACATGCCTTTCAAATTCCATTTTGCTTATTCAATGGTCTCAAGGCTGAATTTTCATGATGACTGGTACAGCTGACCTTGTGGAGTTGATTTTTACGGATTCCTATTTTCTGCTGAGTCATCCAACTTTGTCACCATATTCCACCCACAGTCAATGATGAAAGCTACCAATTTACGGCAATCAATCTGTTGACTATTAGTGATTAAAATTTGTCAGCAAGTATGGAAAAGGCCAAAATGACTCCAAAGCGACCACTTCGACCTGACAGACTTCCTTTGTCTGTTCAGGGATGGCATCTTGAGAGTTTTGCCTACAAAATTTCATGTTGGGAAATGATGAAACTTTCATTTAGGGGCTGATTTAAAAAAAAACAAAAAGAAAGTAAGAAAGGAAGACTCTGAATTTGGGATTTTAAGTGAGTCATAAAATGTCACTGACATGCATCTCCTGTCTGGCTGGCAAAGTTGTTCAGTGACAAGACTGTTAAGATGTATGTGTATGAGAAGTTTTGTCACACCTGCCAGCAATAAAGAAGAGATCATTTCCCACAATCCACTGCATTAGCTTCAATGTTGCACAGGTGAGGATGACATTGATGCGCTTACCTTGTCCAATTTTGCTTCAATCTCCACAACTTCTGTCTCCACTTCCTCAATATTTGCCCTAAAACACAAAAGCAAGACAAGTTGTCCATGAATGCTTGCGTAACTGTTTAATGCAATGCTCTTGGAGGGAATTAAAACATGCACAAATGGTTCCTCCCTGATGACACTTTGCTATGATGCCTTTAAGTCAAATTTGGAAAGTTTGCTTCAAATTGCCATTTATGTTCGTTAGTCAATCTAAGTCGGCACCATCTTGGCCCATGCTCTAGTGTTTACCAATTGCACAAGTGCTTGGTAGTCTTTTTGCACTTGTTGTTATTAAGGAGATTGTCTGAGGTCAAAGTTCACCTCTAACACTGCCACCTATCACACTCCAATACGTCATATAAAGAGACACAGCAAATTAAAGGTCTTAGTGAGGGCATTCCAAAACAGTGATTATGTTGTCAATTTGTCCTCATATGATGGCACAATGGCCAAAATATATATGACTCATTCTAGAACAGTCTTTTCTATCAATAACTGTTGCTCCAGATGTACTGCTTTGTAGGGCGGCTATTAACAGTATTCGACAACCCGAAGCTATAACCCCCCGCTGTCCTGTGGTCTTGCACCCCCCACCCTCGATAATGGATGCACATGGTGCCCCCCAGGGCCCTCTACAGAGGTCACTGACGGGCTCATCAGTTAACTAAGAGATAAGTCCGACCCCATTGAGTGTGATATACATTGTACAAACACAGACAAGTTGACAAACACACATATGTTGGCTAAGTATGTTGGATGAGTAAATTACATATGTAGATTAGGTCAATCTCTTGGTAAGTAGAGAACCATTTTGGTGAAATTGCAACTTTTGCAACCAATCGTGAAGCATTGATTTAGGGCTATATAAATAAAATTTGATTGATTGATTGATTGATTATCGGCAAAGAATGGTGGGGTTGGTAGTCTTGGACGGACACGAAACATCTAATACTGGCTTATGATTCCCATCTTGTAAATAAGAACATTCTTCTATGGGAACACTCAAATAAAACATTTGTGCAACGTGGCATTCCTCCAAATGTTAGGAATCCAAAGAGTACAGGAGTGGAATCTTGGCTGTGACTAGGAAAATCAAGAAGATTTTTCTTTCCTTTTTTCATAAAACAATGACCCCAGAGTGGTTTTAAGGAGACATACCATGCAATTTTTCCCCACAATTCAAAAGACTTTCCAGGTGTCATGTATATGGCATGTTTTTGTCATAATACCACAAGAATCAACTATTTTAGCTAGCAGATTTTTTGCTGAAAACCAGTGGACTGAAAACAACATCTCCACGCGTTCACAACAGCCAGCAGCTCGCTTGTTCAGTGTGGAAAATAAGTGACTGCCCAAGCTAATAAAACAATTTTCATGGCACATAGAAAATATTGCCAAACATTGGCCACCTATAAATGAAGTATGTGATGCTCATCAAAAGCTAACACTGTTATAACACAAAATCTGCACTTCCACAAAGCGCAATGCAACTTTACTTACCTTTGAAAATACTGCAACTGGGTAATATAATCACATTCCTTTCATATACGTTTAAAGGAAACCTACATAAAGTTTTAATTCAATTGAATTGTTTCAATCCAATTGAATTGAACAAAAAGGTGAAACCTCAGCAAGCCACCAACTAAAGGTTGACCTTTGTTATTTCATTTCAGTAACAAGACGGACAACACATTGAGAAATTAAATTGTTAATGATTCAAATAGAGCACGACTGAAAATTCCTGAGGAGAATGGCTCTGTTCTTTTTCAGTGACATAAATGTAAACACACTATTCCTTTAAAAAGACATACAATAGATGTGCATCTTTATTTCCTATGATCGCCGGACATTTTGAAGAAATAGCTGAATTCCCTCAAAGACCATCCCTCGTGCTCGTGCACTTACTGGGAGTCTTGCCGGCATTTTTTGCTGGCTAAGCACGCAACTTGGCTCGCAGCAGAGCGACATAGCAGACGTGTGAAGCATGCAAGCAGCGCTTTCCTGTCTGCAAGCTGCTGCTGAGGTGGAACGGCTTCAATTACAGCAGGGGAACATCTCAGTCCCAAAGTGCCAACCAACATATGAGTGCAAACCAGGACTGGGAGCTGGTAAGCAGGAGATGAGAGTGTGGAGATATAACTAAAGTCGTTGAATATAGCGAATTTAGCTTGGTTGTCAACACTGACTAGTTGTGCGGCACTTGAAACTCATTGAAATATTCTGCTAAAAAAAAGGTCACCCTGATGAATTCTTAATCAACGTATTCGAACCGCCAGCCTTAGAGTACGTGTGTTGACAGAAAATCGCTCTCTTCCTTCTAACTTTCCTGCAGGTGCTTCCTCTACTTAGTCAGCAGTCACCCCCTGACGTCACCCTCTCCCATCAACCTTGACCATTTCCATGCTTCCATCCATGCATGGTCCTGACTATTGGCGTAAAGACCTCGACAGACCCTGACACCAGAAAGCACAAGCGGAAGGAATCTTGTATGACAGTGGGGGAAAGTTCAACGGGAAATGGAATAATAGAGGTGAACAACAAATATCTTTTACGTGTATTAAAAGCCTCTCTGTCAATTGTAAATTGATGATTAATGTATAGAGAATATGTATATTTGCAGGATCATGTGTCACCTGACCTGAAATCTGTGTAAATGTGGTGTAAATATAGAGTTCTCTGGAGTGATACAAGCACCCACTTGAACACTGTTACCACTGCCCCATAAAATATACACACACATTCATGGAAAGTAGAGCTTCACACTCAATAGTCAGTAATTAACACCATTTTTTTTTACTTTAATAGGATGTTTTCAAAGTGTAAAGTAAATGTGTAACTTAAAGCTGGGGTCCACCTAAATAATGTTTTATGTGCCCCCCACTAGTCAAAACATTGCATTCTCTTATTAACTAATTCATTGGCAAGTATACTTGTCAAGTGCATTTTTTTTTTCAATGGGGCAGGGTAGTGAAGTATCTAGTTCTGCTCCACTGTAAATGTCAAATGTGAAAACAACTTTACTGATGCACTACCAGCTGACAACATAATCCCATTTTAGATATGAGATCAAGACAATTTCAGACTGCATTGGGAGAAATGGCTTTATTTTTAGACCTACTGGTACTTTTTTTCTACAGCTGATAATATAAAAGAATGGAAAATGGTGGAAAGGAATGAGTCAGTGCTTTCCTTTGATAGATTCAGTGTACATTGAATCTTTGAAGGCAATATCATGTGAGTGTTGAAAATGTCAAATTCTCTAAGATGGCTGGCAGAGAATGACTTAAAATGAACTTTCACGTACACATCTTAGCCACGCTCCAATATACAAACGATCTAGGCAATAGGTCAGTTATTTTTAATCCAAGTGTGGCCCTTGAGCAAACCCTTCCCCAGCTTCTCTTTATAACGTCAAGTCATTCGTTTTGGAAATGCACCAAACAATTCTGATTAATATAAAGCAGCACTAAGTATTGATGCTTTTGCTTGGAACTCAGAATGAGTTGTTGTAAAAAGGGAGTCAGAATCACCAATGTCCTCCCCTAACATTGATCTCCACTTTGAAAACTCCAGCACACTGACGCATTTCCCAACCCGGTCTCAGTTCTGGCAAAGGCAGTGACCAGTGGTCTGCCCTCATTTAGGAGCGGACGGACTAAAAGTGGGAGGGAAAGACAATGGGGGAGTTGGCGGGGTCAAATTTGAAGCAGATGCTTGGACACGTGCAATCCAGGCTTTCATGAAAAAGGATGCCGATATTTTAAATCTTTTCAATCTTGCGAGAGTACAAGATCACAAAACTGTGGCAAGTATTCATCAATCCCGGTTTATTTTGCAACTTTATGTAGTCACAAAACAATAGTAAGACAAATGGCTGATATTCGATGTTTTTTTTTTGTTTTTTTTTTTTATATCAGGATAATATATGGATATGGTTATTCTGTCAACTCAAAACAAAGCCAATCTTCATTTTTACAAGCTATGATTAGATGAGTGATGCAAAAAATTGTGATAAATATAATACCTGTTCATCTACCGGTAACACAAAAACATATGACAAACATGTCCTTTCAACTATAAGTTGTTTGTTTTGTTTTTTTTAGTGTTTTTGTTTTGCTTTGTGTTTTTTCCCCAAATATACAGTTTTTATGGTTACCTCTGAAATTCCTAGAGAATAGGTGCCATGCCAGCCTGTGACGAAACTCTGCATATACTGTAATTGACAGCCAGAGAAATGCATAAGCAGGAAACAAATGCTATTTTATCCATTCTAAATGTCTTTAGAGCAGCACGGTGGAAAACCGGCAAGCACATCCGCCTCACAATGCAGAGGTCGTGGGTTTGCTTCCTGCTCCGGCTTTCTTGGGTAGAGATTGTATATCCATCCTGCAACTCTGTGGGTTTTCTCTCCCCATTAAAAAAAAAACATGCAAGGAGGGTATAATGGACATTCTAAATTCTAAATTCAAAATCAGGAGTGAGAATGTGGTTGTTAGTCTTTGTGACCTGTGATTGGCTGGCAACCAGTTCAGGGTGTTCCCCACTTACTGCCTAAGATTAATCGAATTAACAGATGATCAGCCCTCACTATTGTAGAACCTGAGGATGGCAAGTGCACCAAAAATACTTGCACCTTGCATGCAAGTAGTTTTGTTAATAATGCATTTATTGACAGAAAAGCATTACACCTTTGGGAAATTTTGAATCTTCATGTATGCTAACCACTACCTTGTCCTGTTGCCCCAGCATCACACAATGGTCCACAAATTACGCAATTAAGACTATTTACAATTGTGATTGATCTAGTGACCAATGAGGGGTCCAACTTGGGTCCATTTTGTGCTCTTCATAGAGTTGGTATAGCTTTCAGGTGTCAAACCATGGTGTGAAATGGCTGTTGTTCAAGAACAAACACAAACATGCCAGAATCCAATCAACAGTGACGGTTTCTGTAAACACATGTGGCTCGAAGAAAAAAGTCAACATTTTACATCAACAGAACTCCATCTGGAAGATGGCTTTCTGCCTAATGAAAAGGCAAGCAGTATGTCCCCCAATTTCATCCAGGTGTCTTAATAAAACCCAATTGGACATTCTACAATCAAAATCCACAAAGGATAAATAAAAAAAAATTGGAGCACAAGTAACATTCAGTTGGAACACACTAGTTGAAACCACCGTTTTAGTCATGCAAGTTCTGTCAGGCAAATAAGATACTTTTCACACCACAAAACAGTGTAGAAAAAAAAACACCCTTTGTGAAGATAGATTTTGTTTTTTTGAAGCCAGGAAAAGTGTGGATTGTAATTTTCCTTGGAAAGGCAGCACTTCATCAATTGCACTTGCCAATTACTGTTGCTCTGTTCAGTCCTTTTCACACTGCACCACAACTGACAGCCCCGTTGTGGTAATATCAGTTGAGGTGCCTAAATAATATTGTTGTTGTTTTTTGTTTACTTGAAACATAAAGGCCCCAACCTTAAATTTTAGGGGTAAAAGCAGAAAATATTGAAGCGCACATGAATCACAAATTGACTTTTTTTTTTCAATTCTCACCATATTACTGATATATTGTTGTAACTGCGGCGCAGACGTTTGTCAGCAACAGTAATTATTAGCAGCTCATGCTTTGCCTGACTTTGCCTTCAAGTAACAGTTAATTTTCTTTGTTGAACTATAAAGTATTATCTGTAAGAGAATGTGCCAAATATGAAATATATGCTATGACACATAGATCCTGAAATTTGTAACAGCAAAAATTCAAAACTCTTGACGCCTTAATTGCCTTAGAACTCTAAAATGACCAGTGCTTTTTGTTTGGTGACTTGCGGGGTAGTTCCTTTGCAATAACTTTTGCTCAGATGTGCTCAGTAAATGTTTGAATGTTCTGAACTAAATTTAAAGAGGGCTCCAAAAGGAACAAGTCGCAGATCTTTCATTGTGAGCACCACTTTGTTCCCAATCGATTAACTCAGTAGACAAACACTTAAACGCATCACTCACCTGAACCGGGGCGAATCTTTGACACACTCCTCAAAATCCACCGTCATCTTGGCGTCTCGGTGTTATTGGTCCTCAAAAGGCGCAAAGCATGTCTCTGTGTTCCGGAACAAAGCTCAGTTGGGCTAGCTGTCCCTTCGGTCTTTCTTTTGAGCCAGTTCGCTCCCGCCGACTGAAGATTGAGCGGCCAAGCCCACACGCCCCAGCACCATGGGGCATTCATGGTCCTCGGCCGAGCTCTGACATCACACTATTGTGTACCAACTGTAAATGCCAGGAAATAGTGTGTACTGTACTACTACCACTACTACGACGATTACTAATACTCTAGAGTGACATATTGGGAAACCAACACACCACACCATCAAGTAGAAGTGATATATTGAAGATGCTTCTAATCCATCTTCAATCTCTCTTTTTTTAATATAAGCCATGGAAATTTTACTGTGGTGAAATTGCACAGCGTGATAGCAAGAGCATCTTTATTCCCGGTTATGTTGAACGCAACACTCCAATATGCCGCCCCTGAATTGGAATGAATGAACGGCGACGGACGTCACGCCGAAGCAGCATAGATAGTTAGACAGCCAGAGAGACAGCCAGACAGCCAGACAGCCAGACAGCCAGACAGATAGACAGATAGACAGATAGACAGATAGACAGATAGATAGATAGATAGATAGATAGATAGATAGATAGATAGATAGATAGATAGATAGATAGATAGATAGATAGATAGATAGATAGATAGATAGATAGATAGATAGATAGATAGATGGTTGCCGTAAAACAAAAGGCCGTAAAACGTAAAGCTAGTACAGCAGACCATCTACGTGTTTATGGTGCAACAATGCTTCTATCTAGTGGCCATTGCTGTGCATTGACACGTTTTTTTTTCAGGCCGCGCTAATTTTAAGGGACACTGTGTAAGATTTAAACAGCCGGAGCCGTTTCATTTACCATTGTCCGTAGCTATAACAAACATGACAGCCTCCGGAAAAGGGCCATCCCCCATGTAATATAATTTAATGAGAATTGTGAGTAATATAATTTAATGAGAACTAGACCTACGATATTATTTAAAACATACTGTTGTTGATGGTTGTCAAGAACACAAGTCCTTCAAATTTATAATCATTTAATTTATCCAATACACCTGCCATGCAAGTTTTTAGAGTGTGGGAGGAAGCTGGAGAGAGCCGCACCAGCATGGAGAGAATATCCAAACTCCACACAGGAAGGCCGAAGAGAACTGGAATTAAACTTGTGACTGAGTTGTGAAGCAGACGTGCCAAGCACTCTTCCACCGTGCCGCCCACAACGAAAAGCTCATTTGGCCAAATTGTCTATTACAGTTCTACACAGCAATACGGCTCTTACCAAAAGCTTTTATTGCTCTCAAAACTATTCATATGATTAAAACTTGATCTCTTTCTCATATTAGGAGTGAATACCATCAAAATTGTAAAGATTTTGAGCAATTGTTCGGCTCATTTGCATTCACCAAAAATAACCTGGATGGTTCAACACAACATCATGGATCACTTTCTTAAATAGTCAGTGCACACAAAATACATTGTCCCTTTGACATTGTGTAAGAGGTGCAAATTAATTTCCTTAGATGTGTGGTCACTATGGCAGAGGTCTATCAACAGAACACAATTATATTTAAAAATGGGGGCGGGGGGCCATTAAAAAATAAAATAAAATAAAAGCAAGGTGGATTGACATGGTTTTGTTGTGTTTTCATGCTGGTCTTGCTCACTTCACCAACAAGACCAAAATAGCAGCAGCAAAAGAAAAACTACATAGCCAAGATTCAAACAGCTGAACCTTCAGTCACTTGGTAACCTGCTCTATGAACTGACCACAGATGCTCAGCGAGCCCAGCTCGGCGCTGCTCATAGCTGACCAGCTGATCTTGTTGGTGTCACGGCCACCAGCTCGGAAGCAAAGCAAACAACAGAGCCACGTTTGTTCCATGCTGGTTTTGTCTTCTTCTTTTCAGCATGGTTCACACTTACTGGAAGAGAGACTCCCAAGGTTGATACATGGCATTCATACTGCTAAGGAAATTGGAAGCCTTTTTATTCACACAAAAAGTATCCATAAACAACAATAGTACATAAAAATATGTATAAAATATATACAAAAATAGGAAAAGGAAAACAATCAAAACAAATTAAAAACATCAAGACTACAGGGTTTTAATCAAAATCTTCCAAAGAATGCATATGGAACATAATATTTTTGACTAATTTTAACACTTAACAGACTACTGTGGATATGTTGGTTACCAGCAAGAAATCATATTTTGGAGAAAACAGCCAATACACTAGCAATCAAATATGATTATTTGGAAAATGTACTAAATGTGGGCTAATTATGGTAACTAGGCTGCTTGTACATAACCATTTACAAAGATGTGCTGGGACATATACTAAGATATTGACAATTTGATTAAATCAATAATAAATTATATTCCAGGTGAACAATTGGTTTAGGACTTTGTCGTTGTTTATTTGACAATGTAATTTCTGTTTCAATAAATTAGGCAAACCAATCAAGAAATGTCCCTGCACACTAGTTATTTTGGATGGATTGATTAATTGATGGTAAATAACTGTCAGACAGATAGATAGATAGATAGATAGATAGATAGATAGATAGATAGATAGATAGATAGATAGATAGATAGATAGATAGATAGATAGATAGATAGATAGATAGATAGATAGATAGATAGAAAGAAAGAAAGAAAGAAAGAAAGAAAGAAAGAAAGAAAGAAAGAAAGAAAGAAAGAAAGAAAGAAAGAAAGAAAGAAAGAAAAAAGACGATAAATTCCATATGTGTAAACTCTTGTGGTCGGCAATAGTCAAACCCTAGTATGACCTTCCAGCGCAGATTGCTTCTGATGGAGATCGACCAGGAAAGAAAAACTCCAGGAATTTTTCCTTCAGTTTTCCTTCGCTTCAAGTTTCAGGAAGTGAGAAAGGAGAGAAAATGAAATCCAGACCACAGAGTCTTTGGAAGGCGGGGGGGTGACTGGCTGGGTATAGGATCAAATGTCCAGACAGAGGCGGAGCTGCAACGTTCAACTTCATTTCGGCTCCCATTTGCAGTTAAAAGTGTAGAACTGGACACAGATGTACACGGGGACGTTTGTGTGTTAATGGTGTGCAGAATGGGAAAACAAAGCGGGAAGGTTGCTGTGTCGGCAGGAAGCTGCTAAGTGTGCACTTTGGCGGCGTGGTAAGCATGTGGAGGTGGTGGATGCTAGGAGAAGATGGGAGCGAGCGGGAGGACGACGAGGGCGGGAGAAGCGGCGGGACGCTCCCGACCCAGCATTGAGCCTTGAACCCATGAACCGGACTCGTAGCACTCTGCTCGGCCTCTCCCCTCCTTCTCCCCCCCCTCCCCCTGCTCCGCAGCCTAGCTCGTCTTTCTCCAGTCACTTCAGCACCATGAGGTTTTCCTACCACCTTGACAACAGCACCGCCGGCAGGACAGGTGAGCTACTACAACAACAGTACAACCCTATCGACTGGGCTAACTTTAGGAGTCATACTTCATGTTTTTAAATAGACAGCGGTGCTAGGTCATTTGTAGATGAGGTTAGCAAATTAACAAAAAAAAAAAGAAAAGTTAAAATACATTGGCAACAGTGTTTGTTTTAATACCAAAATCAGAACACCTAAGTGTCTTCCAAGGAGACCCCAACAGCAATGACATGTTCTCGGGATTCTGATGTCACAGTGGTATCAACGTTTACTAACATCGCCCTCCCCATCCCCCCAATACACTTAGCCCCACTTCCCCTAATTCCTAATTCCCAGCATGCAGCGACCCACGCATGAAAGCTAAAAATAGATTCAGCTGCACACACACACACTCACGCAGACACACACACACTAAAGTGACTGTGAGTGAGTGACCCAGTGACCTAGAGATTGACAGAGACAGAGAGAGTGGGACAAAGACACAAAAAGAGAGCGACAGAGAGTAAGAGAGAGAGAGAGCGAGAAAGATGCACACTCATTTGTGTGTGTGTTCAAGAAGTGGGGTGGGGTAAGGTCAAAGGTCAAGCCAGCAGCTGTAGATGGCTGGGTGTGTTTGTTTTTTCCTCAGATGCTGTAGTAATGTTGGAGTCTGCTTGTTTTTTAGCTCCGGTCATGTGGGGAGGGGTGGTGTTGATTTAATGACTGTCCTTTCTTTATCACTTCCTGTTCTATGTTTGCTACCGTGTGCGTGTGTGTGTGTGTGTTTATGTAGGAGTGTTATTGGATGCTTTGACATGGAACATCTGAGGTATGCTCGTTTTGATCACCAAGGCCTCGCCAGTTTGAAATTGCTTCACTTAATGGGCAGAAAGATCACCGTATGAAAATTCTGTAGAACATTTGGAACTGTAGAACTGTCTGAATTGCCAGATTCACCACCTTGTAGTAGCCACTGCCTTATTTGCAACAAGAAACCTTTGTAGAACATCTCAAACCTTTAGTACATTATTCTGTTGAACATCTAGACCAGGGGTGTCCAAGTTTTTATGCAAAGAGGGCCAGATTAGCTGAGATGAAAATGTGTCAGGGCCGACTGTTCAACTTGCAGTTACTTTCACTTTTGATAACGTTCGATGCCAATCTCTCATTATTTGCAGGTTTCATCTAGTAGAGTGTGTATAACAATAAGGGCAATATTGTGATATTAAAAATGCCATTGATTAAAATGATTCTCTCATCAGCATGCTTCACAGAAACCTGACAATGACCTTGATTTGAATCAGGTGCATTGGTTGAAGGTAAACAGTCTGGGTTGCAGCTCTTGAGGACTGGACTTGGCCACCCCTGCTCTAGAAGCATAATAGTCACAAATTTGAAATGGACCAGGTTAGTGGACCATTAGAAGCTTCTGTAGCCATGTCGCCATAGCGACAACAGCTATAATGTTGTAAAGGATTACCAGAAAACACACAAGCTAGGACAGTATCATCATTATTTTCTTGTTTTTCAAGCACATTTGCGACAATGAATCGACTTTGACGGCTTTTCACTTCACACTCATGTGTCCCTAATCTTTTGGCCAGCCAGTCACGTGATGCGACTGTCACGCACAAGTCTCGTAGAATTTCATCTCGTTGTCAAGGAGACCAAAAGTGAAGGGAATAGTGGAGAAGGAAAGGCACACCCACCCCCTCCACAGCCTGAGAGGCTTTCTCGTTTCTGCGCCGCCCGCCATTCCACGGGATCGAATCAAGTCCCTCTAACCTACATCTATGTCCTGATAGAAGCAGCAGTCTGCTGCTGCTTCTCTCTCTCTCTCTCTCTCTCTCTCTCTCTCTCTCTCTCTCTCTCTCTCTCTCTCTCTCTCTCTCTCTCTCTCTCTCTCTCGCTGCGGCTTGCTCTTGCGCGTGGACCTGAACGAGGAGCCGGTTTCTCCGTCTCCTCTTTTCCTTCTTTTTTCTTTCTCTTTTTTTCTTCTTCTTCTTCGTGCATGTGGACCGGGTGAGCCGCGGTCTGCCATCGTCAATATCGTCGTTCATGAGCGGCCTGGTGCTGTGTTGTGCGATGTACATGGACAGAAGTAGCCTAAGCAGAGGTGAGCGCGCACGCAGGCCCGCGCACGCGCGCACACACACAGACTCTGCGCTGCATTGGCGCACGCGTGCATGTCGACTGTCACAGTCGCAACGAGGGGGGCGGGGACGCGCTGACCGACATCTCGCCGCAGTGAATGTAGGCTAGTGTGGCGCGCGTGCACGTCACTGCGTCTGATGCCAACAGATGTGCTGTTCGCGTGCACGAGCCTGTCGAGGATCGATTCCGTTACCGTATCGCAGCGTGTCGTGCGTGTACGCGTGTGTGTAGGCTTTCACTTGGCTTTCGACGATGATGACGATGAGGATGATGGATGATGAGACCTTCATTTTCTGTGTGCAGACACGCCCCCTGTCATGCACTGTGCACGCATGCACACAAGTGCACGTCCATGTCTGCGCAAGCCCATGTGTGTCCACTAAAGGCAGTCACAGCAAAATTAACAATGACCTCTAGTACCAGCGTCACAATGTCACGGAGCCCAGGCCCTGAACATCCACATGTTAGGTTCCTTCAACATCATGTTGAGAAACTGCTCATGCCTGTAAGAACCAACAACAGAATCTACACACCAGAACCCACTTGACCAGGACCAGAACCTGCTGCATAACCTATCGACCCGCAAAAGTGTTAAAATATTTTTGATACCCACGTTCACAGTCGTTTTTTCCATAAATCTTCAGAATGATCTACTATGTGGAACATTAAGGCCTATGGAACCTCTGAAAAGTTCTTAATACACATCCGCAACCTTGTCTTGGACTGCCAGAATAGCCTCAATCATAACTAGAACCTGCTGGACAGCTTGACATGTATAAAGCATCCTTCTGATTGATGGCCATCCTTGTTTCCTTTTCCTTCTTTTCCTTCCTTGTGTCCTCTCCTATTGTATGCCTAATCCGAACGCCCAGATCGCCACTTGAATCTAGAGTAGAGCTGTAGAACCTGGCAACCTGCAGAACATTCTTAATGGCCTTATTCGCAAGTGCTTGGTAGAATACCAGAATCTATTTGATCATCACTACAACCTAGAGTAGAATATCTAGATTTATGAACCTTTTTGGGCCTTCTTCATCCATACATTCACGACCGTGTAATGGAGTACTCGTACCTCATTAATCATCACCACAAACTTCAGTAAAACTACATTTATACTTATATTGGATACTTCTAGTATTTACAATCTCTAGTTCAATTTAAGATAGCAACCAAGTCCTGGTCTACCAGAACCTCCTTGATGAAGCAACCTTGGGACATCGAGACACAGAGAAACCCAACATTCACAATGCTGTTGTTGACTAGCACAACCCATAGGAATGCAATAGCACTCGACACACACAACCATATCGTGGACTACCAGTGACTCTTGATGACTACTTGAACCTATAACATTATTATAACATTATCCCTGTAGAACCTTCATTTTCACATTCTAAAACATTTTTAATGAGAGCATGCACGATGGTGTAATGGATTACAAGAATTTGCCTGATGACCGATAAAATCTGCCTTAGCACATCTGGACCTGTAGAAACGCTGCAACCTTCCTACTCCATTGATCACCACATGAACCAGTTGTAAAACATCTAGTCCGGTGGAAACATCTTAGTACCCACATTCACTACGTCATACTGTAATTTTTAAGTCTGTTTCATCGTCACTACAAACTACTGTGAACCATATTACCCATAGTACCTCTAAAGCCTTCTCAATCTGTACGTTCATAACCTTATAGTCAACAGCTACAACTTCAGTGATCCCCACTAGAGCCTTTTGTAAAGGCTGTGCACAAATTTGTGATGACGTAAATTGAGGTTGGAATTGGCCATTACAATGTTGCATCAGAATTTTTGGATTTTGTAGAGTGTACTCGTGTCACAGGATTGTTTGAATGGTGCATGTGGCGTACATTATGTACTGTACATATGTCGTGGTGCAAATCCAGTGTTTGTTTGAATGGCAAATCAAAGGTAAGCGATGTTTGAGGAATTGAAGTCCTCTCTGACTGAAATGTCATTCTTCTTTATAAAACAATAAAACCGATTTGGAAAGGCTCTGAAATCTTCATCGGGGATTTTTTTGTGTTTCCAATTTGCAGCGAGCAGTCGAATTTCTAGTGTGCTATTTGCACATCCAGAAGATCAGCGTTCATGGATAAATTCCACCAATCCGGCATCTGTAGATGGGATTTTTTTTTTTTGGTTATCCCTGGTGCTCTAGCATCAGCTTTGGCTGCAGGCACCTTCCCCGTTTTCCCTTCCTTTCCTTTCTTTGAACGGCAATTCTATAACATGCTCTTTTTCCCATGTTGCAATCAAGCTTGATGTGAATTTATTCTCCACTGCTGTATTAGACGTGAATACCTTAAAAATATTACTTAAATCAGGGGTGCGCATTATACTTTGGCAAAACAAATTATGAATAGTTGAAAGTGTCAAAATAATAAAAAATGGCACAATTGTAGATTAACTATGTTTTTGTAAAAAAAAAAAAAAAAAAAAAAAAAAAAAACAATATTAAAAAAGTCATCAGAGCCTCTGATGCCAAATCACAGAGAGAGTTTGCACATTTGGATGTTTGACCAGAGAGATGAATCCTTCCAGGTTAGCCTAAAGCTAGCTACGATAGATGGATTTAAAGTTTAACCAAAAATGGAAAAAAAAAAAAAATGGTTCTGCCATTGGTTAGTGCTGTATTACCGACTACCTTGAAAAATCATTGTTGATAATAATGATGACACAGCTTGACTGAGATACTGTAGAACGCAAAGATCTCCCAGAATCTCTTTAATCAGAACATTCCCAACCATGTAGTGGACTACCAGTATTTCCCTGATTATTATTAGAACCTGCTGTTGAACAACTTGACCCATGGAAGCTCTATCGCATTCGACATTCACAAACAAATCATGACCAATCAGAACCACGTGTTCTACTTACTGAAGGCTACTGTTGAACATTCTACGACCATAGAGCCACTAGAATAGAGCTCCCCAACATGGGGGCCCCCAAATAGGGGAAGATAAGCGTGTAATTAAGGCTTTAATCTCGATTTTGCCTACGGGCTCTTTGCACATAGCGCTTCAATGTCAAATCCATTGGCAACAAACCGGTTTTCCCGCCAGCGATGGCACATCATGTTTTCCCAAGAATTTTGTAGACGTGATCAATTGAAAATGCAAACATTGTACTGATTAATTGAAATAAAGTGTTGCATATTGATGTTTATCTGTATTACCTACTATTTTGACAAATCATTGTTGATAATTATGGTGGGAAAAAATTAAAATGATGGGTGTCTTCCCATTGGTGAATATCATTAATAATACCGTAGTATGTTTGAATCAAAGTGCCAGCCCTCTGCATTCATTTTTAGACCTATCCAAAAATCAGCTAAGGTCGAAAAAACAAGGTGACCCCTGCTCCAAACTCGTTATAACATCACACATTTACAATCTTGTAGCAGCCTATGAGAATCACATCGACCAGTACCACCAGTACCTGCTGCAGAACATCCAGAACTGCAGCCGACACAGCTCACGTCATCTTTACTGAAATGCTTTGATGTTTATGGAGCTAGGATCCTAATTCAAAGATCTTTCTCATTTAATGCACCTGCCAGGTCCCCCGTCCTCATTGAGTCCTAGTTTGCTGGCAAAGAGTCTCTCTTTGGAGCCTCCATGTGGCCCTCAGCAGCCCACCTCCTCCACCTCAAGTCCTGCCGGGCTCCAGGAGGAGCAAGTGAACGATACCGGACCACCGCAATTAAATAAAAACCGGCCTCCTCTGCTCGGGCCAAAGCCTCAGGGTGAGTGTTGTCTGCAGTTAACAGCAATAACTACACATGCATGACATCACTGAATGATCTTGACTCCCTACTTCTACAGTCCCCCCTAAGCCGCTCCATCTGCAGCATCAGGCGGGAGCATTGAGGACCCGACCCCGAGCGCCAGACAAGCCGCTGCCCCCACCGCCACACTGCAAACCCGCTCGTCCTGAGGAACATGCTTCACCCACGTGTGTCCTGTCGCTTATTGAGAAGTTTGAGCGGTAAGAGAAGCATCGTGATGTTGTCGCAATAGGGTTTTCACCGTCATGGTTACAGTCACGGGGAAGTCACAGTGTTGCTGAGCTCACTGTACTGAGGATACCATAATCTTGGTCACAGTCGTGGGGATGTGCCTGGCATAATGACTGCCAAAGACATGTCTCATCTTGGTGATGTCATCACCATCAAGGGTAATGTCAGCGTTATGGTCACCATCATTGGGATGTAACAATCATAGGGATGTTACCAAAATCAGGGTATCGCCATCATGGAGATGCCACCATCATGAGTAAGTCATTGACATAGGTGAGGTCACCATCATGGTGATAACACCAATATGAAAATGTCATTGCCACACTGATGCTTCTGTCACAGTGGTGTTATCAACTTGTCATCATCATTGCTGATGTTAACGTCATGGGGGTGTCACAGACATGTGATGTCATTGTCATTGGGGTATCTTCTCCATCGTTTTGCCGGATGTCATCGTCATTGCTGATGACAATGATCGTGATGTTACACTCATTGGGGTATCACCTACATGGTTGTGTCCCGGACATGGTGATGGCATTGTCATGGGAAATTTCCCATCATGGACACCATCATGGTCATCTTAATATTATGGGGGTATCACTGTCCTAATGCTGTTTCGATCACCATTGTGGTGGTCTCCATCATGCTTTCTGACAAGGTTCAAAGCGATAATATCTGACAGGCCGTCATGTGAAAACAGTTCACTTTTTAGTGTAGTTTTGACTTATTTTATACTATTGCATATTTTATTTGTGTACGCTTTTTAATATTGTGCTTTTCAAGTCATCATTGATTGAATTTATTAATAGTGTGCATTTGAACATTTATGTTTATATGTATTGATCAACTAACACATATACAGATAAAAATACACTCAACACATTATCATGATGAATAATGTTGTATGTCAATAGTTTTATAGTAATGGTTATTGATACGTTATGCTTATTGATACGGTATCTCATAGTTTTGGTATCTTGGTTATTGGTACTCGATGGTGTTCACATAATCCTTTTTGATTTATTCTTTATGAGTACGTTTTCATGTTTATTGATACAATGTTTTTTGATCCATTAATCATGTTTATTGAGGTTTTTTGATAAACTATCATTGAACCAATATTTCTTGACATGTAATCACTTTTTTTGTTACAGTGTTACAGTATGTTTATAATTACCGACTTCTTATATCATTGGTATGTAATGTGTATGTAATGTGTTGCAGTGAACAGATAATCATGGTTCCTGACATCACCGGGGGGGCTCTGTGTCCCCGTCACCTCGACGCCCCCACATCTCGACCGTCATCTCCACCCTCATCATTGTCAGCTCCCGTTGTCTCCGAGGAGGAGACGGAGGAAGGTCTCCCTGAGCTCAAATGTCAGGAGGACGTGGTACAGGAAGGGTCAGTGCCTGAGGAGTCGGCCTCTGTGGAGATGAGCGAGCGTCTGCCGTCCGACCAATCAGGTCTGCCGCCCGAGCGTTTATCCCTCCCCTCTTCCTCGCAAACGGACGGCAAGCTGGCCAATCGCGACAGTGGCATCGACAGCATCAGCTCACCGTCACACAGCGAGGAGCTTTGTTTTGTGGGTGTGGACGACGGTGGTAGTGGAGTCGGAGTTTTCTCCTGCGGACTGCCCCGACTCTCCAGCTCATCCTCGTACCCTGGTGAGGGCGAGGAAGGCGAGGCGAGGTGTGCAGCCAGGAGGAGGGACTTCTCGGAGGATGCAGACAGTGACCTTGAGGAAGAGGAGGAGGAGGGCGAGCTTACCTTGGTGCTTTCAGCCCCCAGACAAGACTTGGCCGAGGTAAAACATCTTGACCCATAAAGCCTCTAGAATAGTTCCCCAACATGGTGCCTGCAGACAGCAGGCAGCTCAACGACTTTTTTTGAAACTGAGAACTACTCCAGACTGATACGCTCTTTTGAAAAAAAAAATCTCACATAACTTTAAGAAATAGTGTTATTGTATGTCATTTTTAATAAGTGATCATTTGTATGAATGCCAAAGCCATGACAATACGCTCTCACAATAAGTCTCTAACAGAAAATCACAGAAGACTAATGATTAAATCTCAGCCTGTGTTTCAAACGATCACCTGCAACATTCCTAAAAAAATCCCAATTTCCCATCATTGGTGAGATATTTTTGGAGCAGGCCTGCAGGCTATTTGTTCAGTACATTGAAGTGGACGACCTGAGCCTCCTTGATCATTACTAAAACTTTTGTATCGAAGAACCTTCTTTATACCCATGTTCAGAAAATTGTAGTGTACTTCCAGGACCTACTGATTAAAATTAAAACTTGCTGTGGATAAAACCTAGATCGTAATACCTACTTTCAGAACCTGATAGTGAATTGATCTTGGAACTTCCTTGCTTACCACTGGACCTTAAGCAGGATGTCAAGATAGAATCTCCAGAACCTATTTAATTGCCGGGCTGTTTTAGAGGAAATATTCTTGATCAATGACATATTTTGATTGATGCCTGTCACAGATATCACCACTTGTCTTACAGCTATCTGTCCAGCAGAGAGTGTTCAACATTGCCAATGAGCTCCTTCACACAGAGATCTCGTATGTGTCCAAACTCCATCTACTGGACCAGGTAGGGCTCCGCAGGTACGCAGGCAGCCTGGACACGAGTAGTCGGTCGACTGACGCACTGCTGCTCCCCACAGGTCTTCTGCGCTCGACTCCTGGAGGAAGCGCGATCCCGCTCTTCATTCCCATGTGACGTCATTCACGGAATCTTCTCTAACATCTGCTCCATTCACTGCTTCCACCAACAGTTCCTCCTACCCGCCCTACAGAAGCGCATGGAGGAGTGGTAAGACCGCTTAATGAAGCAAGTCGCATGGAAGGACTAGCGAATTGGATTCACAAATTACACCTTTGAAAAAATCCTTAGGGAATCCAACCCGCGCATTGGAGACATCCTACAGAAGCTTGCACCATTCCTCAAAATGTACGGCGAGTATGTGAAGAACTTTGACCGTGCCATGGAGCTCGTCAACACATGGATGGAGAGGTCGGCTCTGTTCAAGAGCATCATACATGACATCCAGGTGATTGCCTTCCACCGTCCCAATAGACGTATATACAGGAGGAGGATTTGCCTCATTGATTCGGTTGGTCAATTGCTGCAAAACATCAGTGATTCTGTTCTATTTGATATTGCTCATCTTCTCCTTATGGCACAAGTAACATGACACGAACGGCATTGCTACACTTTTATTTTGAAGTTATATTCCGAAGGTTTAGTCACGACAACAGTAAACCAACGTGATAATCTTTGGTTCCCAGGGTGAGCAGCCTCTGTTTCTCTTTTTTTGTTTTTAGTGTCATTCCTCTTTCAACCCCATCCTTCCCCCTTTAACATCCACATCCTGTACTCTATCACACCCTCTCTTTTTATATACGCGGCGTGTGGGCAGTAATGGTTTTCAGCCAGTGAAGCAGAGCAGTCATCGATGACACTCAGTAACATTTACAGATTTTGCAACTGGGTGCACAAATCCTGCAGCACATCATAGGAAACCTTGTAAATGTTGGTGATAATTTAAGACTTTTCAATGCCCCTTATGGCCATGAAAATACGTTGTTTTTTTTTGTTTGTTTTTTTTACACATATTTTATACTGTGGTCAATATTGCTGGTGGGCCGCATATTACTGATTCGATAAAAAAGGCTGTAGTCGGTGATAATTTGAATGTGGACCACAATTGGCCCACGGATTGTTATAGAATATTCTAGCCCCAATTAAGTGCCTTGTACCAACAGAAAGCGCTTGTCCACAGAGAGGTTTCTGCTCCTAATCGGAGATTACAATACAAAGAAAAGCTTCTTGAAGTACCAAGAAAAAGAAATAGTCAGAGGAGAAAGGTCCGTACTCCCGAACGTGCAATTTGTTCTAAGACAACGTTCAGTCAAGAATATGGTTGTCTTCCGAATTTTAGTCAACAATGTGTATGTGTGCATTTTGGCTATATTTATGTTTTTGTGTGTGTATCAGAGGGATGAGCGCTGCGCTAACCTGACACTTCAACATCACATGTTGGAGCCGGTCCAAAGGATTCCTCGATATGAACTCCTGCTCAAAGATTATCTTCACCGTTTACCGGAGGACGCGCCAGACTACAAGGATGCTCAGAGTATGCACACACATGTGCATTTGCACACAATAAGAATTGCTAAGGATTTGACATTATGCTAACAACTGCTATGCTAATTTAAGACCCACTGGAAACCTGAGTACACAAGGCAGATGAACAAGAATGGACTTTTTGTCTTCATGCCAAATACAAAAACGACCCATTACCAAATGCTAACTTGATTGCAGCTGGTATTATTATATATTTAAAAAAAGAAAAAAATTGAGTCAATGAAGTCACAAGGTGAAGAAGTGACCATGATTTTACATTTTGCGCTGTATTTTTATTTTATTTATTTTTTATTAAATTTTATGAGAATGTAGCAAATGCTAACTTCAGGAATTTGGCATGGTAAGTCATTTGAGAACATCAAAAAGGCAACTTGATTAGGATACAATACCAACATGTGAGCCACTGGTATGCTACGGTGGAAATATATTATTTTGCAGTATAACTATCAACCCTAAAAGAAAATGGTAGGATGATCAAGTTGGCCCATTGGTTGACTTCATGTGACAAGATCCTCTCTGTCCGCAGAGTCTCTGGAGCTCATTGCTACGGCAGCTGAACATTCCAATGCCGCCATCAGGAAGATGGTGAGAACTTTTAGAACAGCTTCCAAGAACAGATAGTCGTGGAACATTCGCAACAGTTCAGGTTGTATCTTTCAGGAGCGAATGCGGAAGCTGCTGAAGGTCTACGAGCTCCTCGGCGGTGAAGAAGACATCGTAAACCCAACTAACGAGCTCATCAAGGAGGGACACATTCTCAAATTGTCCAACAAGAACGGCACATCGCAGGATCGATACCTCATCCTAGTATGGGCTGCCCTTTTTTTTCAGTGTCATCATGTCATCTTGAATGCATGGAAAGTCGAATACAGCTGTTCTGAACTTGGCTGCTCTGACGCTGAAAAGTTTGGAATCAGCCATTATCGCAGTATTTGAAAAAAAAAATAAATCAATAAATGTCCTCTCTAACATCAGGATTAGCACAAATAAATACCAACCAGTTCCGTGCTTTTGAATCTGATTGGAAAAAGCCAGAATCAAATTGATTTTTTTTAGAAACGCTGGTCTAATCATCTCTTTGCCCTTCCAGTTCAACGATAGGCTGCTTTACTGTGTTCCCAAACTGCGTCTGATTGGTCAGAAGTACGGTGTCCGAGCTCGCATCGATGTGGACGGTATGGAGGTGAGTCTTACATTGGGGGATGGTAATTAGTAAATCCATTTGCATCTTAGCATGTTAGCAAATATCATCAATGACATTTGTTTTGGGGTTGCTATCAATACTAGATATCAGCATACCAACAGCCAGCAAGAAAAGTCATGTGTTTTTCTTCTTTACTGTGCAGCTGAAGGAGATGAGCAGCGCTGCAGTTCCTCGTACTTTTTTGGTGTCAGGCAAGCAACGTTCTCTTGAGCTGCAGGCCAGGTAATGTCATTGCTAATGACACTGACATACTCTATTGTGCGAGTATTGAGGTTGGCTCTGCTCACTTTTTTTTACTTGCTGTGTCTCTGCAGGACAGAAGATGAGAAGAAAGACTGGATTCAGGTAGAAACAAAATAGGGGGACAGGCTTGAAGTCAAGCAGCATCACTGAGTCTACAGTATTAACCATTCAGAGGATTTGCGTGTGTGTGTGTGCATGTGTGTGTGTGCGCACCTGTGCGTGTGTGTGCATTTTGCAGGCCATCCAGGCCACAATCCAGAGACACGAACACACTATGGAGACATTTCGTCACCTGACTTGTTCTCTTCGTGATGATGAGTCAACACCTCCTCACTCCCCGGTAAAGACCCCATGCCCTCAATGTAATTTGACATCGACTATATCTTTGACTAGGAATGAGGGGAGAAAAGTTTGAGAAAAAGAAAAAAAAAAACACTATTTATTGTCAGACGAAAAACATCTCACAGGCTCATTTTTATTTAATTGGGTGAAATTAAGAGAGTTATACTGTAGTTGCTTTCAGGGTGAATTTATTTGGAGTCTCATATACTTGACACCACGCTAGCTCTGAGAACCTATTTTTCAAGATGCCATGCGCGCAGCCATACTTGCCAGCAGGTGGTGGCCAGTCTTTGCGTCGATTATCTCCAATTAGGTCATCTATCATTTTCTTGGTCAGATTCTGATGAATTTGAGTCAGTCGCACAGTTTTCCAGAGAAATTACTGATGAGAAGTCCTTCAAACAAATAGAGGACAAATAGGTTCCCCAAGCTACTATAAGCTTACTTTAATATAACCAGCAAAACAAAAAACATGATTGGATGCAGTTTTTCTTGATAAACCATTTGTAGTTTTTCTTCTCAACATCACATGTGCGCTTTAATTCATTTAGATTAAAAGGCATTGGTGTCATTTGCTTCTGTCTGTCAGAGTTGCGCCGAGCTGGGGAAACGTGCGCCCACACCTATCCGCGAGAAGGAAGTGACATTGTGCATGAAGTGCCAGGAGGCCTTCAATGCCCTCACTAGGCGACGCCACCACTGCAAGGCCTGCGGTCACGTGCGTCCAATCACAGCTCGCTTTCTTTGTCGCCACGACGACCACCAGTAGCCCTCTAAGACACTTCTTTCTCATCTCCAGGTGGTTTGTGGGAAATGCTCAGAGTTCCGCGCCCGCCTCTCATATGACAACAACCGCACCAACCGCGTGTGCGTGGACTGCTACGCCATGCTGGTGGGCGTGTCTCCGCCACCCTCTGTAATGGCTGGCAACAACCAGAGGAGGCGCTCCATCTTGGAGGTGAGAGGGACCTCATGGTCAGGGTCACAGTACGAGGACTCTTCGGCTGGGATTCGACTTGACCTGCTTAACTGTTGCCACGGTAACTTGGGACTTCTGACCGACTCCCTTCTCTGTCACTGTAGAAACAAGCCTCGCTGGCGGCAGAGAATAGCGTCATGTGCAGCTTTCTTCATCACATGGAGAAAGGAGGTGGCCGAGGATGGCAGAAAGCCTGGTTTGTCATCCCCGAAAATGAACCCTTAGTCCTCTACATCTATGGCGCTCCTCAGGTGGGTCCTGTGCGCAGCACAAGTACAAATGGAAAGATCCAAGACCAGGGATCGGCAACCTTTCATTTATTCACTGCTATCCCAGTTTAAATGACTATGACTTCAATAGATGTCAGTGGAATCAGCTGAAAATTGATCTTTGACATCCAAAGCCATCAATGGCACTGACAAACTAAAAAAAAAGAAGAAAAAAAAAAACAACAGTGTGGAAAACCAACAAACTACTGTCATTTCAATTTAGATGAAGTATTCTGTGAGTTTTCCCAAGTCAAAAGTTATCAAGTGCTGCAGCAGGAGTACAAAGAGACACATACTGTACGGCTCTGGAGCCATAGGTTGCAGACCACTGTCTAAGACAGACATGCTGAATATTGCATATGCCTAATAATTTGAAACACGACTTACTTTGTCCTCATCGCACACACACTGTACATTGCCGTATGTTTTCAGGATGTGAAGGCGCAGCGCAGCGTTCCTCTGATTGGCTTTGACGTTTCCCTCCCGGAGTCGTGTGACCGCCTGGAGCGTCGGCACACCTTTAAAATTTCCCAGAGTCACCTGACGCTCTACTTCAGTGCAGACGGGGAGGAGCTCCAGCGCCGATGGATGGATGTTTTGTCCAGGGCTGGCAAAGGGGAGGAACCTCAGCCTCACCACCCAATCGTGGAGAGCGTGGAGGAAGAGGGGGAGGAGCCTGAGGGAGCAGAGGGAGACAACACGTGATTTGATGGGACGAGTATCGATGCAAGGGGTGGGGCCAATCGTTGGAGTGTACGTATTTAATCTGCATGGACCCAAATTGGGACATCACCCTCACACAGCTGTGTCACATGCTGTCGGTAAGCACAATACTCCTGATGTTGCCATCTTGTTTTGATGGCATCGTCCACAAGTCTCAAGTCCCAATTCTCTGTAAGTGATGATGCCCCATTCCAATGGAATAATCCCAAGTGCAGCGTCAACGTGATTGGACTGTCCTAATGGGACGGATTGGACCCATTCGCTAATTATGATTTCACAACGGCCATATTTTATGTTAATTTCAGGTTTTTATTGTTCTTTCATTTCATCTGGTTTCACTGAAGATTTTATGAAAAAACAAAAAAAGACAAAAAAAAACTAGCAACTAAACAAAGGTGATACCAGGAATTAGACAGAGCACATTTGACTGTCATTTGCTCCTTTTTCTTCTTCCTGTCATTATGATGACTTGCTGTTGGATGTTGTGCGTGTGCGTGTATGCTTGTTGTTTCCTTGATACCAAACGTTCAAACTTTGTAAATATAATTTATTCACCTGCGGTCACGTGACTCTCAGCGGGCGAGAAGAAGCCGTAAGCAGCAAGTCTTGCATAGCAATTGACTAGATTGCTGAGGCTATTTTTGCTAAACTAGGCCATTCTTATTGTAGAACTTTGATTTTTTTTTCATTAAAATCAATCTGTGTGATTTTTTTTTGTTTTGTTTCCACTTTAGCTCAAATCGTCTTTTCAGTGCCAAATCTCACAGTGAATGGCTAACTTTCTGTGAGGAAGTTGGTCTTTTGTGATAAGATAGACTGTACTTTTTGGGGGAACTTTGATGTGTTTCTTCATTAAGATGACCGTGTTTGTCTGAAATTATTTTTTTGTCTGTTTTCCACTTAACTTTCACGGTGCATTTTTATTGTTTTGTTTTTTGTTGTTTTTTTTTGGTGTGTGTTTTTTTCCAAGCTTGGCATCGCAACTAACTTGCTTCCTTGGTTTTTGTTATTCTACAACTTTTGTGTTTTTTTTGTTTATTTGTTTGTTTGTTTTCAACCATGAGAGTATGGTCTTATGTTTGTTATCTCCATGTTTTTAGTGCCAGTGCCGTAGCACCTTACTTGCTTCCTGGGAAAAAGCTCTTTGCTATAATAGGCCAATATTGTGTTACAACTTTGATGACATTTGTTCATTGAATCACCGTCTTTGTATGTTTTTTTTTTTCAACTGGGCTTTTACTGCACATGTTTTTGCGTGTTGCTTTCATGGATATATATAATAATCTGGACTGACAGCGGCCTCTTGCAGCCGAAGCCAGAGGACAGTCATTTTGTGTTACTGACAAATTCAGTTTATTTATCTTTCTGGCAACACTGTTTTCCGTTTAAGTTTTACACCGCTATCTCCGTATAAAGTAATGAGAGACCTGCAAAGAATGAACTTAGGCTGCATTTCCCAGTCAGAGTATCTTATCTCAATATTATGAATTGTGACTAGCAGAGGTTTAGGTTTTCTAATCGCTACGATATTAATCCTGGTTGGTTGTGCTTTCATTTCATTGTTAAATAATTTGATAACATGACGCAGACACATATTTGATGAGCGCTCTGAGATAAACCTTATGGGGTTAAACATATATAACCGCAAATTTACCAACGTAACGTGCATGTCGAAACTCTTCACTGCAACACAAAGGCATTTTTGCTGAGGAGACAGAATATATGATGAAAACACTGATGGCTTCTGGCGGGCAAATGGCCTTTGTCGTTCAGGTTATTATGTATGTCTAGGTTGATGCGGTGCTTCTCTTCCCTCAGTGACATTAGAAGGAAATGGCCTTACCGTCGACTTCATTTTTTATGTCGTCTGAAGCTTCTGACTTGGTGTCTTTGTGCTTTGGTCGATATGGTGCTGAATGCTAGATAATGTGTCCTGTGCTGGATGGTGACAAAACTTTTCCTCTGGCAAGCAAGCATACAAACTAGGCTGGGAGCTTTCCAGTCACGTGACCCGTAAAAAGTGACGGGAGAAAACCGGTGCTGATGTTTACACGTGGTCACAAGGTGACGCTGTGAGTTCTGAGTGACCTTGTGCCAAATGCAGTGTTCTATTGTACTAATGTTATTATCGTTACTGGGCTTTTTGCCTCTAGTGAGTGTGTTTCTATTTTTACAATTCACATATACATTACTGTGGACTGTAAATGGCTGCTGTTACCATGGAGACAACACCTGTTGAAATTAGAGTCATATTAATGGACTTCCGATACAATTTATAAAAAAACAACTCTCGTCGTAGTAACTCGGTGAATTATTGGGAGCGTCGAATTGCCATAGCAATTGCCAGCTACCAGGACTTTCTCGTTGGTGTTGCCTTGGTACCTACTGTTATCCACATGGTACAGTGTCTTGTTTCTATGGTGAGTTCCAGGGTTGCTTGGTTGCCAAGGCAACAACAACATCAGTGGAATACGTATTGACGTTTTATGAAATATGATTGGTTAGTGGCCGGCCACTGCCTTCCTTAAACCTTTTGTGTCACTTTGCCTTGTGAATGCCATCACGTGTTGAATACATTAAAATAAAGCATATACAAAGGTTTGACATCTATTTTCATTTATCATAAAAAAAACTCTATTTTATATAAGTGGCCATTGCCGTTGTTGTTTTACATACATAGTACACACACACATACATACATACACATACATACATACATACATACATACACACATACATACACACACACATACACACACACATACATACATACTGTTACGGCGGGAGGAGAGAGGACCCAAGAGCACGCACGCACTGGTAAGGGCAATGGCAGAGTGTTTATTGAACAGAAGGTGCGGGTAGTCGTGGGAGCTGACGGGAGCGTGGCACAGACGTCTGGGGGGTTCTGGAGTCGGGAGAGCTGGGGTTTGGCTGGGAGTCGGGCAAAGGGAGCGAGACGGGAGGGGGGCTCGGGCATACAGGTAAAGACGGCAGGCTAGCGGGTGGTCAGAGGCAGGCAAGGTCGAAATACCAAGGATCCAGTCAATTCGGCAGGCAATCGGGAGGTCAAGGGCGAACAGGGTCGGACAACAGGCAGGCTGGCAGGAGGAATTGCTGGAAAGCTCGGCGTAGCGCATAGAGACGATCTGGCGGGTTGTGGAGGGAAGTGACCGGGCTTTATACTGAGCGGGTAAATAGTTGCAGGTGTTGGTGTTCGAGGCTGATTAGAAGGAGGGCTGAGCGGGTGTGGTGAAGCTGGAAGTGAGGTGGCTGAAATGGTGGACTGTGACAGAACCCCCCCATCAAGGGACGGCTCCCGACGTCCCAAGGCCACCACTGGGCGGGAGGGAAAGGCCAACGGCCGGGGAAACCCCATGGGCGGGGGGGCGGGCAACACGCCGGGGCGCGCCACGACGCCCAGACGGTCCAGATGGCTGATCAGGATGAAGGCGGTGAAAGTCAGAGACCAAGGAGGCATCCACAACCTGGCGGGCTGGGATCCAAGACCGCTCTTCCGGGCCATACCCCTCCCAGTCCACTAGGTACTGGAGGCCCCTGCCGCGGCGACGGGAGCGGAGCAGCCGCCGGACTGTGTACACCGGGCCCCCATCAACGAACCGAGGAGGCGGAGGAGGCGGAAGCGCGGGAACCAGGGGGCTATCTATTGCAGGCTTGATTCGGGAGACATGGAAACTTGGGTGAACACGCATCGAGCGAGGTAGGGCAAGACGCACAGCTGACGGGTTCAGTACCTTCTGGATGGGGAAGGGACCAATGAAACGGGGAGCGAGTTTGTTGGATTCCACTCGAAGGGGCAAATCCTTAGTGGACAACCAGACCTTCTGACCCACCTGGTACGTTGGGGCCGAAGTACGCCGCCTATTGGCCGTCCGAGTGTAGCGTTTACTGGCCTGCAGCAAGGCCGAGCGGGCTCGGACCCATGTCCGGCGGCACCGCCGAGCAAAGGCAAGGGCAGACGGACAGGTGGCGTCGTCGTCTAGAGCCGGAAACAACGGAGGTTGGTAGCCGTGAACGCATTCGAAGGGGGAAATTCCTGTGGCGGAGCTGGTCAGCGTGTTGTGGGCATACTCTGCCCACTGGAGCTGGGCCGACCAGGAGGCAGGGTCTCGGGATGCCAGACAGCGGAGGGCAGTTTCCATCTCCTGATTTACTCTCTCCGTTTGCCCGTTGGTCTGCGGATGGAACCCGGAGGACAGGCTGGCCGTAGCGCCAATGAGCCGGCAAAACTCCTTCCAAAAAGCCGCCCTGAACTGAGGACCCCTGTCTGACACCACATCAAGGGGAAGCCCATGTAGGCGGAAAACATGGTCAATCAGGAGTTGTGCCGTTTCCTTTGCGGAGGGAAGCTTCGGGAGGGGAACAAAGTGAGCCATTTTGCTGAATCTGTCAACTATGGACAGGATGGCTGTGTTACCGTTTGATGGAGGTAGACCGGTCACGAAGTCAAGTGAAACATGAGACCAAGGGCGATGCGGAACAGGAAGGGGGCGCAGCAGCCCGGAAGGAGCCTGATGTGACGATTTATTCTGACTACAAATGGGACAGGCCTGGATAAATTCACGCACGTCCCTCTCCATAGAGGGCCACCAGAACCGTCGCCTGAGGACAATCAGGGTCCGTTGAATGCCGGGATGGCAAGTCAATTTCGAAGAGTGAGCCCACTGTAGAACTTCGGAACGAAGATAGTCGGGGACAGGCAGACGGTTACTGGGACATTGGCTTGGTTTAGTCTGCCCCTTGGCAGCTGACTTCACCTTCTCCTCGATCTCCCAGGTGAGCAAGCCAATGACACATGACGGGGGAAGGATAGTCTCGGGGTCCCGGCATGAACTGTCCTCAAGTTCAAACTGCCTGGAGAGGGCGTCCGGCTTGATATTCTGGGATCCTGGGCGGTAGGAGAGGTTGAAGTTGAACCTGGTGAAGAACAATGCCCAACGAGCTTGGCGGGAGTTCAGCCTCTTAGCCTGACGGATATACTCGAGGTTTTTGTGATCTGTCCACACCACAAAGGGGATCTTCGTTCCCTCCAGCCAGTGCCGCCATTCCTCCAGGGCGGATTTTACGGCAAGTAGTTCGCGGTTTCCTATGTCATAATTTCTCTCTGCGGGAGAGAGGCGCTGAGAAAAGAATGCGCAAGGGTGGAGTTTCCCATCCTTCCGTGACCGCTGGGAGAGAACGGCCCCAACCCCAGTCTCCGATGCATCAACCTCGACCATGAATTGTTGACCAGGATCTGGCATTTGAAGGATTGGGGCCGATGTGAAGCGGTGCTTGAGTTCCTGGAAGGCCCTTTCGGCACCTGGGTTCCACCGGAAAGGGGTTTTGGGGCTGGTGAGAGCCGTAAGAGGAGCTGCCGTGGCGCTGTAATTCCTGATAAATCGCCTGTAAAAGTTAGCAAAGCCAAGAAAGCGCTGCAGTTGTTTTCTGGTTTCGGGCGTTGGCCAGGAAGTAACAGCCGAGACTTTTGCGGGATCCATACTGATGCTATCCTTAGCGATTATGTAGCCCAAGAAGGACACTGATGAGGCATGAAACTCACACTTTTCCGCTTTGACAAACAGAGAGTTTTCCAGCAGGCGTTGCAGAACTGCGCGAACGTGGAGAACATGCTCACCCTGCGTCTTGGAGAAGATGAGAATGTCATCCAGGTAAACGAATACAAATCTGTCGAGCATGTCCCGCAGGACATCGTTGAGTAGTGCCTGGAAGACCGCTGGGGCATTGGTGAGTCCAAAGGGCATGACTAGGTACTCATAGTGTCCGAGCGGGGTATTGAAGGCAGTCTTCCATTCATCGCCTTCCCTAATCCGCACGAGATGGTAGGCATTGCGTAGGTCGAGCTTTGTGAAGTAGGCAGCCCCCTGCAGTAGCTCAAACCCTGAGGTCATTAGTGGAAGAGGATATCTATTCTTAATCGTGATATCATTCAGGCCCCGATAATCGATACAAGGGCGGAGAGTCTTGTCCTTCTTCTCGGAAAAGAAAAACCCTGCCCCCGCCGGAGAAGAGGAAGGACGTATGATGCCCGCCGCTAGCGACTCGTTGACATACCTCTCCATGGCCTGCCGTTCTGGACCCGACAGAGAGTATAGGCGACCCCTTGGAGGCGTTGTCCCGGGCAATAGGTCAATTGCACAATCATAAGGGCGGTGGGGAGGCAGGGAGGTTGCACGCGCTTTGCTGAAGACTTGGCTAAGGTCGTGATACTCAGGCGGCACACCAGCGATATCGGCATGCGCAGGCGGAGCGGCGAGGGGATCAGGAACAGATGCGCGCTTGAGGCAGGAGAGATGGCATGATGAGCCCCAAGCCAAAATGACTCCCTTCTCCCAATTGATGTGAGGGTTGTGGCGACAAAGCCAAGGCAGCCCCAAAATTAGCGGTATCTACGGATGATCTAGGATGCAAAATTGTATTTTTTCCTCATGGTTGCCTGACAAGCGCATAGAGAGAGGTGCGGTTTGGTGAGTTATCACCCCCAGGGGGCGCCCGTCCAAGGCATGGGCAGGTGAGGGTTTGGGCAGAGGGAAGCTCTTGTGACCGAGTTGAATCATTAGCTGCCGGCTAATGACGTTAGCGTCAGCCCCAGAGTCCACCAGGGTGCCTACAGTGTGGGGGCCATCAGACAGCAGGAGTTGGGCTTGTAAGAGGGCTCTGTCACGGGACAGGGAAAGAGTCACTTGACCCATTTTTACTCTACTCGGGACCGGGATTGGTCTTTTCACTGGGCATGCGGAAATAAAGTGTCCTGGTTCCCCACAATAAAGGCAGAGCCGGGCGGAGCGGCGGCGTTGCCGCTCTTCAGGAGTCAGGGGCGCGCGAGCTGGCTGCGTTGGCGCACTCCCGCCACCGGGAGGAGCTGACGTCGCCAGATGGGAGCTCACTCTGGCCGGCGGAGAAGCCCTCTGGTGCGTCTCTTCCCGTTGCAGTTCGCGTAGCCGATGCTGCAAGCGGATATCTATCCGCGTCGCCAGGTTAATCACCCCGTCCAAGGTGACGGGGAGTTCATGAGAAACTAATTCGTCCTTAAGACGGCTGGACAGTCCATGAAGGAAGGCGTCTACGAGTGCGGGACCGTTCCACCTATTCTGACTGGCTCGCGTCCGGAAGTCAATGGCGTAATCCGCCACCGTTCCGTCGCCTTGACGCAACTCGAGCAGGCCCCGGCCCAATTCCGCACTGGCGTAGCTGAGTCCAAAGACTTTTAAAATCTCCTCCTCGAGCGCCTGGAAGGAGGCACACGCGGGTGACCGTCTCCTCCATTCCGCCGTTCCCCACAAGCGGGCTCGGCCCGTAAGGTGGTTGATGACGAACGCTACTTTAGCGCGCTCGGAGGCAAATGTTCGGGGCTGCAGGGCGAACAAAAGTGAACAATTCGTTAGGAACGCCTCGCAAGTTTCGGGATCACCTTCGTAGCGTTCCGGGACGCCAATTTGGGGCTCGGGCCGGTCATGAGGCAGAAAATTGGGCGGATGATCGGGAGCGGATGACGGCTGGATGAGGGATCGGCGCGCTGGGTCCATTTGGACTGGCCAGATCGTACTGTTACGGCGGGAGGAGAGAGGACCCAAGAGCACGCACGCACTGGTAAGGGCAATGGCAGAGTGTTTATTGAACAGAAGGTGCGGGTAGTCGTGGGAGCTGACGGGAGCGTGGCACAGACGTCTGGGGGGTTCTGGAGTCGGGAGAGCTGGGGTTTGGCTGGGAGTCGGGCAAAGGGAGCGAGACGGGAGGGGGGCTCGGGCATACAGGTAAAGACGGCAGGCTAGCGGGTGGTCAGAGGCAGGCAAGGTCGAAATACCAAGGATCCAGTCAATTCGGCAGGCAATCGGGAGGTCAAGGGCGAACAGGGTCGGACAACAGGCAGGCTGGCAGGAGGAATTGCTGGAAAGCTCGGCGTAGCGCATAGAGACGATCTGGCGGGTTGTGGAGGGAAGTGACCGGGCTTTATACTGAGCGGGTAAATGGTTGCAGGTGTTGGTGTTCGAGGCTGATTAGAAGGAGGGCTGAGCGGGTGTGGTGAAGCTGGAAGTGAGGTGGCTGAAATGGTGGACTGTGACACATACATACATACATACATATACATTTTATGTTTTTTTTCACACGGGGGTCAAAGGACACATTCGCTTTTTGTATAATAATAACAATGATAATAATAAAATTATAGTCATCATCATCATCATCACCATCATCATACAAATGCCGTAATAGGTGAGGTTAAACACTTACAGTTAAAAATTGCATATAAAACATGCACATAACAAGCAAAAATAAAGCTCTGGTGGACCTCACTCCATTGTGTCACGCTGTGTGGTTTTTAGATTGGGTTATCTTTAAGGTACAGTATTTATTTATTCCGGTTGAAAGATAACAAACACGTTGGCTCACCTTTAGCCAAAGTTCTTCTGCCCGGGTTTCTGATTGGTCAAGTGAGCTGTCCATATACTTCAACCGATTTGACGTCATTTTGGAGTTTCTTCTGAACGCCCACAATCCTCACAACAAACAAAATGGCCGCAAAACAGGAGGCGCGGTGTAAGCAGAGGGGTAGCTGATTGGTTGTTAGTGTTTGAAACGGAAATATTATTGGTTAGACGGCAAGAGGCTTTACCCGTAGTCCAATTCGCTAGAAGGTAGAACGACACTAGAATTCCGAATGAGTTCTCATTCAAAGTTAAAAATATTTGACCTGCAAAACATGTCAAGTGTTTCATAATTTTAATCATCATCTTCAACGCTTGATTTTTTTTTCTGAAGAGTTAGAAGAAAAATCAAAGAGCTGCCTATTTATGTGTTTTATGTTTACGCTCACAGCTGCAGATGTGTGTGTGTGTGTGTGTGTGTGTGTGTGTGTGCGTGCGTGCGCGCGCGCGCGTGTGTGGGTGGGAGGTTAGGTGGGGGCTGTGCCTGCTGGGAAATTTAGTTCATTTCCTCTTGTTCATTTCGGTCGGCCTGGAAGCTCCGTATTTTTATAATCGCTGGAGAAATGTCCTCCGTCAGTCCTGACCGGGAATCGAGCGGTGGCCAAGGCCGAAGTGCACTCGAGCCGCAGACCGTGTTTGTCATCCTCGACTCGGCTGAAAGTCTAAACGTGCTTCGGTGAGTCACCGTTATTTTTCTTGAGGCTTGAGTTTGTCTTCTATTGGCTGCTCCGGCGCACCCGGAAGTGGAATTGATTAGCAAATCTTATTCAGAACATTTTGTTTTTACGAAGTGCAAATTTTCTCAAATTTGTTGTATATCGTCATTGTTTTAATGTCTTAAATGTGAAATAACAGACGTGTCAAAGCCGGGCTTTTTATGTCTTGAATGAACTGGCTCAGGCGACTGTTAGCTCGTAAACATTTCATTTGAGCATGGAGTTAAGTTTCGCCTACCCTAAAAGAAAACGGATTTCGATGTGTGATGTAATTGCAAAATGACTATGCTAAATTGTATGTTGTCATATTTTTAGTAAAGTTTTTAAGGCGAAATATCAGGAAACTCAAATCCTGTTAAATATATCTCTCTGAACAAGCCCTAAATCGAAAATGAAAAAGAAACAAATGACTATAAGATAATAAACAATATAAGTGGGTGATGTACTGAAATAGCGACAATTTGATAATGCAGTAATAACGACGGGAATGCAAAAGTAAACACTTTTCTGTTCTCGAATACAACTACAGGTACTAAAAAGACACCGAATTTAAGAGGAATGTTTGCTGTTCCAATTAGCGAAGAGCTGCCCTGCTCAAGTCAATAGCAAAGGCAGAAAAGCTCACTGATGTTCGCAAGTGTGATTCTCGATCAGGGCCATCGTTTATTCATGTGATTATGCTCGGCACAATTTCACAAGACACAATTAGTTACATTGATCGCATGACCTTTTACCTTATAGAAATGTAATGTAATTCTAAATGTTTGCGGGTTTCTCTCTGATTTTGTTTGACAGTCCTATGCTCAGTTTGCAGCAACCAAGGGCTTTCAAAAATATCCCATTGTGGATATTCCAAAATAGATTAAGCAAAGCTCCTGATGGCTTTGTCAAGTACAAGCTATGAATTTGCCCCTGAATGAACAGAAAATGATTGACAAGTAGGATCACACACACGCTGTCAGATGGGTTCTTCTTCCTCGTTGGTGGTTCCTTAAAAAAACTCCTTTCAAAATATAAGAAAAGGTGCAGTCTGAAGTCTAGATAAAATAATCAATTCAGTTACAGTTGCATGTTGCATAGGATTTGTGAGCGTTGGTTTCCACTATGATTGATACAGACTACAGACTGATTTGTCTGATGAATGTGTACATCACGAGAATGACGACATTGAGGAGTGTTCAGAGCATTAAATTATTAGCTCGCTATTTTCTTCGCTCGTGGTAACAAACATGGAGTTGTTGTGACACAACATGCTTCATTGCGATGAATGAAATCCCAGAACCGATGATAAATACATTTGTGTTATCTACTAATCTTCGGATAGCATAATGATCTGCCGTAAGGAAAGGAAGAGCATGTACAGTATGTAGGTCACAAAATGTACAACTGCGTTGGTCTTCCATACGTCTTTCCATGCGTCTGGCTTCTGTTTGATGTCATGCTGGAAAGTCTGGTGTTTGCGACTTTTCATGGTCGCTATGTTTATTTACGTAAATCATTTGTGAAATAAAGTTTTAGACGAGTAACTTTGTGTCATTCAGAGGCAGCTTCACAGAGACCACAGAAACCTGTTGGATAAAAATAACATAAAAATAACAGGACCGTTTGATGAACAAAGTGAAGACAAAATATGGCCCACGTTCCACATATGGCCTACTGTGTTATAGAATTCAGCCCACGCCACCTAGCACTTGCTTGATCAACACATCCTGTATAATTTACTGTTTATTAGCTGTTTTCCATCCTTAAAATTAGAATGTTCTCAATATAAATTTTAAACGTCATGATCTCATTACATGACATACATTTTTGTACTGTTAGTATGATCGTATGGTGGATTATTTTCATACATACTTTTGTGTTCTTTAATATACTGTATTTATTTTATTGAATAATTGGATCATTAGTTATACAAATGCAATTTTATAGGAGAATTAAACGTTGTTTTTGGCATCTAGTTAATTTCATGCATCTGTACGCACAGGGTGGAGTCTGGCATTGTCGCCGACATTGAGGTGGACACCCTGCTGCCATCGGACAGCGACACCTTCTACCAGATCAAGAGTCAGCCTATCCGCAGCAGGTAACGCCACCGACGTCTGGACCTTTGCCTCTGCACCGTATTGCCACATGTTGATGCGTTGTCGGGTTGACATGTTGACGGGTTATAGTCTTATATGGAGACATGTCTGCTTATTTGATACCTTTGGTCATCTATGTTTTTGGGTGCTTGGCCACAGTAGAGTAAAAAGTATATTAGTATAAGCCAATGTAACATTGTTATTGTTGTTGTTGCTGTGTGAAGGCTAAAAGCATGCATACATATCTTATTCATTGTTCTTTTTACTCCGCCATATTTAGCTGTTTAGCTGTTCTTCGACGATTCTCTATAAGGTTCAAGGGGCAATTACTTTTTTTTTTTTTTTTTTTTTTTTTTACATAGGGTCAATTTGTTCATCCTTGGGCATTCTCTGTGATATTAAAATTAAAATAAAATTTGATTAAACTTTTTTTAGTGACAAATAGCCAAAAAACACAGAAATCAATTGTAACAATTGTAACATTGTACCATTCAAACTCTTCAGCTCATCCCTATCACCTTTTTTAAAGAAAACTGACTAATTGTAAACCTACTCTAATTGCTTTCTTAAGATTTCTAAATAATACAAAATAATACAGTATATCTACTTGTTATCTTTAATTTCACAATTTTTTGAAGAGTTCGCACTTTCTAAATTTAAACTGGCCAGCTCATAATTGAGGTTATGGGGTTTTCCTCTAACTTGTACAAAAATGAAGGATTTCAACTATTACAATTTTAAAATATTCAGCTGTCTTCCCCTCTTTCTTAATAACAGGGGAAAAAATATATATATATATTATATATATATATATATATATATATATATATATATATATATATATATATATATATATATATATATATATATATATATATATATATATATATATATATATATATATATATATACATACACACACACACAGTGGTACCTCGGTACTCGACCATAATCCGTTCTGAGGTGGTGGTCGAGCACCGATTTGTTCGAACACCGAAACCAATTTTCCCATAAGAAATAATGGAAAGTATGTGTGCACAAGTAAAAGTGCACAAGCAGTACATGATAAAGATAAAGATAAATAAAGCATTATAAACCATTTTGTATAATTTACTTACGTTTTGGAGAGTGGTTGATGGCATACAGGAATGGATGTGGAGAGGACGAGAGGGAGTTACTCCTTCCATGATGACGCTAGCTAACTGCGACGCGAGGTCGGACACTCGTACACCACGTTCATATTTTGCTATAATTTCCTTCTTCGGTTCAATAGTGGTCCTCATTGTCTTCCTCTTTGCCTTCCGCTTATCACTGTCTTTCTTTGGATCCATTATTAAGGGCTAGAGCAACACGAAAAAGTTTAAATCCGGGAAGAAATACTCGAACAAACGTCTTACTCCGCTGGGGGTCTGAGTTGAACTGGCGCTTACCCGCTGGCCGAGAAGGGCCGAGGAGCGCGTTCGGGTCGGCTCGGCTCGGCTCGGCTAGTCGAGAACCGAAAATCTGTTCGAGGTCCGATGCATTATCTACTTGAATTTTTTGGTCGAGCACCGATTTGGTAGTATATAATTTCTTATCATTCAGTATTTCTACATTGATCAATATCTTTCCACTTAATTCTATTATATATTATATATGGGTTTCACAATATCTCCTCAGTGGTTCCCTGTGTGTCCCCTCTCCCGCCTCGTCATCCTCTTCTTCCGTGCCGGTGGCCATGTCCTCAAGGTAAGCGTCGAGCGTCTCTCTTGGCCCAGTGATGGTCGCTGGTGTTCGATACTGACGATGGTCTGTGACGCAGGGTCTTGATGCGTCAGGATCTGATGCGACAGCAAGCGCTAGAGGAGGAGCAGAAGGAGGCGCAGCAGCAGCTCCTGCGGTTGCCCGCCGCTTCGTCGACTTTCCCCGTCAGTGTCAACACATCCCCCTGCGGACCGCCGGCACAGGTCCCTGTGGAGGTGCTGAAGGTATGAGGGAGAGTTTGAGGGCTTTATTTAGTCAGTTTTTGGATTTTGGACTTGCTTGCTTTGTTTTTCAATGCCCCACTATGAAATACTTACTGCATGACTTCACAAGTTGAAATGTCAAGACAGTTTTCTATTTGTTTAAAAAAGCACATCCATTTTTACGTTTATTTTATGAAACTTTTTGTTTATTTTATGACACTTTTAATATGGGCAATTGGATCATGGGTTCTAATCAGTGGCTCTCAAATGGGGGAATGTGAAGGCACGGACGTCGGGGCGCATAAGATCTAAACAGAGTTTATGCAGGTGTCCGCAAATCAAATATAATGTTTTAATTCCTTTACAGGGACAGGACTTTTTTTTTCAAATTAAGCGTAAATTAATTTTGAAAATTATTGAATGACTTTATTACAAAATGACATTATAGAGACTCATTTGCAAAATGTTGTATTTCCACTGGTTTTGGTTGAAAATAATTCACAGGGGTTTTTCATTGAAAAAAGTTTGAGAACCACTGCGGTAGCATATGTAGAGCGTGCTGACCACCTGCCACTTCTCAGGTGCAGACCCACCTGGAAAATCCTACCCGGTACCACATCCAGCAGGCCCAGAAGCAGCAGGTCCGACAATACCTCTCCTCCGCCGTTAGACCTGCCAGTCTCAACTCTTCCGGACCATCAGCGGGCTCCTCCCCTAGCAGCCGGCATGCTCTCAGCAGCCCCAAAGTGGAGGTAATACCCAGTGTGTCAACATGTTAGTGCAAGTTAACAAAATGTTCAAATACGTTATGCAAGAGCCATGTTTGTTGTCTTTGTAAAAATTTTGTTCACAAATATTTGGGTAAAAGTGTAAGTAATTAAGAACAGGATTTTTCAATACCATTTTTTCCCAGTCTTGAGTAGTCATTAATACCAAGTAATGATGCCACTACTGCTTTTGTTACACGCACACACAAAAAGAACAATGACAGCTCTTTTACCTAAGTATTCCAACAGAGAAAGATATCTATTCCAATATCGCATTCTCTTAAGGTTAAGGTAATTTTCTATTCTTCTAATTTGTCATTTCTAGTTTCTGATCATGAAACTGCTCCAAAAGAGAGAGGACATAGCGAGTATCGATACCTTGAATCAAGGCCAGGTATCAGCCCAATACGATACTTCCATCCATTCATTATTGTTAATTTTTATAAGCCATTTTGGTCATGATGAGGCGGATTTTGCTGGACAATAGGTAATCATTTTCGAATAGTCGTCATGATCCTAATTTTCTGTTGTCTATCTTAACTGAAAAACAAATCACAGTTCATAGGATTTCAAGGTATCGGGTACTGGTTAGGAATGCCGATACAAGGCGCTGATACTTTATGAAAAAAATCCATTTGACTTTTAAGTCCTCTTTGCCAGTTACTTCACTGCGGTCGTTTTGATTGACATCATGCTCATCAAAGAGATAGTTTGCTTACACACATCTGTTATTAATTGAAACTCTGTGTATTTATTGATATCAGTACATGGCATCAGCGTGTACTTAAGGGAATACTTGTACTGCTATTGCTCTGACCTAAAACGGTATTGAACATGCATAAAGTGAAGATTTCAATTGACACGACTGGATTAATAATCTTTTCTGATTATTATTATTTTTTTTTTAGATGGAGGAGACGGTCATTGATGACATCATCAGCCTAGAGTCCAGCCTCAATGATGACTTCCTGACACTGCTAGACACACGGCAGCAGCTCGCCACAACGGTATTGCCTAGTCTATGTGTGTGTGCGCACGCGCGTGTGTGTTTGTGTGTCAGATTCTGAGGGTGAAGCAGAAAAAAAATGATGAGGCGGTGTTTTTCTGCAGCTTTACTTCTTTTGTATTGCTTACACAGATCTCACTCCTTCCTCTTTTTCTGGCATGTGCATGTGTGGAGTGTGTGTGCCTACGCTAATAAAGCTGTTGAGGGAAGATTTCAGATTTTCTTCTTAAGGGACGTTTCCTTAATTTTTTAACAGTCGCTAGGGAGACCGAAGTAGCACGACTGATTTTCCTGTGTGCATGCTTGTGTGTGTTGGTGCTACGTGATGAGGATTTTAGTTTTCCTTCAGGAACATGATAAGAGGAGACTTAAGACGGTAATGTTTTTGTCTTTAAGGGTTGAAAGCTTTTCCTTATATTAGGACAACTTATTTTTTGTGCAGGAGTTTATTATGTAAGCATCAAGTTAAATTGACATGTTGGCTGTTGATTTTTAGAAGTTAGCATCAGCATAGGCGAGCTTTGCTCTGAGGAAGTTGTCACTAACACGTGATTTGAAACATGCATGTTATGGAAAACAGAGGTTTTAATGTGCTTGTACATCTATTTGTGGGTCTCGCCTTTCCACAAGTCTCCTGTACCTTTACGTGAAAAAGCCACTTTCACGCATTATTTTTCCAAAAGTTTTCTTTTCAATGATATGTGCTGTGTGTTCCCAAAAGTCTAAACACCGAATTTGGTTAATATTGTGTTTGTAGAAAACGAATTTAGAATCAAAATCCATCTCAGGGGCTTCTCTTCCCTTAGAAGTATTTCTATTTTCTCTGCTGTTAGACCTAATATTTGTGTCATTTGAGCGATGTCATCTTTTAGCGTTAGACTCTGTCCTCTGATTGGTCATTCCAGCTGCCGGTGGCGGCGGGAAACATGCCCGATGTCTACGGGGAGAGTGGAAAGCCTACCTCAACTGTCGCCATTAGTAACAGCTGCCCGGCCGACCTGCTCACAGTCAAGCGAGAGCTAAACAGTGAGTAAATGCGCTTATTTGCTGTTGTTGTTTTTTTTTTGTTTTTTTTTTTTTACCAGCCACAAAGGGCAATCTCCCAGTAAACAAAAGGTGATAGAAGAAGATGCTATCAAAGTATCTGTATTGATTTAGAGTTTGAACTGAAATTTTACTCGCTACCAGAAGACACGCTCCACTAGTAAAATCTATCAGGCATGTTACTAATTTGTTGATGCAGTATCCTAACCAACTGAGTGTGTCAGTGTTATGGTGATGATATGGTGGTGCTGCTCTTATTTCTAAACGTGCAGGCATGTTTGGTCTGCGTTGAAGGCATGATGTTGCTGTAACCAGGCAGTTTGAGAAAAAAATGTTTTAAATAAAAACAGAAATTTAAAAAAAACTTCCAGGTACTATGTTTCTAAATAAGAATCTGATGTTACAAAATGCATCTGATAGTTTGGTCCAGCCAATACATGACAGAAATACATTTTCTGTTATAGTTTATTTTTTTTTGGTGTGGTTCATAATCTGGTGCAGTTTATAAAAAATACAGTCACAAAGTGTTATTTATTGTAGGTGAATTGGCAAAAATCATCTGATGAATACATTTTAAAGACACCTTAATTTTAGGGAGGACTAGAGCTATGTGACTACTACACAGTGATAAAACAGCTACATTAAAACAATGGATGACTTGATTGTGTAAATGAGCAGAAAAAAATGTGTCCACCTCTGATATGATTAATATGTGAGTGTCAAATAGTCTGATGTAACAAGTTGCAGCTGCTTAGCTGTTGACCAATTCCCCATCTCCCATTTGGTACAGAGTGTGTGTGCTTCCTTTGCTTTGATAAGTCAGCATAATGACATCCTTATAAATTTGACAATCATCACTTCTTACTTCCTGTTCAGAAAACTCGAGATAACAGCACAATCCAAATCACTCCTTACGAGGAAACAATGCAAGTAGAAGCGTATGTATGCTTTTAGTCAAAAGTGACTTATTTTTCTATTTTTGTTTAAAAAAAAAAAAGTGACTTTTACATTTAACATTATCAATTTAATGGCAAAGCAAAACCCCAAATCTTCTTCACAAGAATGTGCTCTATGCAGTCCCACTAGTCTAAATAAGACATTCTGATTAATATTGCATTTGTATTATATTAATTCAGCAGTAAAATCCACCAGTAAACCCCCCCCCCCCCCCAACTAAGAGGGCAGACCGTTTGTCAATGACTGTCAACTGAAAAGGACATCAACAATGCTCAGGGTTCAGCTAACAATGTTTTCAGAGTTAGGTCATGTGACATTCACAAAGCGGGGGAGTCATGATTAGTTTCCTGAACTACAAGCAATTGTGATGTCATTTTCAGTCGACACTGATTATTTCATATCCCATAAATGCCATATTAATCAGAATGCCATGTTTAGACGAGTGAGGCTACATAGAACATTTTGTAGATTTGATTGAGATTTTGCGATTGACTTCCCTTTACAAACAAAAAGAAATAGATTTTTATAAATGGTCTTTCTTCGAAAGTAGATAAAAGTTAATGCCTAGGAATAAAACTGCTGAGGAAAAACGTTAAAAACTCAGGAGAAGTAAATCAAATTTCATAAGGGGGGGGGCAAAAACACTTCTTTTACATAAAGTTCATTGTTATTTGCTTTTTGTTTCAGCTTAACAAAATATAAAAAATCCAGGCCATATCACCCGGCCCCAATGTAAAATAGGATTTTACACGATGATGATGATAACTGTGATGATGATGATGATCACATTGATGACATTGCAGATGTGGAGACAAAGGCATTGATGAAAGAACGACAGAAGAAGGACAATCATAACCTGAGTGAGTCCTTGACTAACAACTTCATTGACAGCCTAACCGGAGATAACTGGATCGTTAGATAACCGATAAGATAAAACTGATACTCCACTTATTTAGCCATTTTCAAAAGAAAAGGCATTAGTTCTTGTCTATATTTTATTTATTTTAATTGGCTAAATTATTTTTCATGTAAAATCAATAAATTAACATCATATGTCATCAGTTAACCACCATTGCAAACGTCACATGACCAAACATAGAAAAGATGTGTGCCGTGATTGGTCATAATCTAACCCTTGAGCACGTGATGTCATTACTAGTCCACAGTAATGGGAAAATGTGTTTTGGGGGGTTCAATTAAACGTAAAAAATCATTTATCTAATTTATTATGGACAAAATATTAACTTTTTACTGCTGAAAATGCTACATAAGTGGATAATTCTTTTAAAGAGCTACTTTTTTGTTTTCCAGTCGAAAGGCGGCGACGTTTCAACATCAACGACCGCATCAAAGAACTGGGTGCGCTTGTCCCCAAGACGCCCGACCCGTCAGTACTCACATCTGCCAGTCGTTGCTCTCCGATTGTTTGTGACGTACGCTAAAGAGGCTTTATGATTGGACAGGGACGCCAGGTGGAATAAAGGAAGTATCTTGAAGGCCTCTGTGGATTACATTCGAAGACTTCAGAAGGAACAACAGCGAGCTCGCGACATAGAAGAAAGACACAAAATACTGGAACACACCAATAGAACCCTGATGCTGCGCATACAGGTCAGTGGCACGCACCTGTCAATCATAAATACCCCCCCCCCCCCCCAATATCGAAACACCCTGTAATTCCTGCCCACCTTTAACAAATGTATTATTTTCAGGAATTGGAGCTTCAGGCAAGCCTCCATGGTGTTCCTTTGTCCTGTGGCGATGGCGCCCCGACAGACCCGCAGGCCTTTCTCTCCCTGCCTACCACAAGCGATATGACGCCGCCGTCGGACACGCTGGGCTTGGGGGATCTGAATGAGCTTCACGGTGGCTGCGACGACGCCTTCTCCTCTGACCTGATGAACGACACGGGGCTGGCGGCGCTGGAACACTTTGGAGACATCCTGATGGAGGACGGCGGTCTAATGTCACCTGCGGGCGGTGCTGACCCCATGTTGTCATGCGGGGCGTCTCGCTGCAGCAGCAGGGGGAGCAGCATGGATGACGACCTCTGATCAACCAATCAATAATAACCACCGCTATTTCTTCAGACACTGTAGTAACTGGACCACCACTGCTTTGTCATGGTTATAGTAAACTTATAATCTCCCGTTCATGGTAACTGCACCATCCCCTGTCACCATTGTAACGACATCATCCCTTTCTGAGCCCATGGTAACCAAGCCATCCCCTTTGTCAATATTTGACAACGCCAGCTCTATTTGTAAAGATAATATGCCATATATATATATATATATATATATATACATATATACATATATACATACACACATATACATACATTCACACACACACACACACACACACACACCACACACACACACACACAGTGAATTCAGTTGGGATCGTAATGAAATCACAGCCATCATTGCCATAGCTACATCTGTCTACGTTAGCATGCACATGCTATTCAGCCCCACAAGCAACGTTATGTGTTAGCTGGACTTTAAATTGTATATTAAGGAGTTACCGGCTATGTCTTGGAGATCAATTAATTGAAAAATGTTTTTATAATGCGTGTGTGTGTATATGTGTGTGTGTGTGTGTGTGTGTGTGTGTGTGTGTGTGTGTGTGTGTGTGTGTATGTATATACGTATATATACGTAGATATATATATATATATATATATATATATATATATATATATATATATATATATATATATGTGTGTGTGAATATATATTTTTTATTATGAATTTCTAATTGGTGGGCTGTGCATGCCAATATGATTGTTGTATGTGTCAGTTGTCTGACTGACAGTCACTCAAAGAATGTAGCCTATTGAAATCATCAAGCTGCATCCTTATTGGTCCTAAGAATGCAACTCCAAATAGTTCTTGTGGAATTCCAGTTAATTTGTTGTTGCTTGTTGTTTCTTTTGTTTTGTTTTTTTCTTTTCCATTTTGTTTCTGGTACAAATGTTTTGGGGACCAAATATCCACATGTTTAATGCCACATTTCAGGTGTTTACTCTGCTTGTATTAGTTAGCAATCACTAACAGCTGCCAGAAAAGACATGTTAGTGTGTTCTAATACTAGCTAGCTAGTTGCTGACAAACATTTCCACTTGCATTGTCCCGTTGAGCGGTTAGAACTTTTTTTGAATATTATTTGTTTTAATGACAAAAACATATCTGGTTACTATAACAACAGTAGTTTTCCTGTGAGGATCATAAAGGGAGATATCTTTATTGTTTACAATCCTGTAACATTGTATCATCTTTACATATATAAACTTTTATACAGAAATTAAGTGAGAATGCATGTTTTTTTCTATACTTAATACTATTGAGTCCTGAGGGTCCTTTGAAGAAGCACATGATAGTTTATCACATCCATCCATTTTCTTATACTCGCTAGAGTCGCAGGCATGCGTGTGCCTATGCTAGCTGTCTTTGGGTAGTAGGTGGGGAACACACTGAACCATTCACAATCTGAAACACACTTAAGGGCCTTTTGGAGTGTCCAAGCTATCTATCATGCACGTTTTGGAGAATGTGGGGGGAAACCAGAGTACCCGGCGAAAACCCACTTAGGTTTGGGGAGAACATACAAACTCCACACAAGGACAGCCGGAATCCAACCTGCGACCTCTGCACTGTGAGGCGGATGTGTTACTCTTCTCCCATGCCTCCTTTATTCCCTTGCAAAATTAATTGTTTTTTTTTTTTTAGAGCGTAATCCCTGGAGTGATTAAAAAACACCACTGGAAAGCAGTAACATTCTCTTGGAGAATCATACGTGTGTATTTTTCAGCGCTTGTCCACAAATATGTTTGCAGGTCTTTGACTTAAGATGTCTGAGCTCATAGGTTAGTGCTAAGGTTAGCTCACAGTTGTCTTCAGTTACTTCCTCTTTCCCGTTTGCATGTCCGCTGTACTGCCCGCATAAATTAGTGCATGTAGTAAGTTACAACGTCATGAATTGTGCTGCAGCCTGTGTCAGGACATGTCACATGACTCTTTGTAATGCTCTCAACCTCATCCAATATGAAATTTGAGGCGGCACCATCTTGTACAATATAGTCCTTCTCTGGCCGTTCAAGAAGGGAAACAAATGGCACAACACTCCAAGCAAATCTCCAAACAGTCCGCCGAGCTGCAGCACTCCTCAAGTATCCCGCAATCCATCGGGGCAGCGCACGTCTCGTCCCAGCAACAGCAGCAGCAGCACCAGCAGCAAGTGTCCATGAACCAGCAGCAGGCGGACAAGCCCCCTCCGCACATGACGCATTTCTTCGCTGCCGAGCACATGGACGGAAGCTCACAGAAGAGACACGCCAGCAGGCAGTGAACGCAACAGTCTGTGGAGAACAAGAGACTGTCAGTGTGTCGTCGGTACAAGTTAACAGTCAGTGAACGCATTAATCACAAAAAGACGATGAGAGTCGGCGGTGCTTTCGATTCCGAATGAAAATTGGGTTTATTATATGATTGATTCGTTGTATGACAACGCTTTTGACTAAACACCCAAATCATCTTTTAACATTGAATTGAATGGAAAATCTGGTTAATCATTCCTCTTTCAAGAGAAACAATTAATAGCAAAAAAAGATGAATGTTTAGAAATGAAAACAAAATACCTCCTGAATCAGTGAAGATACCAGCAGGCACAACAATGACACTTGATGTGGCAGTACAGTCACAAGGTCAACTGTGGGTCAACATTCTAAAGTACCCCATCTCCCAAGAGCTATTGGAGATTTGCATAGGTGTTTGACAAATTCTTCTGGCCCAGTATTGCAGGTTATGTCTACATTTTTTTTTCTTTTTAGACCTTGGAGCTAGTTGAAATGAGCCTGATTTTTAGTACACCGTAGGGGTGACGATGCAGATGAGTGGAGGAAATTGTGGCAGGTTTGGATAAAACCAGAATGAATTGCCATCGGGTTTTATCAATACAATCAATGAGCTTGATCGATTTTTGTAATTTCATTTAGCAGGCAATGAATATTTTTGATGCTGCTGCTACTTCGTTTTGGTTTATACAAACTGTGGGTTGTCATTGGAGCGGCGCTCCTTGGGACTCCCTTGGCCCCTCTCCAGTGTATTGGACGCTGTAAGCTCCAGCCCTTAATGATTTATGTTAAAAGCCGACACTTTACGATTCATTTCAATAAAATTGTCATATTCATTGGACCCATACCTCTGTCTCAATGGTATCTGAACCTGATGGCCTTAAATTGAGCATGTCTCATCTTCCTCAGGTGGCGTTGTCTCACCTGTTTAGGAACAGGGATTGTCATATCCGCGCGACGCCTGATGCCACATTAAAATTACAAGAATTTATGCTAATTTTCTTTTCATCTAATTCTTAACTTCGAGTTGCTCGTTATTGTAAGATTGTTTCATACTTCAATGTGTGACTATTGAATTCAGATGTATAGCCAAACCTCACGATATCAAGGTTCACTTAGTGTGGCTTTAATGCAGCATATACCGGTATATATATTTTGTAATTGTACAGTACGCTCTAGTGAATCACGTAAACATCGTTAGTCGATCGAAATATTTCTTTCCGCAGCTAGTTAGAATGAATTATAATCCATAACAGCTGCAGACACTCAATGTGTCTTCTTTTTTTAATATATATAGACTTGAAGACTCAGGAGATCGTAAAACCATTCTCAGTCAACAGAATTAATGAGCACAATAGTAAGCCATGATACCTTTCACTGTCATGTCCAAATGTTCCATTCATTCTGTGTGTGTGTGTGTGTGTGTGTGTGTGTGTGTGTGTGCGTGTGCGTGCGTCCACGCACGTGTGTGTGTGTGTGTGTGTGTTTTCGTGCGAGCCCATGCCTGACAGAGATAAGGTTCATGTTGAAGGTGTCCCGCTGATAAATGTAATGGGTGTGTTGATCATTTTACTTCCTGTCACAGTTACGTGCCCCAAAAATATAAACATAATGTTGACCAGTCACCACTACTATTTAAAGTGTAGTTTGTGCATAATAAATGACAACCTATGATGATTTTCTTGTCAATAACTTGTGATTTAATTTGATGGCTTTTTTTGTGTGTGGCAGAGTGACATACATTACCCTAGAGAGATTTGAACAGTTTCAGTAGATATCAGCAAATCTAATTTCATGCTTTTTTAATGCAGGAATAGTTACATTTTCAAATTAAGAGCAAATTAATTGAAACATCAAGCATACTTATCGGTAAATTGTGTTTTAGTGACTCCTTTGCACAACATTCAAAGACTTTTTGAAAGTTTTATTTACTATGGGCATTGTCATTATATTCTCGACTTAAAAACATGAAATCTCTAAGATTGAAAGCGCTTCCTCATGGAAAATTTGAAAAACTTCACCTAGTAAATCACAAAATTAGTCAAAAATACCCAACATGATGGAAATTTCATTATATTGCATTACATTTAAGTCAAATGGACACAATAGCACTTACCATCTTGTGCAACTTCTTCAATGAGAGTGGCATCTGTCTTAAATGAGGTGTGACTTTTACTGGAGGAGAGACATTTCTGATTGATGAGTGCTGGAGGTGGGGGAGGAATCTGTGACAAATTGTCTTCGCTTGAGGTGACAGTGGTGATGACATCACAGTGAGGTATGATTATTTGGACGTCCACTTCCTTGTGAATTTCTGGTGATGTGTGCTGACCTGCACGTGATAACAGGTGAAATTAGTAAGTATGCAAAGCTAAACATCATTAACTATTCACCTTATAACATTAGCATCAAAAACTATTCCTCACATGCTTAGCATGAACTATTCCCCATACGCTTTTGTCAATATATGCCTGATGTATGCTCACCTGCATTTTGGAGTAGGCACGGTCTGCTGGTTGCTGGCTGGCTAGAAATGCACTCGGATTGGTTGGCGCATTCAGTAGCTCCACCTCCAGGGGCACGGCAGTGTAATGGTTCCACATCCATCTTGGCTAATAAGAAATGAACGGTGTTGTTTAGTGAAGACTAAAAAATAATCCATCATTCATAGTAGGGATATTCTGAGCATCTTTTGAAGACATATACATCCAGTTTGAGTAAAAAACAAAACAAAATTTTCCTAATTGCAAAATTAGGAACAAATGCAATTTATTTAGTTTGCCAAATGTGTGCACATCTTTGGATCTTTGATGCACTTTTTTTCCACTTAGACCAGCCAGCAGGTCGTACGTTTGACACCCCTGGCTTAGACAAACATTTAACCTGTATAAATGCTGTAAAAACAGGAGTTAACAATCGATTAAAGTTTTTTAAATTGCTTTTTCCTTGTGTCAATGTTTAAAAGGATACAGATTTAGGTATACTTTTACAACTTTTAGAGATTATATTATTTATGATCGATATAGCAAGTGGGGGAGCGTGAAAGGTTTTGTTTTTCCTGTGGGGTGTCTTTGCAAAATATAATTGAGAATGAACAATGCCATATAATAAGCCTGTTGTCGACCTGGTATTGTTAACAGGTAAAGATAAGATTACTAAACTAAATATAACATTCAGATTCATGACAAAAATGACAGGTTTTTTTTTTGCCCCCTTTTGGATGCTGTTACTACAGAACTGAAAGCTATGTTCACCTTTTTAAAATATTATGCAAAGTTAATGGTGATACCACAGATCTATGCTAATATTACAGCTTTGCTTACCTTTTAGCTGTGACATCACACACTTTAGCCACCGAATCAAAGCGATTCTTCTGCAGACACTTGGTTGTTTAATTTCACACATAATGGGTCGGCTGTTACTCTCAACTGTTAGTTTACAAACATTCAAATTTCACTTACACAAATTATGTTCCTTTTAAATAAGTTCAAAACGTCGTTATTTCTACGTTTTCAATTTTTATTATAGTTACTTAGATCACTTTTAACCAACTGTTTTAGATACTTTTTAAGCAACAGAAACGATTATTTACCGTAAATCCATTATCACAGTATTAAGAGTTGTAATTAAGTTAGCTCATTAAATGATTTTAAAAATATTTGCGTAGTAGTTAAATCCAACCTTCAGCCTCTGCACGTAAGCTTTGCCTTCCCTCAGGGCGTGTGCGCGTTTGGTTGTATCTGCTGCGACTGTTTCAAGTTAGATGGGTCCTGCGGTGTGTACGCCCTACCTACTTCACCCGCCTTTGCGCACATTTTATTATTATTATTATTATTATTATTATTATTATTATTATTATTATTATTATTATTATTATTATTCTTGCGGTAGCCGTGACAAGTGAAAACATGCTCGCCAGAAAATCTCGCTGTAAATAAAGATGACGGTTTGGATCATAAGTGAAAAACTATCAAAAATCATAGGTGAAACTTGGGCCACATGTTACAAACAGAGGAATTATTTGGGCAAATTTTTAATTTACAAAAACAAATATTATTACAATAAACAGCCTTTGAAAACAGAAAAAAACTAATAAGAGTAAAACTTTTTTCTGGCTTTTTTTAAATTTATTTAAATATTACGTTGTTTAGTTGTACTGTTATCGACAACCTACGAGTGTCGCTGTTACTCTGCCAATGCAGCAAAGAAAAAGAAGAAGAAAACGCGGTCGAGATGCAAATGGTGATGCTGCTGTGAGGAAGAGGAGTAGGATGAAGTCGAACAAAGAGAAGGCTGTGGATGAATTTTGGAGAATGATAAGCGTCTTCTGACTCCCAAGCTAATGATGGTGAGTCTCGTGGCGGTGAATTCAAAATAAAAACAACGACGTCTTTGACGCAATGGCGTCTGGTATGTGCCTGTATTTTTGTTCTTCATTTACCTTCTATTACTACCGAACCAATTAGTTTACACAGAACTGCAAGCAAAATTGGCACTGTGAAAAAAAAGGGAAATGCTGTTTAGTCACAGCAAGTGGTTAAATGTACAAAACGTAGCCGATGATAGCAAAGAATCTCCGCATTTTGCTCTCACTGATGAGTAACTGTAAAAAACTGGGAATTTTCAGGTGCGAACTTCCCTTGGAAATTAACAGGAGAAAATGGAGTAGTTTAATTATTTACAAAACTGAAGGTTGTCTTCTAATAAGATTTGGACAAAATATATTTCAACACAACCCTGAAACAACCAGATTTCATGGCGGTACTGTGATTTACAATCCCCCTTTTTATTTTCAAATTATGACTCGTCATTTGGTCTTTTTTTTGTGTTGCACGCCAGAATCTTCATAGAGCTATGGTTTCAATTAAATGTGAAAAAAAAGCCATTAAGGCTGTGCTGAAATGTTTACATTTGTCCTTGAATTTGTCCTGGGCAATAAATGAAATTAATTTGATCAATTTGTCATTTAAAAGAAAAAAAAATGTTTGAAAATGAACTAAATGGAGGCTTTGCGTAATTGGTACCATTCCTGAATAGGGTGTTTACAAGACGTATTTACAATAGTTACAATACAATAATTACAATAGTTAGATGGTATTTAAGATAGTTTTGTTTGGGCTATTTTTTTTGCCCAAGCTATGGATGTTAAGTTCAAATCGAAACACAATTACAATCACTTTACGTTTTTTTCACATTTTTGTTCATTTTATGTTTTTTTTCTGCACATATTGCTCAGGATTTGTTTTTGAATAAATCAAACCTTCAACAGGGAAGTTAACCCACAAATGTTCTACGTCTAAATACAGTATTCTGATTAACATTCAACAATTTAAGCAACAAACAGCCACTTACTGGTGACTGAAAATGACATCACAATTGTGCAGCTCAGCTTTTGAGCAATTGAGCAAACTCAGAAAACAGTTTAGCCTTGATTGGTTGTTGCCTGAGCACACGATAGTAAACAGAATATTGTTTAGCATTGTTGGAGCACATATAATATATATTTTAAAGAACATTTTTGGAGTGATGTCCCCTTTAAATAATGTTTGTGTTTTCTATCAAGACCTCATACGAATACTGTAGATCGATCATTTATGAATCTGCTCAATTCAACATGTTCTCTATTGTATCATCCATCCATCTATTTTCTGAACCGCTTTTTGTAAGTGTTAATTTAAAGTTATTTTTCTCATTGTTGCTGAGAAAAACATTTGATGCTGTGGAAATATGTCTCTGTCTTAAAGGCGGAAGAGGCGTCTCATCATCCTGATGCGGAGGAGGAGGAAAGTGACAATACCAAGGAAACATCAAAAGGGCCAGTCTACTGCATCTGTAGGCGACCTGACATCAACTGCTTCATGATGTACAGTAATCCACTAAATTGATACCCTCAAAATGATTACTATTATAACACACGATTAACATTGGAAACACGTCACATTTCTAGCATTGCATATATCAGCTGTAGCGCATGTGCCATATACTGTATATCATCTAACCATAGCACACATATTCACATCTATAGCATGGGAACCACCTGTAGTGCACACATTCACAAAATTAGCAACTCAATTCAAGAACTCAAAAAGCCAAATAATAATAATACCACCAACATATACAGTAGCAAAAATAATTGCTGAAGTAAGTATGGCGGGCTGGAAAGAGTAGCAATTATAACATTGGCAATATAACACCACACTTTCACATTTGTAACCAATGTAATACTTGTTTAATACCTGTAACACCCCTAGCATTTTCGTACATGTAACGTAGCACACGTCTTAGCCCTCTAGCACATTAACACTCGTAGCACACATTTAAAACCCGAAGCATGAATGTAACACCTTTGGAACACTGGTTGCTGTCATTATTATAAGTGCTCAAATACATTTTTACCTACATCCTGTGTGCATTGTTGTCCAATCAGAGGCTGCGATGGCTGCGCCGAGTGGTTCCATGGTGGCTGTGTGGGCGTGTCAGAGAAGGCGGCCAAATCCATTCGAGTGTGGTTCTGTCCGTCTTGTCGAGGTGACTGGTCTTTGTTAAATGTTAAAGACAAATATTCAACTAGATGAAGCAATTTCTGGAGAAACGGTGTGTGACTCAAGCTAAATGAAACATTTTGGAATGATGTGGAATTCTGAAGAATCATTAAATATAGTAGAATGATATTGAACAATGTGGAATCATGTGAAAAGATATTGAACGATATGGAATTATCGTATTTGTAAATTATAGGGAACAAGACAAAAAGATAAACATTTGAACTTTTTTTTAATTTTGAAAAAAAATCTTGGTGGGGAAGAGCTAAATAGTTCAAATCTGGAGTGGAAGAGTTCAAAGTTGGATTGTTTTCAATTGGTCAGAAAGTAAAGTAAAATTGATCTGAAATGTTGAATGTGTCATAGGGAATAGAGGGGTGATTTATTGGGTGTAAAATGTAGAATATTTGGAAAAATGAATTTTTGGAAAGGGGAAAAAATATCCAGAACGTGTGAATTGCTGGAATGTGTTGAAGTTAGAAACATGAGGCTGGGTTGAGAAGTGTAGAGAAGACAGTGGAATGAGAAAAAAAAATATGGATTAAAAATGTGCAACTTGTTTTTGAAAAAGTATACATTTAGGTATGTGGGATTTGGGGAATGTTGAAAATCATTGTCAACATGAAGGAGCTGCATATTTCGAATGGGAACCCATATTTGAAACTGCCATTGAGAATGAAAAGGGCTTTTTGCGGTGATGATTTTTAACTGTGGGAAAACTGAAAGTTAGGAGTGAGATCATTAATAGTCTGGGAAGCATGAATTATTGCAACATGTTGAAGTTGGAAAAACAGTGACGTAATTGAATGGCAGAATAAAATGGGATAATAATACAAATAAAAGGAGAACATATGGGGAATGTTTGCATCATTAAGACAACTCATGTCTCTCTATCTCACACACACACGGCTGTTGACTCTTGTCCATCACAGATGGTGACCCATCTCTGGAGATTAAGTATCGTCAGAAGAAAACAAAGGAGGCAGAGCCCGAAGACGACGGGAGCTCACCCCTCCACTACATGAGTGACGGCAGGCGAAGCTCACAGGTGACGCGGCTAGCAGAAACAAAGTCTGTTTTGCCGGTGACAAACATTCATGTTTTTGTTTTGTTTTTTTTGACTCGCAGCAAATCAAACGGTCCGCCCGCATGTGCGGAGAATGTGAGGCCTGTTTGAGAACACAAGACTGTGCAACTTGTGATTTTTGTAAAGACATGAAGAAGTTTGGAGGACCCAATAAGATACGCCAGAAGTGTCGACTGAGGCAGTGTCAGTTCCGTGCACGGGTGAGTTATCGCGACGTCGACTCTGTCAATACAGTTGTTGTCTGTAGCACGTACATAAACACTCGTGGAACAAACGGTCACATCTGTAGCGCACATGTTTCACTTGACAGACACGTGTGGCGTGTGTAGCATGTATAGCACGCTGGGGTCTGTGCTGAGCAAAATTAAGTGAGTTTTTTGCATAAGATGTGGCATGTTCCTGGTGTGGAGCAGAAGATGCTTCGCGTGAAAGAAGAGGAGATGAGTCGACGCGGTGCGAAGGGACGACGGGACCGCCACAGGAAAGATGGCGGAAATTTTACAGATGAGGAAGATGTGTTCAGCGAAAGCGAGCTGGAGCTCTACCAGCAGTACAAAGCTGCTGGATTCAATGACCTGGTCAGTGGCTTGGCCAATGGCGTTCTCCTGGCACTCCTTCCTGTGACGTGACTATCTGTTGCAGCTTTGGCATACCGATGAGGAGGAAGAAGAGGAGGAGGAAGAAGAATCACTCAGAAAGAAGGCGGTGAAGGTGAAACATGTAAAGAGACGAGAGAAAAAGCCAGAGAAGAAGGTGAGAAACAATGTCACAGATAAAACAACTGGCGCATGTAACACTTGTATCATATGCGCTTAGCGCACACCTGCAACATTTTACGATTTGTAATATATGCAGCACATGTGTAAAACCTGTAGCGCACATTTACACGTGTAGCGCACATGTTCATACGCCAATGCTTTTTAATTGTAATTTGCAAAAACATTTCACCCCCCCCCACACACACACACTTGCCACGCCGACCATGAATAAGATTATTATTTATTAAAATTGTATACATACTCTATGCCTCAAACTGTATCCTTTTTAACATTGACACAAGGAAAAAGCAATATAAAAAACTTTGCCTGAGCAGAAAAAAAGTTCCTGAAAAAAAAAAGCCAATCCTTTTTTTATCACAATTACACTTCACAGTGCAAAAACAAATCCTTTTCCCTTAACACTTAACACTGGTAATGTATATGTAATACCGGATATACACGTGAAACACCAGCATCACACACGATACCACACGTGACGATGATGTCTTTGTCCACAGAAGTCACTCTCCACTCCGAAGGAGGAGGCACGCCGTCACAAGGCGAAGCAGCGACACAGGGAGCGCGTGCGACACAGTGAAAGAGGAGGTGGAGGTGGCGGAGAGGTCGATGCTAAGGAGCTTGGCAGTACCCTGCGCCAGTGTCTCGGACCAGGCTGCGTTCAAGCGGCCAGGACCACCTCCAAGTACTGTTCGGACAACTGCGGCATGAAGCTTGCGGCCAAGTGAGTCTCATTCCATTTGCACCTGTGTATTACTCATTTGTATTACAACATGTTTACGCACACATTTTGCTGCATTGCTAGTACACATACCTCTGCCACAAAGCATTTTTCAACAGTTACAAAACAGCAGCGGCGGAGGCTAACGTGTACACTTTTTTTTTTTTTTTTTACATACAATATGTACATACCAAAGCACACGTCTACAGTCAGCGCTCCAATACTTTTGCTACACTAACACAGCAGTTCTCAAATGGGGGCGCAAATTTGTGGAGTATGTGACATTTTCTGAGGGTTTCTGCGGAATCAGCAAATCTAATGTATTGCATTTTAAGTCCGCAACAGCAACAGTTAATTTTTCTCTTTTCGAATTAGGAGCAAATTAATTAGAACATGAACTAACATATTGTTAAATTGTGTTATAGGGACCAAACATTGTATCTCTTTTTTTTTGTTAAGTTTTACACATTTGCACATTGTCATTAGCAATGTAATTTTCCGACAGACAAGCCATAAATGAAACTCACTATCACACCACATTTGGTGTGCTCAGCCGCATCTATGAGATTGTCCCTCAGAGGATACAGCAGTGGCAGCAGAGCCCCTGTGTCGCAGAGGAAATGGGGCGGAGACAGTTGGAGCGAATCAGGAAGGAGCAGCAGGCCACCAGGCTGCGCCTCACCCTGATGGAAAAGCGCTTCCACGAGCTGGAAGGAATCATCGCCAATTCTAAACTCAACCAGGTGCAACATGATGAGGAGGTATGCAAATATTGCGTATATGACTATAGAATGCATTTACTGTAAAAAATTCCATGTGCATGCGTAGGAGCAGATAGTGGAGTAAAATGCTGTGAATTAATTGTAGAATGTGAAAACTGAAGTGGTAATGATTTGAATTGGTTGAGACTAGTATTAATATTAGGAAAAAGGTCTGACGCTTTGCGACACCGGAGATAAGGGGTGCGTATGGACCCCACAGAGACTGAACACAAAGTAACAAATGAGGAGTAAATTTAATAACAAAAGGAGCACGTAACACGCGACCGGGAATAGAGAATAAATAAAATAAAAAACCTGACAGGGGCGGAACCAACAGGACGGCGACGTCGAAAATTGTGCCAAACACAAGTAACAAAATAGGGCGCTCGAAAAACGGGCTCGAGGGGAGAAAAAGTCACGACAAAAAAAAGCGCGGAAAATACTCACGAAGCAAAGTAACAACTGAGGGAAACAACTAGGCGACGGACAAAAAAATACGATAAGAACAAACTCGGGAAAAACTCGAGAAGCAAGGGACGCAGACGCAACGGTGGTTCAGAGAATAATCCGCCGCCGCCGCCCTTCTCCGGCTGCGCAAAATAGATGATGGAATTGAGAACAGGTGCGCAGCCGGTGGTTCCACCCCTTGCTCGGTCAGGCCTGTCCTGCAATAATACAAGGCCCCACAATGGGGAGACGTGGCAGGTCATGACAAAAGGTGGCAGCAGAATAACAGAAATATGTTTTTGGTGTTGAATGACAAGAAGAAGAATGACATGAAATCTGTCATTCTTGTTTGTGTGCCCAAAGGCCAACGAAGGCGACGGCGATGACACAGATTTTCAAATTTTCTGCGTGTCCTGCAGCCATCCGATCAACCCCAAGGTAGCACTGCGACACATGGAGAGGTGTTACGCTAAGGTTGGTGATATCCCTCAGCCGTTTCCAACGCCATCAGTTTCACAGTCTCTAACCACGGCTCACCTTTGTCCCAACAGTACGAAAGTCAGACTTCCTTTGGCTCCATGTACCCCACGAGGATAGAAGGGTGAGCATACCTGTCTTTCTACGTCTACGCGTCTGTCTGCTCACGATTCACGTCTAATCATCATTTCAAAACTGTAGAACACGCTCACACCGGCACTACACAATGGTGGAACACACAATTGCTAGCATTTGTGCTTTCACACTTGTAGCACAGGTGTTGATTCACATGTACCAGTGTGATATAAGTGCTATGTTCGTCATCTCACTCAGAGCGACTCGCCTCTTCTGCGACGTCTACAACCCTCAGAGCAAAACCTACTGCAAGAGGCTACAGGTGTTGTGTCCAGAACATTCTAGGGATCCAAAGGTTTGATTCTCTTCTTTGCCTTTCAAGTGGCTGGAATTGCGCTTCTATGTGCTTGGACCTAATTCTACGATTGTAGTAGGGCTGACAAATATAACGTTCAAATGAGATTATAGAGTTTTTTTAGTTTTTGCCCCAAATTTGCATTCCTCTGTCATTTTTTTCCCCTCCTTCGCTTACAGAAAATGTAAAATAACAATGACAATATTGAGAACAAGTTTGTCTTTTTTTTTTGCATTTGTTTATGCCTGTCATCCAGGTACCAGCAGATGAGGTGTGCGGCTGCCCTCTGGTCAAAGACGTCTTCGAGCCTACAGGCGAATTCTGTCGGGTGTCCAAAAGAAAGTGCAACAAGCACTACTGCTGGGAGAAGCTCCGGCGCGCCGAGGTGGACCTGGAGAGAGTTCGCGTGGTATGCACGGCTCCGTCTGACATTTTCTTCGTGAGCTTCTTTGGGAATCTCAAGACAGTAGGAATCCAAACCATTTCTTTAACGGGACAGTCGGGGAGGTTGAAACACGTAACACGCACGTCCCTGACCGAAAATTTTCCAATTTGGTAGAAAGGCGTAGTTAGACAGAGACGTCAAAGCAGCCGGCTCCCATCCCTATCCTTTTAAATGTGTTGCACCTGACTCGCATGGACTGTCCAGATGGAGGAAAATGGGGACAAACTTCAAGTGCTCAAAGTAAATGCTAGTAGACCTCCTCGGGTACATAATGTCTAATTGGACTTGGAGGAAGTCACATAGTTTAAAATCATTATGCAACATGGGTGGGGCTGGGGGGGGGGGCTCTGAAAAATATTTTTCAGATAAGAATGAGAACAGATGAGAAAATTGCCGCCTTCTGAAATGGATAAAAATGGGTGAATTTTGCTGCCTAATTGATTTTCCACAAACACAATATTAATTGTAGATCGTGTTTATACTCGTATGGAACATTTCATTGTAAAAGACATTTTTGGGTTGACTTCCCCTTCAAGTACAGAATGTGACTGTGTTTGTCATCTCTGCTGTGTCACCAGTGGTACAAACTGGACGAGTTGTTTGAGCAGGAGAGGAACCTGCGGGCCGCCATGACTAACCGGGCGGGTTTGCTGGCTCTCATGCTGCACCAAACTATCCAGCACGACCCAGTAACTACAGACCTGCGCTCTGTCAAAGACCGCTAGACACACGCAGCTTTTCCCATCAACTGTACGCTACAAAGAACTCGTCAATGATTCACTACATTTTGAGGGTTTTATAGTTTACATTTTACCACAGTGTCATTTGTGATAATGCTTTTTTTTCTATTTTTGTACTTTCAGTCTTTTGTTCTGTATTGTTGGTAATAAGGTTGATTTAGGTTGCGAAAGTGGTGCAAGTTTACAATGTGGTGCTAAACAAGCATAAATATAAAGATTGGTCGTCTTGGTCACACATTTCAATAGTTCTGTTTTTTTGTTCTTGTTAAGATTTTGCATCCCTAGCTGTAATCAAAATCTGACAATAAAAACAGTTATGCCTATGCTTGTATTCACTATTGATGACTATTGTTATGATTGTGTGTGTGTGTGTGTTTTACGAGTCGTGAAATTATAAGGGATCGAAATATTTTCCTGTTCAACAAAAAGGGTTGGAATTTATTCACGTGAGAATAATAATCTGGTTGAGGATAAGGGGCTATAGAAAATGGATGGATGGATGACTTCAAACTGAGCTAATGAAAACAATGGTTTATAAACAGTAATTTCACGAAAGACAAAAGGCATATCTGGCAAACCCTCTCCTCTGTTGGCTAATCATGGAACCAGGGTGACCCAACTAGAAGGAACATTTGTAATTATTTAAAATGGTGATTCAGTGGTCGTCAAACATAGAAGGGGGAAAACTCCAGCTCTCACAATTCTCGAAGAAAACAAACAACCAGTAAAGACAAATCCCAAAGGACACTTTTTGGTGTTTTGGCATTTTTATAGTAGACATTTTGAATAGTAGACACTTGTTGACATTATCGTATTCGGAATTCTTGCTTTCTGGTGTTATTGCAATGTAGAAGAAATCAAAAATGTTTATTTTACACAAACACAATAAAAGGCCAGCTCTCGTCTGGCCTGGGAACTCCTGGGATCCTCCCAGAGGAGCCGGACGAAGGAACCGTTGAGAGTGATGTCTGGGCCGCTGAGGCTGCTACCCCGTGAGCCAACCCCGGATTAGCAAGGGGAAGATGATGGATGGATGGACAATAAAAAGAGGATAAACTGATCATTTTGATTTTTGTGTCCACGTGGTATATTACATCATAAAATAACAATCTATGAATTAATTCTCCGTAAACGTTAAATAACGGACCTATACAAACATACGTCTTTTGCTTGCTCTTGTAATTTAATGTGGCATTTCCCGTCCGTTAGGTGGCGAAATAACAATTTAGCATGTCGATACGCAAATATTCAAAGACACGAAGAAGAACGAGTGGTCGTTTTGAACGTGTCAATAAACAAGCAGGTCCAACAAAATAATGCAGTGTATTTGGAAGCATTCAGGCTGGTTACGATAACTACTCCACACAAACACGGGCTACAAACGCAGAAGCAGCTACGTTTGTACAACATGAACGTAAGTAATTTGCTTCACACCTTCCGTTTACATAGCGATGACGATGTTTAGCAGAGCTAGTTTAGCGAGCCAGTAGGTTACCGAGGCAACGAGAGCCCTACGGGATGCGGCATCTGGACCTCTTCCGTTACAGGCTGTGGTCGGAGTCATTGACCCATTCCCTAGTCACCGTATTTTGATTTTTATATTGAGGACTGCACTTTACTGTAAAGACTTTTAACGTCGTTGCTGTCACATAATTACAACAAAAGAAGTGGACCTCATAAATTAAGTTTTAAAGAAACTAGTTAACATAACGAATACAAACAAAGCTCTGTATGTCCATCCATTTTCTGGTGTGTAGCTTTACTATTATGAAAAAATATGTAATTCTGCGCAACAACTCATGGATTTGGTCAGCTGAACTGAAAAACTATCTTAAACGGAAACCTTTCCCCATACATTATGGGGAATTTTAGATTTTTCAAGTGACCCTCGTTCATTACGTCACAAATGCACTGTGAGATATTTTGAGGTGACTAATTGAAGATAGGGCTCCTCAAGTTCTAGCAGCAATATAAAAAAAATGGAAAACTCACATTTAGTTCAGCATATAGTAGATAGGGAATGATTTTCTTTTTCTTTTTTTTTTTTCTGTGCATTCCTCTGATTCATCTGACAGAAAAAAGGGTCTCACCCGTTTAAGGATTATATCCGGTTTAATCCTTGATAATGGAGTAAGCCCCTTGGTATATTTTCACGAGGTTGGTTCACAAAACGACAAGTGACATAATGGAGCAGTATAGCATTTTGGGCCGCATCGGAGAAGGCGCTCACGGCATCGTGTTCAAGGCCAAACACGTGGAGGTGAGGTCAATAGAAAGACAAGTGTTAATTTATAGATTTGTCGAAATGGGAATATAACAAAAATATGCCAAGCAGACGGGTGAGACTGTGGCGCTGAAGAAAGTGGCTCTCAGGCGTCTGGAGGACGCCATTCCCAACCAGGCCCTGCGGGAGATCAAGGCCCTGCAGGAGATTGAGTACAACCCGCATGTGAGTCAAACTCACTTCCTCACAGGTTTTCCTTGCTTAAATTGAGGGAGTGATAGTACCCCTGGTATTTACATGCTTCTATTGTTTTTTGAAAATACATTGCTAAGTACAAATACAGGAACTGTGTTCAATGGTAATAAAATATGCTGAAGTAATTAAATGGATTGTAATTTCATATAAGACGCCACAAGATAGCAGAAAAGCATTTTAATCAACATGCCTTGTGCAGTCATGAGCCAATGTTACATACAACTATTCAGTAGTTAAATGAATCAAGCAAAGCAAACTACCTTCACGTAAGGATTATCAATTATTATAACTGCAATTGCAGTTACAAATGGCACCCAACTAGTGCAATGCAGATCAGATAATAATTTTCATTTCAAAATTATTTCGAGGCAATGACCAGAATTTTTTTTTTTACTATCGTGGTTCCAACTCCACAGGTGGTGAAGCTGAAAGACGTCTTCCCGCACGGCACCGGTTTTGTCCTGGTTTTTGACTTCATGCTGTCTGACCTCTCTGAGGTTATCCGTAACTTCCGGCGACCTCTGACCCCAGCGCAAGTCAAAGGCTACATGTTGATGCTGCTGAAGGGTGTGGCCTTCCTGCATAACAACAACATCATGCACCGGGTGAACACCGTCTTAAGTGAAACTAGGGTTCGGTGATGTGACCTTCAAATCCAAGTTCCAATTTGTTTTACAAAAATACATTCTGTGATTTTAATTTAAGAATTTCTTTTGCTTAGTTTATCCGTGTAAGCCTCATTTAATATTTATCTTAAAAATTCAAAAAATAAACTGAAATGAATGTATAAAATAGATTAAATGCCTAGTGGCCCTAGCGCTACTCTCAATCAATATTTTTCTATGCACTTTTTGTGGTCTGCTTGAAGGACCTTAAGCCTGCCAACCTCCTCATCAGCTCGTCAGGACACCTGAAGATCGCCGATTTTGGTCTGGCCCGCCTCCTCAGCCAGGAAGAGGATCGGCTCTACAGTCACCAGGTGGCCACAAGGTGACACACTCTCTAACCCTCTACACACCGAGCCTACGTCGACTCTCGGAACTCGACGTGCCCCGTCAGCTTGGTGTACGGAAACTCAACTTGTACATGGAGAAATATGGTATTTCAGACTGGGGCGTTGAAGAAAAAAAAATTAGATCCCAGAATCTTTGTAAGGATAAACAAGTCCATTGTGCATTTTTTTTCTGTGAAAAAAAATGGAATAGTTTAAAATTTGGCCCACAACTTGATGATAGAAAAAAAATCCTCCCCAAGTTAGACCATTTGAGAACCACTGTACTATCTGGAGCAACACAAGCGTAAAGCTGCGTTCTCAAAGTTATCATTGTTTCATGCTGTTGAAACCCACTGAAAATTCCTCCAACAGCTCGTACAACAAAGGAATATGGTTATCTTGACACAAGGAATAACGTTAGCTAATTGAGCATGAACTTAACTTATATTGCCTAGCTAGCTAGGACTTCATTTACCTCCCTCAACCTCATTGCTTTAGCCCTGCTGCGGGCGAATAACTTTCTGATATCCATCTCGAAGTATCACTTTAAACCAATTCGAAATAATATTTTGAACACGTTCTTGTCGCTAAACTTACCGACTTCTTGCAGTGATTTTGTCTCCTGCCGATCCTTCGTGCGCTCACGGAAGGACTATCATCTGCACGTGAATAATTTACCATATTAATTAGCCATGTGGGCATTGTTTATGTGGAGTGAATACGGTAGCAATGAATTACTTTACTAAGTACTATGCACTAGGCATGGGACAAGATACAAATTCCACAAGACGAGATATCTCACAAGAGTCCACAAGAACGAGGTAGGATGAGATTTTTGCAATGTTTTCAAAATAAAGATATAACTGATCATTTACAATTTCCAATTTCAAAATAATGTATTTTTATTGAGCAGGTTGACGCTCAATGATTTGAAAGTTCGTGTGTCCCCCTCCCTCCCGAAAGTACGCGTCTGGGATGCAGGCAAACGAGAGCACTAAATGGCCACCTTTATCCGCATAATTTCTCCCGTTTTTTTCCCACATCCCAACTTTGGTGTTAGACAATGTATACCTGGACAGAAGAGCATGAGGAGACCCATCGTGAGTGAAAATGAAAAATGAAAGTCTGTTTATTTCGCAAAATGTTCACTATGTGGTAGAACAGTGACAATTGTCGCGTGTGGCACGGAGGAGTACTACATCAAACACTTGCGCAGTAATAGGCTGACACCGAAGGTACTATGACAGCCCATCTTCGGATTGGTGTGCAGAAGATCCGAGACAGCATCTTCATTGGTCCCTCATTTGGTTTGTTTATTTTTATGGTAATGATACCATGTTGTTTTATGTATCCAGGTGGTATCGTGCTCCGGAATTGCTGTATGGAGCCAGAAAGTATGATGAGGGAGTCGACCTGTGGTAAGTAAGTAGTTCATGTTTAGATTGAAAGAAAGAAAAAACCAATAACAAAGAAAGGAAGCAACACTCGAGCTCCGATTGAACTCAGGTCACATCCAGTACTTTTAATGACGCCACTGATTGCGGTTGTGTGATGCAGGGCTGTGGGTTGTATTTTCGGGGAGCTGCTGAATTCGTCTCCTTTGTTTCCTGGCGAAAATGACATAGAGCAGCTGTGCTGTGTCCTCAGGGTGCTCGGGACGCCCACCCATGATACCTGGCCTGTAAGACACACATACGCACATGCGCGCACGCGCACAGCATCCTAATGTTGCTCCATTTCACTACAGGAAATGGCCAAATTGCCAGATTACAATAAAATCACCTTCAGAGAGAATCCCGCCGTCCCATTGGAGGAGATCGTCCCTGACTCCTCCCCCCACGCCATCAGCTTACTCTACAAGTTTCTGGTTTACCCATCCAAGCAGCGATGTCCCGCCCAGCAGGTATGAGACGAACGATTATGAGAGACCGAGATGGCAGATGAATGATTTCAATGAATGATGGCTCAACCCGCAGGCGCTCCTCCATCCGTACTTCTTCTGCTCGCCTCTGCCCGCCCACCACTCAGAGCTGCCCATCCCTCAGAGGGGAGGCGGCCACCACCTCCATCCGCGACTGCAGGCGGCACCCACCGAATTCTCCGTGGACCTCCCCATGAAGAACAGCTTGATCCAGCCCGCTCTACTGCGGGCACACGCTTCCTGCCTGTGATTGCTCCAACCACTAGGATGACAGTAACTCACACGGTAAAAATGCAATATCTGATTTTAACCTGGGGCCAGTTGCAAAAAACATCATCTGGATCGTAATGATTAGAATTTGGAAATCCCAATTTTTTCCTATTCATCCTGTTTGACCTTTACACCACTTTTTCAAAGAACCATTTGATTGAATCATCCTGAACCAGATAGATCGTTTTCTAGCTTTCCAAATCGGATTACCAGTCCTAAATTAAACTTGCAAATTGCACGCCTCCTTATAACAAACCAGGTCAAAAAACAGCATTAGAAAACAAAATGCTGCTTTATGTTTGCTGGCTTTGTCGCCTCATTTGCAAGCAATTGTAGACAAAAAAAAATGCATTTTGAGAAATTTAAAAATGACTACGTTTTTCAAAACATTAAACTGGTTGATTTGCTTGCTTTATTGAAGAGTCACGAATACTCTCACAATTTAATAGAAAATATAATGAACACAAAAATATATTTTTTATGATAAATAAACCAATTTTCTGTCCTTGCTAGATGTTACAATGTCTCATATCAGGTAGACACAGGCCACTATTAATGCACTATCAACAGCGGCCAGCGGCGGCGCCAAAAACAAACACTAAGCCAAACAAGGCACAAATCTGCAACTGTTAAAAGACAAACTAAATCAATTCCAAATCACCCAAATTATTTCGCGAACCCCCTGCAGTCAGGCCAGGCCCCCTGGGCGTCCGCGGAACCCACTTTGAGAACCGCTGCTCTAAAGGGGACAACATATCACAATGTGGAAGACAAGCGATGTAAACAACAACAAGAAACAGTTTAATAATAATAATGTTTAATCATTTGTTGAAACAGTCCATAAATCAGGCCATAAAAGAAGTCCGACAGGAAGTAGATATGACTGACCCCCAGAAAGTAGGTGGGTTGGGTATTTCTGACAGGAAGTTGGCCAGCAGCCTCAGCACCCTCTTGCTGGGTGAAGGCTGAAGTAAACGAGGCACTTTTGTGAGCACGCACAGCTGCGGGACATCGGTGCACACTTGTTGCGATAGAACAGTGATTCCCAACCACCGACTCAACTTTTTTTTTTAATGCTTCAACCAGAAATATATCTTTTTTTCAGCAATCTATGCCAGTAATGTATAGTTAGAGACAGAGCAATTTCTTTCTCGAGCTGGCATGAGGTACAGTTAATCTGCGCCTTCCCTTGTTAATGTTTACATCCTTCCAAAGACCCAACATTTTCATTTGCGTCCACTTCTGTCCACTTTGTCTCAGCAAGACAGCAAGGTTAATTTGCATCCCACCCAAACACAAGACATCGTTGGAAAGGCCAGGATGTCTTCAACTGAGCACACTAGGAATCAGTAGAGTAGTTAAAACGAGATACAAACCAAGACAAATGTCCACTACGATGGACACAAATGAATAGGGTGGCTAACGAGGAGGATTGGGGTCAGTGAAGTGAGAACAAAAAGTTGTCAAGATTCTGACTTTTATCTCAGATTCTGGAATTATCCTCAGATTTCTCACTCTAAAGACTTTATAAGTCAGAATTCTGACTTTTCTTAGAATTCGCATAGACTTTTAAGTGAGAAGTCTCACTTCAAAGTGAGGAATTTGATTTTGAAAAGTCACAGTTCCAACTTTGAAGTCAGGAGAATTCTGAGCATAAAATCAAAATTCTGAGAAAACAAAAAAAGTCACAATCCTGCCAGCCTATTTCTTTCTCTCCTTCATTGGTCCTAATCCTCTTCTGTAGACGGGTCTCACAAGAATATAATACTATATGAAGTAATGGCGCCCACATAGTGACTAAGACAATATGAGAATAAATTGGGAAGGAATCATCATTTCTGTAAGGATACTTTTTATGATATTTCTTCTTTTGGGTGGTACATTGTCTATTTATTTATTTTTCTAATAAAGTTCAATGTGCCTTGGCTGAATAAAGCTATAAGAAAGCACTGCTATAGAAACAAAACTGCTCATTAGGCACTGTATTGCCATAGCTTGGCTATGACTTACATCCAGCCAGAATTTTGTGGGTGCACAGCTCATCATCAGAAGCAGTTTTTCATTACAAGCAAGCAATCAGGCTCTATTACTCTGTAATTATCATTATAACACTACGTTAAGGTTCTTTCATATGCACACACGCAGTCCATTCACACAATCCACAAGTCCACAACCTTACAACAATTTTGTCCAATGCACAAAACAGAAAAAATATCCAACCAACAAAAATCCACATGCTCGACTCCCCCCCCCCCCAAAAAAAATCCATACACAAATCCACACATACAAAATTAAAACAAAACAAAAAAAAAGCTATCAATCCACTAACACAAAATTCAAACACAAAATCCATGCACACGACGAATGCACACACAAAACGAACAAACAAAAAAAGATCTGATACGTTTTTCAGTTCATGTGACGTGATGACAAGACAGTTCGATTTGAAAGTGGGACAATTCGGCTCTGAGATTACTATTCAATTCCAAATGGAACAGTTCAGTTTCGGAGGGTATGCTTGCAATGATTCTTTTTGTCATTTTAAATAAATTTGGATGAACTTGCCAGTATTGTAAAGACGCTATTGCCTTCTGGCTATACAGCATATCCAATAAAAGACTATTCGACTTGTATCCCGATAGATTTAAAAGTGGAACCATTCAGTTCAATATTGAATTGCACTGGCATATTTTTAGATCAAGAAATCATTTTCCGTTTCAAACCAGCTTTTGTTTCACCCCTAATAAACACACTTAATCCACACAAAACACAACATGCAAGCACATAATCCACCCCCATACGCAAACACACACGTTAAAACGCACACAATCCACACGCACACATGGTTATGTGTGTATATGGCTTATTGGAAGAAGTTCTAAAGGTTTTTCCATTACGAGCAAGCAATCGGTGTCTATTACTCTATAGTCATCATCATCATCATCATAATACTTCACTAAGATTCTTTCAGGTTATAAAAATAAAAATGATTGACATGCTTCAACGTCAGGACTTGTCAGGTTCCAAGTTGTGTTATTTGCATACTCGTTTGTGGGGCCATGCCTCTTTTGCACCTCACCCACTTATCATAAACCGTGTTGTCCGATCACATGCAGGAAAAGACTTTTCTTTAAAAAAAAATAAAATAAAAAAAGCCCTTAACAGTCACCCCCCCAAAATAAGTGTAACCTGTCAGGAACGGTCCGATCAGAGTTCGAGTCCACTCGATAGGCCCCGCCCACTAAGGCGGCTGCCAATCAAAACCCGTGTCAGTTTCTGCGGGCTGGGCTCCAGCCAAGGTAAGCCGTGAACCTCTTCCTGCCTCTGGCCAGGTCTCTTCCAATCGGAAGATAAACCGGCCCCTGATTGGCTGGCGCTAGACTTGCTGTCGTCGGATCGGGCGTCGGACGGGCGCTCGTCAAGCGGCATCAGAAAGGAGAACGCTGCTTGCTGAGGAACCGGCCAGCTCCCAGAATGCTTTGCATCCTCCTCCTTTTTCTTCTGCTTCCTGGTTTCCTCTCTGGTAGTCCTTCCTTGCTCCCTCCTCCTTTTCCTCTCCTCTTCTAGCTCCTTCCGTTGCCTCCTCGCCTCCTCCTCCACAAGGTCCAAGTCCAGATCTGGAGGCCCCCCTCCACCTCCGCGTTTTGGTCTTGCTTTGGATCCCCCTGCTCGCCTTCTCCTTTGCGGGCTGTGGGATGCGGTCGTCACAGCAACCGTATTAGCCTCCTGCTTCTCCGCGTGTGAGGAGGACGAGGAGGATTCTTCCTCAGGGCCTGAAATTAGACGCGGAAGGACAAGATCAGCCGAGACGCTACAAATTTCCGCGAGTTGCACCTAAGAATGGGCCGTTCGTTCGATTGTTTTAAATACGGGCTAGGAAGACATGCAGTTATTTAAAAAACCCAAGGGTGGGTGGGGATTACTCAACACAAAAGCATGAAGAATATAACAAAGTATTATTTTGTCCATTTTCATTTGCCAGAGCATCATCATCGGTAATTTGTTGGATCACAACTTTTGAATCATTTTAGAATTTATCCTATAAGTCAGTAGTTCTAAGCATTTGTTCAGTGATATATGCCCTGTGATATTATTTATTTATTTATTTTTTCCCAAGCACCCCCTTACTAGCAAAACATTTTGGGTTGTTGTAGGGGGTGCGGGGGTCTTAAAACTAAAGTGTTGTGCCATTCTTGTCTGATTTATTAAACGTTGGAACTACATTTGCACGCTAAAAACATTTGATATAAAAATAACCCACTTGTAGGGAAAAAAAAAACCACCAACCCAAAAATAGGGTCAGTTAGACCCCACTTCCTATGTTGTTTTGCGCAACCCCCAAAATGTCGTTTTGTATAAGATAACCTCACAATTGGGGTTGTTTTGTATAAAACAGGCTAGAAAGATATATTGGGCCAGTTCTTTCTGACCCATGATTGGGTTATGCAGTATTGTATTGAGAGTATTGTTTTTTTTTTTTTCTGTAGATTAAATCTAGGGAAACAAAAATGCAAAACCAAACAAATGCAAAAGTAAAAAAAAAAAAAAAAAAAATATATATATATATATATATATATATATATATATATATATATATATATATATATATATATATATATATATATATATATATATATATATATATTATTTGCTTTTTCTATAACATTAATTGGACACCCCCGTAAAAAGAAAACAAAAGTCTTGGATATTCTTTTGAAAGTCACACGACTGACGAGAACAACTCCACAACAGGACAGACGATGTCATGGGTGATGACATGAAGAAATGAGCCAGGTGGAGAAAGAAGAGAAGAAGACTCTGAACGTTACCGACCGCGAGTTTTCCGTTCGTCCGATGACGTAGAAGCAAGGCTCGCCCTGTTTGGAGTTGGTCATGCACAGAGACAAGCTGGACAGTTCCACTGAGGAGTAGGAAGGAGGGAAACGAAGAGAAAGGAGGGCAAGAAGACGGTAGAGAAAGTAGGAAGATATGGTCAGCGACAGCGCAGAGCTCTGATTGGATCAGGAAACTACATTCATGTTTCAATCTCTGGGCTCTTTTCTGGCCAGTTGTAGTTTGTTTTCTTATTAACTCCGATCATGTCAATTTGGGCCGAGGTGGTACAAGTAAAACGGCCTCAACAAGTGATTGTAAATTTAAATGACAAAAGTTATTCAGCCATTCTTAGCAATAAAAAGTTAATATTTTGTCTAGAATTAATTGGACAATTCTTTTTTGTGCACAATTAATACTTTTAAAAGGTATTTTGCCACTTGCCGTCAAGAGAAAACTACATCGGATGTGCCCAGGGCTAGGTAACAACCAGTCACGGCTCAGCTTGTGAATGTCACCTGTTTTTTAGGTTTGGTCATGTGAAGTTCGCAGCTGAGCTGTGATTGGTCGTTAACGTCCTGAGCCTATGTGATGCCATTTTATCGGCTTGTGGCAAAATGTGCTTTTACAAGTATCGGTTGCACATCGGAAATAATGATCGGATTAAGCAAGGACGAAATATTGACTTTCTATTGTTGAAAATGGCTAAATAAGTTCAGTATGCCTTTAAGTATTGTTTCAAATTTGTGCCAGTGCCAGTGCCGGTCCTGGCCAAAAAACGAGATCCTGGGACGGTGCGGTAAATGACCATGCGATGGGAGGGCATCAAGTGAGCGTCCATCATCACCGTAATCGGGGACGTAGCCGTTTCCTTTCTTCAGAACCAAATTGATCCGATGGCCTCCTCTGCGGATCTGCTCCACGGCTTGACTGTGAGTCATTCCTGCTGTGCTGTCACCGTTGATCTCCACTAGCTGGTCTGAAACCTGAAGGCAACCAGTAAGAAGCTAGTGTGACCGGCGGCTCAAAGAGAAAAAGAAAAGAAAACGACATAGTGGAGAAAAGAGAGTTCTGTCTTAAGAATTGCAGGGATAGGCAATTGTTAATGAATTTAGTTACGAGTAGAGCTGAGCTGAAATTGATGGTCACTTGAACTGATGAGCAAATTGGCCATTGAAAATAAACTTAAGCAAGCAGTCTATCCAGGAAGTGTAGTATCACCTCTGACATCATGCTAGCAGTCAACTGAGTTTGTAAAAAATACCTTTTTAGCGCTAGCTAGCCAGCTAGTACGACAGACACGGCATGGATGGCCAAACATGGATTGAAAATTTGACCAACCGATGTATGTAAGTCATTTTAAACTTAAAAAAAAACAAAAAAAAAACATCTGTTGCCGCGGCTGCGTTCTCGCATCAACTGATTGTGGTACAAAGTACAGCCTATTTACCAATATGATGACCTTTTTTTTGGCAAAAGTACATTTACTAACCACGATTTGAATTTGGGATTTGATGGTTAAATGGGAAATAAACGGTGGTTGCGATGTTGGACTATGAGTCCTTGCTTGATTTTGGAGGATAACATGTACATGCCAGTGTGCAATGTTTTGAATTTTCAAGAGGTTACTTGCATTTTAGCCAAGCTAATGCTAGCTTGACCAATTGCTTGTATTTCTCTCACTCTTACTCTCTCACACTTTCGACTTGCAAAGAAGGTCACCTTTAAAACTACGAAAGACCTCACAAACTCACTCAACGACACGGTGATATCCAAAACTGAAGCTTTCCGGGAGTGGGACATTGCTTGATTATTCCAAGAAGTTCAAACAAGAAAACTATTAAAAGTTCATTGTTTAACGGTTCGGAAAGCCACTTGAGTTCACGGAAGTCCGTCAGGAAATGTGGAACGAATTGATTTTGGCTGCAGAGCTAAGGAACAATTGAAAGTCTCGGTGGAATGTCTTCACCTTCATGCCTTTTGCTAAAAATGTCTAGAAAAGTGTCTTTACCAAACGTATAAGGAACGCTACAATAGAGCACGTGCGTGGCTCTCAAACCCTTCAACTTAACCCTTGCCAAGGGTTGTCTCAGCCAGCTGAAGCTCTACGGTATAAATGAGATACCCATATCTGCAGTTTTCGTCAGAGCTCCTTGTTCAGCAGAGACAGTTCAAGAGTTCTTGAAGATAACCGATATCTCTTGGCAAGACCACGAGGAGCCATGAAACATGCTCCAGGTTCACACTGCCTTCGTGCCCATGCGAAGTTCCGTGGTGTCAAGTCTCCCATATCTCTTACACTGACCAGGCTATGTGAGCATGTATCGATTGAGTTGAACTGAGATGGAACAGCTGTCTAATTTCTCATGACGTACGATTCTATCGGGAGAGCTCTTCTGCAAAACCTTGCAGTCAGCAAAGTTTTGTTGGCACTCAAACGCGGATGGTTAGCCGATTTTCAAAAGCAGAACAATTTTTGTATAAGTAAAAGTTTTGGTCAACAGTTGTATTTTACAGGAAAAGAATAAAAGGATCAAAATAAGCCATTATAACAGTCTTTAAAAACAAATAATTATTAACTCAGAGATTTTACTCTCGTACTGTTTATTTCTTTTGCCAGTATTTGTGTACCTCTGGAATATTTTGTTTTGTAGTTCTTAAGAAAAACAACAACAAAAGTAAAACCAGATCTTTTTGCTCCCAGAAAATAATTCAAACCGAGATATGATCTACATAATAGTTTACAGTTTTTGATCCTTTTTTTTTTAACTGTTGTCTGATCACATTAACTAGCTGTTCTTTGAACTGCGTGAACAGGAAAGGGTCTTGACACTAGTGACGAAGTCCGCAAAACCAAAATGGATGCTGCAGAGAGGGTCATTGAATGCCGAAGATAAAATTGGAGGTACCGTTGCTATGGTGACAATGAACGAGTCGGTGGACCTACTGTTTCCCAGGGAACATCTGGTAATCTGGTAATCTGGTAATCAGCATCACGATGACAGAATCACATAGTTTACAAAAAAAGTCACGAGTCCGTCACACTTTTGCATTGTACAAGCAAAGAATGACTGTGAGAATTGTTTACTGGCGCATCTAAGGTCAGTCCTTAAACTGTTGGGATTCTCGGAACTCACAGGCATCCCAGGATGTTATCTGACCTATATGCAAGCGATTTATTCATTCAAATCATATTTTAAAAGCCAAATAACACAAAACTCTCTTAATTCTTAACTCTAAACATTGCCTTTCACTTTAGGCATCTACAATGAATGCATTGTGTGCATTTCAGTGAATGGAACCATGGCTGAAACATAGTGCAAACATTGACTAGCCATGCTGGCTACCTCAATGAGGCGAAAGTGTTGCTCAGTACAATACATTCAAGACATTTTTCCTCTTAATAGTAATACTCAGCTATTCCTGTGTGCATGTATGTACGCTTACAGCTTGTTAAGACCATGCATATACTACTGTACTCCCAATTATATGGCACTTTACACTTTTCTTTGAAATTTGGAAGATTTAACTGGGTCCTAAACCATTTCCAACGGTGTCAAGTGATACAGGTCGCGACGACTAAAACAGATTAAACGGACCAAATCTACTGTTCTATTGATTTTAGTTTGTTGTTTTTCAAATGTTTTTCCGTCAGCAAAACTTCGGTCCGGTCTGTTAGTACAGACGGACTGCCCACCTCTGTTAATGACATTTACAACAAGAAAGTGTGTACCTGTGAGTGCGTGGTCTTGTGCGTGTTTATGTACCTGCATTTTGTTGCTAGACTGGGCTGGGCCTCCATCCATCAATCCCAGCACATACAGTCCCATGTTGTACTCGCTGCCCCCCCTCAGAGAGAAGCCAAAACCTGTGGGTCCTCGTTCCAGATCCACTCGATAGAACCTAGACTCATTCTGACACACGTAAACACAATGCGAGCAGTTTGATTGGCAACTGGAGTATTTGAATCCAACAGTTCGTGAATGAGCCGCATTAGCTTTTGGAGCTAGCTGACACATGTTTATCATTTGCAATCAAATGGTAAGAATGCTGTACAAACTAGGTCCTAGCAGGCTTGTTTTTTGTCAACTAAAGTACATTTAGTTTGGATCTTATGTAACAGGTGCAATTGGGTGCATCTTTGTGTGAGTGATAAGGACTTTTATGTTAGCTTAAGGAGCTAGCCGCTGACTGGCTAGCTTTGTATACAGTATCATTTTGTGAAAATGTAGACTGCTACATTAGCCCTTGGAGCTAACATAGCCACTCACTGGCTAGTCTGTGAGTAGTTTTTTGAGAACAAAAGGAATTTGAATTTGGATCCACTGTAAGTGCTGTTGTGCTTTTGAGTCCATCTGTTCTATGGCAGCTTCCGGAGCTAACGTAGACGGTATGCATCAGCTTTTTGTCAGCTAGGGACTCCTGAATGAATCTATGAAGTCACCTTCACCCTCGCTCTGCACCCCTTGGTGAAGTGCTTGTCAATTTCCACATCAGCTCCCTCCGACTCTGCGTTGGACAAAATAAAATTTGGATTCACCTTTTGCAAATAAACGCTTAGGAGAATTTGGCTGTAGGTCTTACGTGCTCGTGGCGTCACACTGAGCTTCAGCGTGTTCCCTGCCCGCCTCAGGATCTGAGCCAGGTCTCGGTGGTGCAGGGATGCCACCCCTCGTCCCTCCACGGCCTCCAGCTGGTCTCCGGGCTGGATGAGGCCACTGCGAGCTGCTGGGCTGCCGCGACGCACCGTCACGAAGCGATGGGACATCAGAGATGGGGATGGAGCTGGGTATGGGGGGGGGTTCAGAAATATTAATGTGGGGGGTGGGCAGGGGGCAGGCAGGTAGGACCTAAGTTTTCACCTGTATGCCAGATCGTCTTCTTTTGTCAAACAGATATATTATTTGATCAAAAAGATGCATAAAAACTGAAGAAAAAAAAAATCGGAATTTTCCTGTGAGGCCATTTGCTGTATATGTTGGCGTTTCCCAAGACTAGAATGTATTTTGCACACACACACACAATTTTCTTTTTAAATGTTTCTTTCTGTCCAGCAGCAGTTTTAAATCAGACCGTCCCCTTTGACTCAATGTCATTACTGCGTGCCTATAATTTCCAAATTCTTTTGTCTAAATTTCCTTTCAGACTGTCTTTAAATCTTCATGTCTTTGTCTGTCCTCATTTGTTTTTAAATACTCTCATTTTGTACCTAAAGGTTTTGTGTCCAAATTTCCTCAATTTCCATCAAAATGTTTTTGTTTGTATAGATGTTCTTAATGTATCTTTCTTTGCTCCTGCATGTTCTCACTCTGTCTTAATGTCCCTATTTGGTATCTAAATGTCCTCATTGTGTTCAAAATCCTGATTTTTCTGTTTAAATATCATATTCTTTGTCTAACCATTCTAATTTATGTTAAGAGCTTACTTTGTGTCAAAATGCCTTCATTTGGTGTCCGATGTCCTCATTTTTTTGTCTTAATACTCTCAGATTGTTTCCAAATGTACTTTGCTTTTAGCAGCTGAATGTATAATTGAAGAAGCATCAATTAGGAGCACTGAATTATTCAGACAAGCCTCAAATATGTCACGGGCACAAAAATCATTCAGAACATCCTCACATTTTTTAGAATTTCCTCTCCTTGTCCTCATCATCACACCCAACCCAAACTAAAGCAGATTGAATGTTCCAATTTATTTAAATTAGGCATTCTTTCAATGTTTACATCCTTTAAATGATCATTTAAAAGGGTTGTAAACACAGAGATCACTTGAGGTCCCGGCATTGAGCGAACATGAAAGCTGGCCAAAAAAAAAAACACGAGGCGCTGACGCGATTTGGACTGACAGCACCACGCCACATGGAACAACTCTCTAAAGCTAAAAATAGAACCAAAATACAACATTCTGCTCCAACTGTCCAAAGACAAGACAGCAAATGTCCTTGTGTTAAGCTAGGCTAGCAGACTGCTTTTGTTATTCTTTGTGATAAGGTCATTTTTCTTCTACGCTTGTGCTAAGCTATGCTAGGAGTTTCCCTTCACATTCAGTGGTTACGCTAAGCTTGCGGTTGTCAGCTGTCTTGATAAAAGATGTCAAACGTTATTAAATAAAAGATTAACTTCCTGAAAAAGTCTTTCTTCATCTTTATCGCTATTTTGGAATGTTTGAACCTTTTAGGTGCTCGTGACCCACTTCAATAGCAGACACACACTGACATTGTGGTGTTTCGCAACTCTAGACTAGATCACGACCCGAAACGAAGTAACAAAATGGAGCAAGGTCATTAAAAAGTAAATAATGTGATGGTGATGTCATTGTTGTACAGCGTTCGTGTGTGTGTGTGTGTGTGTGTGCATTCATGTTAAGACAAATGGTTAAGGCAGGAAACAGTTCAGCTCAACTAATTCTAGAAAAATCATAAAAAAAGATCCACCTCAGGCTGAGATGCTCCGCTCAAATGAAAGCTTGTTTAATTCAAAGTGAGATGTTAGCATGGGAAGATTTTGTTACCATTCCAATTCCAGCCATCAATTTTTTATACTGCTTATCCTTCAATATAGGTCTGCCATTAGCAAAAGATTGTTTTTTTTTTCCAAGACCGATACTGATTATTAGTGGTCAAACAGGTCAATAATAAAGATTACATAAGGAGAATGGTGTCTAAAATTAGCTCAAAATACTCCAAACCTTGTTCCATTGCCTTATTTTTAGGGGAAGTCAACCCAAAGAATTGCTTCATCATAATGTGTTCTATACCCTCGGTAATCTGATTAACATTGTGTTTGTGAAATACAAATTACATTGGAAAATACATTCTTTTTTTTTCTTTTTTTTTTTAATCATCTCAGGGTTGTGCCAATTTGCCACTTGCTGTTGACTTAAAATGCCATCACAGTTGCTCGGGGCTCAGGTAACAACCAATCACGGCTCGCTTGTTTTCTGACTTTAGTCGTGATATTCACAAGGTGAACCGTGATTGGTTGTGACCTGAGCAACTGGGATGTCATATTCAGTTAGTGGCAAAATGGCCGCCCCATTAGGTGGCTAAAAACAAGTGTGTTTAACTGTTACATTCATATTGCACAAGCACAATATTAATCATAGTACTGTGTTTAGTCATGTGGTGTTGTACAGAATATCGTAAAAGGTAAAAAAAAATGGATTGACTTCTCTTTTGAAACGTTAAACCTAAAAGTAACTTGTAGCTTGTAAATCGCTCCCCTTAGTTTTCTACAGTAAATAACAAAACTTTCAATCATCTTTTTTTTCCCCATGTAAAAACAAAACATACAGGGTGCATGTAAAGAATGTAAATACATAGTTCCTTGAAGTTAAATACGTTTTAAATGAATCTGCTATTGGCCATCAGATTTAAAAAAAAAAAAAAAAAGATATTGGTGCATATATGATGCTGATATTGGTCAAAATGTTGAATATCAGCGTCGATAGCCAATTGGTACAGTATTTCCTTATTATAAATGAATTGGAGCCCATATCCTAGCTGACTTCAGGCAAAACGCAAGGAGCCCTTTGGACTGCTTACCAGTCAATATCAGAGTACATATGGACAAACAATAGACAATTTGCCAATGACAGAACCCGAATCAGCAGGAGGAGAACATGCAAATTCCACACAAGAAGGCCGGAGCTCAGATTTAAATTCCAAATCTCAGAACAGACAAGGAAACTCTACAGCTCTTTGATCAGTTTCAAGTCACAACCAGGTTCTGTTGCCTGCATCACCAGCAAGTATGACAACTCGCACACGCACACACACACACTTACATTTTGTGTCCTTGACCCTTTTGAGAACGGACTGCAGTCGCTCCAACATGATGAACCAGAACCTTTTTGTGCATCTATGTGTGTGTTGTCTCAAAAAGCAGGCAAGTGTTTCAGCTGAGGGAAAACGGCTTGCCTAGTGGGCCGAGCCTGCACTGGTGGGAGGGACTGAAATTACAGACTGAGAGTGTGAGTCTGCTTGCATGTGTGTGTGTGTGTGTGTGTGTGTGTGTGTGTGTGGGGCAATAATCTGGGACGACCCGCCCCCGAAACTAAGACCAAACTCAGAGCAAAGCACCTGACAGTCACACACATTCACCCTTTGAGGCGAAATAAACAATTCAGGGAACAAAAAGTCCTTGTTGTCGATTTCCAGGGGAGAATCAGCAATATGAATGTATATAAACATAACAACAATGTAGCTTATGTGCTATAGCTGTTACCAAGTGGCCATGACAGATGACCTGACCTTTTTGTTAGTTTTACATGAAGCATGCACTGTATGTTTAAAGGGTATATATACAAAAACAGAAATATGCAAATATGAAAAGTTGTACAATAAACATATGCCTAAAGACATCTCAACAAAGTTAACGACCATCCGACCATTTTCTTGAGCCGCTTATCCTCACAGGCTTGCTGTTGCCTATCCCAGCTGACTTTGGACAGTAGGCGGGGGTACACCCTGAACTGGTTGCCAGCCAATCGCAGGGCACACAGAGATGAAGAAACATTCATGCACCCAATCACACCTCAGGCTAATTTAGAATGTCCGATCCACCTGCAATGCATGTTATTTTGGAGTGTGGGAGGAAGCCGGAGTGCCCGGAGAAAATCTCCGCCGCCACCCCCAAAAAATGGGAACAAAGCGACTCACATCCATGGTTGAGCTCTTGAGACGCAATGACAAATCCGAAGCCTTCGCCAGGCCGCCTCATCAGCTCCACCTCCACCTTCTTCCCCTCCCTGGTGTCCTTGGCGACGGCTCCTCTGATTGCTCCCCCTGCGCTCTCCTCCACCCCCTGTAGGTCACGTGGCTCTAAGGTCAAGGTCACAGGAACGGAGTCCAGGAAGCTGGTGCTTTGGATGAGGTTTGAGGTGGGGGGCCCATTGGGCGTCTGGCTGGGCGGGGTCCCTGCAGAACAAGAAAGCACACTTTGAGTCCAGAAAAACTGATGACATTGATCAAATCCACGAATGGCCGAGTCACCTGCTGCCGGCAGATGCCCCTCCAGGGGGGCCTCCATCGCCAAGCCAGCCTGGCTGAGCGGCGGCACGCCCCCCACCAAGGCACGGGAGGATGGGGAAGGCAAATCGATCGATGGGTGGTGAGACGGCGGGCTTGTGAGACCGTGAGGGGAACGGAGAGGCTTGTACAAATTAGGAGTGACCACGGGTGCCGAGACAGGAACTGGGAGGGGGGAGATGAAAACAATTCAATCACTTGTCAAGCAGCAGTTATTGCGAAAAGTGGGGTACCTCGTCTGTGTACCAGCAGAACCACGTTCCCCTGTTTTGAGTGTTCTTGCAGAACCTTCTGGACCTGAAGAATGGAAAATCTGCATCAGCTAGCTCAGATAAGAACAGTGTGGCCACCATGGTGAGACTTGTATAACGACTTTTCCAAAACAATCTCAAGAAAATCTTTTCATGAAAACCTAAATCATTTAAAGGGATACTCAACTTATTTTGACATCTTGGGGAGTACAGTAACAAGTTAATATTTTGTCTCCAATTAATTTTATAGCTAAAAAAAAGGCTGGCAGAGTTATGATTGGTCGTTAAAGTAATTGGACTATAAAGCAACTCATGTACCGTGCCGGTTAGGCGGTACTTGGCAGAGAAAATATGGTGGATTGTTTTTTTTTCTACCACCATGAAAATTCTTAAGTTGTCTGACCTGAGAGAAGTTGAGGTTCTGCACATCGGCTCCGTTGATCTTAACCACAGCGTCCCCTGACTGCAAGGAGGGGCACTGCCTGCGGTCCCAGATCCTCCTCACCACGGCCAGCTGACCTCCCGGGCCTCCTGCTGTGATGCTGAAACCCAGACCGCCCCCCTCACAGCGTTCTAGGGCCACGGGCACCAGCTCGCGGGCGGGGAGGGACCCTGTTCCCAAAGGGAGGACCAGGCCCATCTTTCCGAGGGATTGCTGAGGGGGCACTTGGTGATTGGCCGGGCACCCGTTGAACCCGCAGGGTGGGATCTCCCGGGGCGGCGTGGGTGGTAGGCAGGTCTGCGGCATCGGGGGCCGCTGCGCAGGTCCGCCGGGGGACGAAGACTCACATAGTTTGGACGAAGACACGATGGGTAAGGTGGATGTGGACAGGTCGCTCTCTGATGACTTGGAGCTCTGATGGTGGAGGAGGGAGGAGGAGGAGGAACGTGTGGGGAGGGTGTTGCTGTTGTAGCCGGTCACAGAAGACCTGTGCACAACGGAGAGGCGGGTTTTACGAAACAGCGGTCCCCACCCTCTTTTACACCTAAACTGGACATGTCTAACGTAGGTCACCGGAGCCACTGTGGCCTACCGTCAAACATTTTTAGTGTTCATACGCATTGTGTGTATTTTTTTTTTTTTTTTTCGTGGTGTGCCGTGACATGAAAGTGGCCGGGCCGTAACATGAAAAGTCAACTTTTTGGAGCTTTTCACCATAAGTTCCAATGTTGATTTCTAACCCTAAACAATCCCCAAGGGTTATTTTCCTTCAGTGATGCATTTCTAAGCATTCCTTGCGCATTCTGCGTTTTCGCACCAGCCACATACGGCGCTCATGACGACAGGAGCAATTCGTATCTTCCCCACACCCCTGCATACTGCCAGTGCAAAAAAGAATACACGATGAGGAGAGGTTTTGCACCGAGTTGGCCGAATAAACAGCGAGTTTCATTTATGAGCGGCAACATTTTACTTTAGAAAATGCTGAAGTGGCCAAAATGTGGCACACAGCCAGACAAACAATGTCTGTAGTAAGTAATTCACCTGCGGGCGGAACTATTGTTACGAATACTAGGTTACCACGGGGGACTGATTTGATAAGTGAAACGCGAGAGCGGTGTATTGATGCCATTTTGCATTAGTGAAAACAGTAAAACGCCTGTTTTTGGTCCCGTATTCATGCTGTTGGAATAGTCCCCATCAGCCGCAAGTCTCGTGAGGCTGAGCGTTCAAGATGATGAATGGATGCATGTTGCGTGGCCCGCCGGCATTGAGCGATGTCATGAGTGGGGCTAGGCTGTCACACGGTAAGAGGCACTATCTCTGCAAACAAGGCGTTTTATTTACAGGTTAGAAACCTGTTAGTATCATAAAACTAATATTTAAAAGGAAAATAAATCGCCAATGTTCCTATGTAATTTATAAGCGCATATTATACTGTGGAATAAAGAAATGTTATACACCCTTTAAAATGGGAGCCTTGGCTCAAGGAGCACGTGAAACAACATCAGCAGCTAACAATGCTAAGACTTTAGCTCACGTTTGAGTGCCCCCGTCGGAGTCACTGTGAGTGGCTGACATTCTGTCAGAGGGAGGAAGGGGATGAGTCTCAGCAGGTTCAGAGGAGTTGGGAGTAGGCGGACCCATCAGCCCATTGGTTAATGGCTCAACTGAATAAGAGGGAGAGGCTTGGCAAAGACCTGGGATGGCATCAAGCCGTTAAAAAGGAAAGCGAAGAAGACAACCAAACTAAGCAAAGAAAATCAATTAATTACTGTGTGTGCGTGTGCCTGTTTGTGTGTGCAAACTGCTGACCTGTCCTGCCGCTGTTGGAATCCTGCATTTGGCTATAGGTGAGCGGTCCACGCTGGGGGTTTGCTGGGGGAGTCTGCGGCTGATGGGAGGAGTTGAGACACCATGAAATAAAACGACAAACATCAATGTAAATCACTCAGCCTTTTATACAAGTTTGGACATGGTATTCTCACAATCGCTCACACTTGGGATTTTATTTTTTGGCCGAGTAGGAACTACCTCATTTTTTCCAACTTAACCTGGGACCTGCTTGAAATGCGAAGCCTTAAGATTTGAGATTTACTTATAAGTGTGACAAAAGATGTAAAAGCGCAAAAACAACGGTCATTGGTGAGCATACCGTTTCCAGCGTGTGTTTGGGACAGCCGTCCGGGTTGTAGAGCATCGGGTACCCTCGTCTCAGAACCACGTCCACGCTCTGACCCATGGGAACCGACTTGAGCATCTCCACCACCTCTTTGTGTGAACGGCCTAGTACACAGGTGTCGTTGATGTACACCAGGATGTCAGCTGTGGAACGCACATGCGTGGAAAAGTTTTAAAAAAATGCTCAAATTATGTTTACCTGTCAAGGTTATAGACGCTTTATAGGTTCGTCCAAAAATGTTTACCTGCAAATATCCCAAACTTTAATAGTTGGGTGTATTTGACGTGTGCGTGCGTATGGATTAGCGGGTCATGAGAATTAAACATAATCCTCCCTGCTTAAATCTCTCACTTCACAGCAAGGCTCTGTTACATGATAGTCAGGATGACTGACAGCTACCGGCGTGCTTCGGTCATGAACAGAGTGAAAGAAGTACCTTGATGGAGGGTGGGCGGGCCTCCAGGTGTGACGCTGTACACCTGCAGGAACTCTCGCGCTCGACTTCCTCCGACGATGTTGAAGCCGAAGCCTCGCGGGCCTTTGGAGAGACGCGTGTGCACCGAAAAACCTTGCAGCTGACTCGGCTGATCGGTGAACTCTGGAACTGAGAGAATGCGAGTGCACCATCAGGTGGGATGACCGTGTAACGAAAATTGAAGGGGAGGCCGAAAGATGATGTTGCTCAAAATGAATGGTTTAATGCAAAATCCAACAAGGGCAAAATGAGGGTAGGTAACAAACAAAATAGAAAATAAACCCCCAGGAAACAGCGACAGGGAGACGAAGGGACTCTAGGGAGGGAAAAATGCAGCGACTATAAACGGCAAAAAAACTATGTTAGACAATCGCCTGACCATTAACTGGAACTAAACCGGGACTTAAATACACAGGACAATAATTAATCAAACACAAAACAGCTGCATGGAATGAAAGGCAGGGAAGCTGATTGGAGGAAGCACTGGGCTGGAACACGTGGATGACGGGTGTAACAAATCACACTAAACAGACGCAAGGGAAAACGCAACAAGAACCCAAAACAGAAATGAACAGAAATCCCACAAAAACACACATAACCCAGCAATCACCAGTAGAATTTGCCAAATATAATGTTACAAGTGCCTAAAATGTGGTTTACTCTTTCAAAGCTGCAATTTTCACACCTCCATTACTCTAATCATAAATTGAAACAGCTCATTCACTGAAAGCCCGCCTCTCACCATGCGGCTGCCTTACCCCTTTCGTGACATACTAAAGCTGATCGCCACAAAGAAATGACAGCAAAAAGCTAACGTTGTAGCGATCAGCACAAAGATTCAGAAAGGAAGCCAAAAACAGGCATTTTACTGTCAAAAAGTGGAGTTCCCTGCAAAGCAAAAGAGTACTCATAACAGTTATGCTTGCCAGTGAATTATGTACTAAAACGTTGATTTTCCCGCCGTGTGCTCCCAAACACATTTTCGCCACTTGGACTTTCTACAGTAAAACTTTGTAACTCGTTTAAGAAACGTTGCTGTTTACTTGGGCAACTGTGCAAAATATTTCCTTCCCAGACTCCAACCACGGAATTGAAGCAAAGGTAAAAGCGTGAACGTCTTCTCGGATAACGTGGCTGTGTGTTTACTCTTACACGGATGGTGCGGTCATGGTGTAGAGGCGGTATGAGGGCCTGCTATTGTCACAATGTCTCTTGGAAGTTATGTTTATCTACTCGGGTGGGGCAGCGCTGATAGCGCAGAACAAGCAAGGAATTCTTCGAAATGCAGCAATGAAGAAAATGAACACTTTGGTGTTTCGAGTGAGAAAACATTGTATCAAAAAGCTGAATTTCCACGATATGGGCCCTGGGGAAATGTGTGGTCGAAATGTGTGACTACGCTGCTCGGCAGAGCTCGTATGATATTTGTAAATCTGATTGATGACGTCAGTGCCTCGCAAGCTAGCCATGAACCTTACTGCATGTCACTGGAGCGCTGACATTTAATCATAGATTAATTTGAGATAAGGATTACGTTTCCATACTGTGCTTAATGCTTCAGAACAGTTTTGATGGCTTTTACTTCTATCTCCCACCCTACCATTACATCACTAAACAATATAGTAAATTTATTCTCAGTGCAAACTTAATGGTTGCATAATATGTAACATAAATAAAAATAAATGCACAGCTGATTCTTAAGGCAGGGAAATTAATTAAACTAATGGCATTGAACATTTGCTTAATTGTGACATTGAGGTTTCGCATATGTAGCCGAATGCTGGATGGGAGGTTTACAAGATGTGTTTACAAAAGTTACTTACTACTTGCATGTAGTATAACAAATGGCAATAAGGACATATGGAGTAGTCGTGCGACATTTGCGAACAAACACTATTTTGAACAGCTCTTTACTGGGACTTGAGTCTTTGAGAGGAGCCATTCAGCCCCATTGCCACCGTTCAATCATCAACCCCCTCTTGCGCCACCATACTGTCTGAATTAAATTTTCTAGTCCTGGAGCTAGGGCAAAAAAAATAAAAATGAAAAAAACCTAGTCAGACTCACGTTCAGCTGAACAGGAAGTGTTGTCCTTGTTCTGCGAGCGAAGATCCTGTCTGGTCTTTGACATGCGACTGACAGACATGGTCGTCATCAATATTTTTATCTTCTCAGCGCATAATGACATTTTAATTTCACTCACTCTCCGTAGGAGGTGTCGCCGCCGTTGCCGAACGTCATCTCCCACGTGTCGGCCACGGGCGCCCTTCCCCTTCCTGATCCCCTTCCTCCATTCTCCGGTCCCTCGCCACTCGCTGCTAGAGACTCGCCCCAGGACTGGCTGACAGGCAGTGTGGTGGGCGGGGCTCCGGCAGACCCCCCTGGAAGACAAAAGGTCGATTTTAACTGACCCTTTACTTCAGCTTCAAAATTGTCCTCACAATGTCTTGTAATTAAGGATCGTCTTAAATGCTCATCGAAGACAGATTAGAAGACTTCTTGAGTCACTAAGAGTCACACATACCAGAAAGGCCGCTGTCCTCCTCGCTGTTGTCTTCTTCTACAGTTTTTTCCAAGTTGCTGAGGGATTTACTCCTGGTCCTGAAGTTCCTCAACAAGTTTCGATGTTCCTGGTATGTAATAGGTGGGCTGTCTGGACTTATATGGACTGGGCGAGGTGTCCCATAATAGTTGCCTGTGAATGGATGGTGAAAAAGTCCGTTTGGCTCAGTCAAAACTAAACAGCGAAAACAGGAGCGTTTTTGGGGGTAATTTTACCATTTAAAGTTCAGGGAGCACAGAGAAAAAAAAAAAACTTTTCTTGAGAAGTGATTAGATAGTAGGTATGCAGCAGTTTAATCACTAAATCCTGCTCTGAATGTCCTGTGCAGTTGGAATCACATGCCCTCACGTCTTCAGGTAGTTGCAGAGCTGAGACATCACAAAAGCCATGTGACTAGGGATTTCATGACTGTGTTAGCACTCTCTGTTAGTGAAGGTTTGACGCGCATGCTGGCCCGTGTGTCAAAATCGTAAAATTCATGAAAGTTGCTCGCCATTTTCTAGCCTGCTTTCAAACTATTGTAAAGTGATATCCGGTAGCTCTAGTGGTGGATAGACAAGCAGCTGCATTACAAAATATTTCCTCACTGAGACAGACCAGACTCCCTGACTTTTAAATTCAAACAATTCCTAATGCAAGTTTAACACCATGGACCTGAAACTTGATGGCAGGGGTGGCACTGGACAATTACTTCTACATAACCACTGAGAACTAACTCGAATGCTATTCTGGAGATATGCGGTTATGAAGGTATTTTATTATGTGTTTTATATAAGTTCACAGCTATTCATGGACTTTGGTTGTCATGGTAATCTTGTAGCAATGTGTTTTGTTGATTTTCTTTGGTTCATAATGTATTACTCAAACCAAAACACCACTTTCATTATCATGAGCCAATCATAAGTCCACGAGCTTAACGCTAACATAAACTGGTACAAGCCATAAACGATGGTCAGCCCTAAGGATATGTAACGGACATACGTTACAAGCTGACAGAAGGTTGGCCATGTTACCTTTGAACTTTCCGCTTTCCAGCAAGGCGCCCGACTCCTCCAGAGAAAAGAATTCCTCGATGGACACAAAGTTGTAGTCCACGCCGCCGATCTCACCGTCTCGAGGTTGCCTGGTCGTACCTGCCAAGCAAAGATGTGATGTCGTCACAGTGCGATATTTCACGGGATCTGCGTGTTTGTGTGGACGTACAGGGCACAGCACGTAGGTAGAGGTTCTCTCGGATGAGTTGCTGAAGCTGACTGTCCATGGAGGTTGGTGTAAAACACTTACTGAGGTACAGACGGAGGTCTTTACACAGAGACGCACCTGAGAAAGCGACACACATACTCGGTTGGTGCCTTAGTCAAAACAAGAGCAGTCAGATTGAACCCATAACTAATCGATTATCGAATTAATCCACAACCAAGAATTGAGTGATCTTCGAGCCATTTTTAAGTTTGAATTGCTCAAACACTTTGTTATTCTCAACATTAATTGTTACTTATTCAAAAAAAAAAAAAAAGGCAAACATCTGCACCGGTAGCTGAATCAGTACCAAAAAGGTGGTGAGTGCAACATCAATCCCTCTTGTGTGATATTAGTTAAATAATTGTTTTTAGTTGCTTCATTAATCACTAAATAATGCCAAAAAACAACAATACAGTAATTGGTTGATTAATGTATGAAATACAATTTTAGTGTTTAGCCATTCGTACGCATTTTTTCATCACATAACATTTTAAATCTATCTTGCTATATCTCTAGCAAGCTAGCTAGCTTGTTTTTGTCAAAATGGTGCTTTGATGACATGTTGTGCAATCTTAGCGGAGGGCCATCCATCCATCCATCCATCCATCCATCCATTAGCACATCCATGCATTAGCACATTCATCCATTAGCTTAAGCATTAGCCCGGGTCACCTGGTGAAACAGTCTTGATCCTGATAGGATGAGGACAGGAGTTGAGGACGCCCCGGACATCGCCCAGCGTCATACCCAGAACTGGTGTGCCGCCAATCTCTAAGATTATGTCGCCCACAGTGGCCCCGCCCCCTGGCGCCACCGTCACAAAAGGAAACTCGCCATAGTCTGCGCCGCCTCCAATAGCCAGTCCCAGTTCGCCAGAGCTTCCGCTCAGCGGCACGAAGCCCTCCTGCACCTGCACAGAAATGGACAGCACTTAGCTAGTGGACGGCGATACAGACGACAACTGTTAGCATTAGCATGTGAGCTTGTTTTGGCGCATACCTTGGAGCGCCAGTGCAGCTTCTTCACCGTGTTTTTAGACATGGCGGTCGAGCTGTAAACAGAAAGTATCATTTGTTAACACGCAACATTTGTTGCCTTTGAAGTCATTACTGCTACCTTCTTTTTCTTTTGCTTTCAGCCAAACTACTGTAAACAAGTTGGGTATTGTCTTTAATGTTTCTCCTAAAATCGCAAGGATGAATAACTTCTCGAGACTGGAAACCGTTCTTGGGACTATGATCTTTTTGAGCAACTGGAACCTCTTGATAAAAGTAAATTCTTTCTGGACTAAAACCGCTGGGTTTTCCTTTAGAACTAAAATCCCTTCCGGTGACTACAATCTTTCCTCGATACATTTGTTAGCAATTCCAGGCCTCGGGGGCCGGTGTCCTGCATGTTTTCCTGTTTTCTCTCTCAAACACACCTGATTCAAATGATTAGGATTATTCTCAAGGTCTAGCAGAGCTTGTTGATGAGCTAATGGTTTAAATCAGGTGTGTTAGGGAGAGAAAACTGGAAAACATGCAGGACACCGGCCCTCGAGGGCTGGAGTTGCCCACCCCTGTACTAGATACTACTAGTATCGCTAGGCTAGTTTTTTTTTTCCTGGGGACTAGAAACCTAATAAAACTTTCTTAAGGAGCCAGTTGCTACTCTCAGGGCTGGAATGTTCTCCTGCGACTAAAATCTTCTCTTGAGTAGCATCTTCTTTCTGGACAACAACTACTTGGGAGTGAAAGCTGCTCTTGTAACGAGATCCTCTCCTGGGGACTGGTACCTTTTCTCAAGACTACAACCTTCCTTTTTTTTTTTTATTATTAAAACCTCAGATAACAAATACTTTCTCTTGGGACTTAATCCTTCTCATGTAACTAGTACCAACTTGTGCCCTTAGGCTCATACCTTTTACGGGTACTAGAGCCTAACTAAAACTTTTTTCATCAGAAACTAGTAGCTTCTCATGGGACTGGAATGTTTTCTTGGGACTAAACCCTTCTTGAGTAGAATCTTCTCTTTGGACGAAAACCAATTGGGAGTAGAAGATGCTCTTTTATCTTGACCCTCTCCAAAGGATTAGGACCTTTTCTCAAGAATACCAACTTGATTTTGGACTAAAATGTTCTCACGGAAACAAATCGATTTTCTTGGGATCAAAATCTTCTCAGGGGATTAGTACCTACGACTATGTTGAGAATAGAACCTTTTCTTGGGACTAGAGTCTAATTTATTTTTTTGTGGACTAGTAGCTTCTCTCATGACATGATTGTTTTCTTGGGATTGAAACCTCTTGAGTGGATTGTTCTGTCTGGACTAAAACCTCTTGGGAGTAGAACCTGAGTTTAACCTATCCTAGGGTCTCGGACCTTATCTGAGGACTAGACCCTTGTCTTCAGCATAAGATTTCCTCAGGAGACTAGTATCTTGCTTTGAGACTAAACCCTTTAACTTGGAACTGGAACCCCTTTCAATGGTCACCTTCTCTCAAGACTGAATCTTCACTTTGAACTAGAATTCCTCTTTAGACGTAGAACCTACTTGGATCGGTGTGTTGTTAAAGTAAATCATGAACATAGAAAGACAACACATTTATTGTAAATTATGTTAAAAATGACATGGCTTTACTTAATACAGGTTTAACAAATATCTTCATGAACACGTAATAACTTTCTGCGCTTTGTAGGATATCGCGAAAATTTTCAGTGCATTCATTTGTGATTGTTTAGTTTGTCTATGGTGTGTCCACTCAATCTCGCCTTTCATGCATGCAAACACACACACACACATTAACTAGACTCTGTACTCACCTGCTAACATGCTAACTAAGCACCCATCCACAGGCAAATAACATAAACGCATCGTAGATGGTGAAGTGTCATTTCGCGTGTGATACCTGTACAGCGTTGTGTTGTGCTCCGTTCTTCATGCAGTCACTTTGTGTGTTTATGTGTGTCTCCACAACTGTCACTCGTCCCTCCCACTTGGATAGCAGTGGGCAAAGGTCGCATTTTAGTGGTTTAAGGTGTAATGAAAACAAAGTGTGTCTACCTTTGTATCTATCTATCTATCTATCTATCTATCTATATGTTCTTCCCACAACTGAGCTACGATCGTTCCGAATGTTCTTAAAATTTCTGTCAAATGTCTGAACCACCTTACTGCTAACCCACCACAAAAGCTAGTTAGCGTGACTGATGTAAGCATAGAGCTGTCTTGTGTCTCCACTGTGGGTTAAGGGTTTACTCATTCCTATGATGTCATTTTCCCCGCGGTGACGTCATCATAGGGCCTGGACCCCTAAAAGAACCTGATTGGGTCAAGTCTGTCATAAGCATCCACACACATCCAGTATCCAACAATAACAACGTAAAAGCGGTACTTAGTGTAGCTCACAAGTCATCTCGGGTTCACAAAAGAAGCGTGCACGCACGCTTACACTACGAACAGTGCAGAGGAAACACGCACGCAACCTGCAATAGTGAGCCCGCCCCCTTTGCGCGTGCTCGCCTGACAATGTGCTGACAGCGTCGTTTTGAACTGCAAGTCGCACGCGCGTTCACATGCACGACCCCTTACACACACCAGATCGTTTTGAGCGGGTTCAAATCGGTGCCATGCATACATAAAGAACCGTGCGCGTTTACCGTCATGCTCGTCCAAGTGTGGACGCGCCGCGGTGTTGCTATCCCGGCTTGGAGCCGCTTGTCGCCTCGTTGAAAGCTACTGCAAGGTGCATGCGCGCGTGCGTGCGGTGGGGCTTTCGGGGAGGGCGCGTGCCCGACGGTCACTGCAGGTGAGGATGCAAAGCAGCGAGACGGTGAAACGCTCGCGTGTGTGCGTGAGTATTCGCAACACAATCCTCCCGCTCCCTCTTCGCGTTCTCTCTATGCGCGTGCGCGAGCAAAGCAAGCGTACATGCGCGTGCAGGATAGAGAGGGGGCGTGGCAACAGGAAACTACTAGGAAAGGAAAACGGAAGTAAAAGTCGGAAGTCCAAATTCAAGTGCAGAATGGAAGGGGAGAAGAAGCCGCCTGGGATCAAATTCACGATCATCTCTCATACAAACAACTGAAGCACTCATGTACACAGTATTAAAACTACATATTGAACTCCATATTGAAACACTCTCATATTGAAACACTCTCATATACACGACTACTGGGTTTTGTTTACTTACAACTACTACTGAAATAGTTCTGAAACGCTCTCATGCGTACGAGTAGACTATGCTGAAATAAACTTGTACACACACTTGACAATGTTCTCATAAACACTAGCGAAGCTTACATACATTATTTTTTTCTCACTAAAACATTATGTATAGCCCTCACACGTACTGATACAGCCTTTCACATGGACTTTTCCGCCTTTGCACTTACCACACTGATTTTTTTTTTCATTCGCTGAAGAATTTGGTAAAATGTGTGCTGATGCGCTTTTAAGAACAATTGTAATGTACAGAGTTGCATTCTACTATTGAGGAATCAAGTTGAATCCATTATATTTGTGTACACGTATTGCAGTGCTTTTCAAAATTCCCCCCAATAAAGAGAAAACTTTAAGCCCCCCCTCAACGCGCTGACTATAAATAAGATTATCTACAAAACATGTATAAATATATCTAAACTTGTATCCTTTTTAACATTAAAAAATAAAAAACCCAATGTAAATCAACTTTAAAAAACTGTTGATTGTTTTTTACAGGGTCTTACAGCTTAGTCTAAAACAGAAAAAATAACCAAGTGCATCAAAGTTTCTAAAACTATTAAAAAAAAGGTGAAAATCCTTATTTTATTGAAATTACACTTCACATGTCAAATATAGAGCCTTTTTCCTGGGGTCATCCGCACCCCCCTTAGAATCACTTTGCGCCCCCCCCCCAGAAGGGCCCGCACCACTATTTGAGAAGCACTGGTGTATTGCAATATATTGCATAAGTAATATTTTCGTTTCAGTGTTTTTACTGTTGAAGCATTGCTAGCTCAGCATCTTTGTTATCTCGCCATCTGTTCACGTCACGCGCGCTCTCACGCAGACTTGCAGTTGCTCTCTTGTACGGTAGAATGCAGCAGAGCCACGTCGATTGTATCAAATCAATCCGCGCATCAGGTTAAACCGCTATGAAAAGCACGGATGAAGCAATTTCTGGAGAAACCCGAAGAAAAATTATGGAAGCAGACTGAGTGACTTGGAATCATGGAATATAAAATAATAATTCAGAATTTCATCAAATTATTTTCAACAATGTGGAACCACGTATAGAAATATTGCGTGACATTGAATTATGAAAAATCTTGTTTGATTTTTTTCTTTTAATTAGAAAGTGGTAATTAATTAAGGTTAGTTGTATGATTGGAAAGCTTTGAATCCGTAGAGGAAAAAGCAGAAACATTTACATTTTTGTCTGTTTACAATTTAGAAAATGTAGTCAATAGTGGGACGAAAGAGCGGAACATTTTAAATCTGGAACGTGAGATTCGGTCAAAAATTGTGAAATTACAGGTCAAAGCAACAACAATCACTGATATTTTTGCTTTTTTCAGACATTTGGGGAAAGCAATTGTGCAGTACTTGGTCTGAGCTGAACAGTTTAAAGTTGGAACAGTTTGATTAGAATAAAAAAAAACATTATGTGGAAATTGAAAGTAGGAACAGTATGAATCAGTCAAAAGGTAACAGTTATTTCATCTGGAATGTTGAATGTGTTGTAGGAAACGAATGTTGACTTTGTGTTCAAAATGTATTTGGAAATGTATGTTTATTTGAATGAGAAAAAAGTAGGAATGTGTTGATGGTGGAAAGTGAAACTCTATAAAGAAATGTATAAGTAGAAAGAAACACTGTGGAATAGGACGCATGAAGTCAGTGAAAATTGTTTGATGATGAAAAATATGGAAATCATGCTTTGTCAGAATTGAAACTGGATCACGCATTAAAGGTAAAATGGCATTTACACAATAAAAATGTGCACAGGTTGTCGTAAAATTTTAAAACATTAAACAAGTGCTTTCCACCCGGTTTAATTTCTCTTACTAAAAACAAATCCCCGGCTTGACTTGAAAATGGAACGAAAAAGACGTTTACAAATATTTTTTTAAAGGCAATCAATCCCCTGACATTTTACATTTACATGTTTACCCATGCTTTATTCATATCTTTATTTTTCACATCCCAAATATATTACATTAATCAAGACATAATTTTTAGAGTTCTTACATATTTCTACATTACGTATTGTACGTGTTGTATTCATTTTGTTTGAATAAAGTTCAAATAAACCTTCACACATACTGAAACACAAAAGTACAAGTCTGCTATTGTAGGCATCACAACGAAGACAAGTTGCTTGACAAACAGGAAAAGAGGTAAATCTGGGATTATCTGGTTACACTCAAATACTATCACACACACACACACACGCACGCACACACACGCACACACACACACACACACACACACAGGATGGAAAAGAATAGTTCGTGAAGGACAAAGATAATGAGGAAAGGACAGGAGGAGGTGATAAAGTGACCGTTGGTTGAGCTTCAATTTCACCTCGAGTGTGTTCAATTCCTGGCGGCTCTGCTGTAATGCCGCGCTCTTAAACTTAATACTGTAAAATAAAGGCGTGTAACATTTTGCGAGGGAATCACTATAACGCAATGCTTCTCAGTTATTTGTTGCAAAGCCCCCCCAAGAAAGAAAAATCATTTCACACCCCTACACTTGCATGGTGATGGTAATTAACACGTATGCAGTATTTTGACCATTTTTGGGTCATTTTCTTTCACTTGCAGTATTTTAGCCAATGAATGGCAACTTCCCGGTGGTGTAATAAATAACTGAGCAGTTATTACACCAGGAATAGTGCCATATTGGACTTAGACATGTTGTCCCTCTCTGGGTGAAATTTCAGCCCCCTGGTGTCTTCTTTCAATGCTTAACCTTTGATGTGAAATGTTTGGATGTAATGATCAAAGGTTAAAATCATTATTGATACAAATATTGTTTGAGTACCGTATACCTAAAATTGTATCCTTTTTAACATGATCAAAAACGGTAATATAAGTAAACTTTCAACAAATGTTAACTTCTAAGCCTAAATGTTAACTTTGTAAGCCTATTGTTTAGGGTCATCCGTGCCACCTCCTGGCAATGCCGCCCCACTATTTGATGATGTCTTGTTCCAATTCATTTGCTCTTGTTTTAAATAGAAAAATCAACTGCTACTGACACGACATTAAAAGCAACAACAAGAAAAAAAACTTGACCTACCCTTCCCTGCAGAAATCTGTTAAAATCTCACATACCCCCTGAAGTGGGTTCACGCACCCCCAGGGGTACACATACATCCATTTGAGAAACGCTGACTTATTGTGCGATTTTGTTCTGATGTGATTGTGTTTATTGCCAGGTATAATGTTCAATTTTAGATTTTTCTATCATATCTTTTTTCTATGTGCCTTTAATTTATTTGCACTTGTCCTCCCCTTTAACACACTGAACCCTTTTCCTATTTAATCCTCAATTGGGGCAGGGGGAGGAGGGCAGAGGAAGAGAGAGAGGGAGAGAGAATGAGCAGAGGAGGAGGAGAGATGAAGAGATTCAGATTAGTGAAGCCGAGCTGAATTGCTCTCCTCTCAGCCTCTCGTTCTCTTTTCACATCTCCTCGCCTCTCAGAAAAGAAAACAACCCAACACGTCAGATGAAACTGTGACTGTCAACAGCTGGGACAGCCGGCGAGTGGTCCAGGCCAGCATGCAAAGTTTGTTTGTTTTATGAGGAGCCGTGAAGATGGGACCAAGATGAACGTCTGAAGTGGACCACCAGAAGATATGCAGCACAACCACAAAAGTAAGTCTGCCTGCCTACCTGCCTACCTGCCTACCTATCTATCTATCTATCTATCTATCTATCTATCTATCTATCTATCTATCTATCTATCTATCTATCTATCTATCTATCTATCTATCTATCTATCTATCTATCTATCTATCTATCTATCTATCTATCTATCTATCTATCTATCTATCTATCTATCTATCTATCTATCTATCTATCTATCTATCTATCTATCTATCTATCTATCTATCTATCTATCTATCTATCTATCTATCTATCTATCTATCTATCTACCTACCTACCTACCTACCTACCTACCTACCTACCTACCTACCTACCTACCTACCTACCTATCTATCTATCTATCTATCTATCTATCTATCTATCTACGTCTGACTGGCTGTCTATGCAGTCAATATACAGTATATAATGGTGCTAACGTTAGCATTAATGTGCCATTGTTGTTGTCAACTCTAATAATAGCATCAGCGCATACATATTTCTATTAATGTTATAACTAGCACCAGCCTTAACATGATGACTAATACTTCATTACAATGCAGTCAGTGAAGCCAGTGCTAGGCCGGTCCCAACCTCGGATAAATGCAGAGGGTGGCGTCAGGACGAGCATTCGTCTTAAAACTTTGCCAAACAATTAGGAGTTCATAAGAATTTCACAGTGGATCAGTCACGACCTGGTTAGCATCTGACATCTGTGCCGTTAACCTACAGGGTGCTGAGAATTCAGGCACACTTGGTCCAGGACACGGAAGCGTGTGTATAGGCAGAAAGAGAAGAAGAAAGCAACTGGAAGTAGACACCATGACAAAAAAAAAAAAAAAACATTTGAGTGCGTTGATACGGTCATTCGGGGAAAGGTAGATGTACTATGTGTCACGGGGTGGAGGACGATGCCGGCAGAGAGAGAAAATCCAGGTCCAGATAGTAATTAAGCATCCTGCCACGATTTGCCTTTAGCCACAGGTACTTTCACTGACCCATCAAGAAAACGAGGCCTGTTAAGGCAAAGCACCTGGGGGTGAAGCCAAACTGTGGCAGGGTTTTATTTTCTGACCTGGCAGATGCATACATATTGCGAGGGTCTGCTGATAATGTCCACAGTCACAAGTAACTTCAACTTCCACCTCTGGCAGAACTTCAACCATGTCCCCCACAGGGACATTTGAGTGGGCCGTGTTCCACGCCTCAATTGCTGAGGCGCTCGACTGAAGCTCTGGCCCCAAGGTGGCAGGGGCCTGTTGTCGGCAATCCCCATCCTCGGTGGTGGACAACGGCGGTGAAGGATGGCTTTTTTGGCCTGTGGACTTCTGGAGGTAGCTGATGCGGAATGCAGCTTTGTTAATAGCTGATGCAAAAATTTGGCTGTTGCAGTGTCCCTCCGGCAGGTGGAGGGAAGAATGGGTACTAGAATCGTGCTTTAGGCTGATTGGGATTTTGTATAATTACAGTAAGTGTTTGTTTCAGGTTGCTTACTCTATGCCAAATTTGTTTAGGATGAGGGTTTAGCTTAGCTATGGCTGTCCTTTTTTCCCGTTCTGCTTATAATTTTAAGGGTGGAATTTCTAGATGCATCCGAGCGAGTCTTGTTTGGTGGCTTCAGAATTACACCTCTTGATTTGTGCATGTCCTCAATCTTTGACATTTGCTGTAATGGGTATAGCCAAGTGGGAAGCGTTGACATGGTTTCCCTCAGCATTTACAAGCCGGGCGGCCCGCCAGGCTTTTCCTGCCATGTTTGTTCTTAAAGTTTCACTTTGTCTTCATGTTGTCTCTAACCAACATTACAGAAGATAGAGCTAATATTATCACTTACATTTGTGTAAAAATCTTTGCTAATACAAATGTTATCAGTGATCTCAGCATTACAATTAACGTCGACGTTTGCATTAATATTAGCATTAATGTTAGTGATATTGTAAACATACTTGCTAGCATTGGCGTTAATGTTAGCGCTGATAATATTATCACTAATATTAGAATGCCTGTTAGTATGTCCGTCCTCCCAGCCATGCTTTTTGTTAATATTGCACATGTGGGGTCAGACCTCATCAGTTTGTGACAGGAGGTGAGCTACTTAATATCAATGCTAATGTTAGCAAGTTCCTCATTTGTTCCATGTCTTATTTGTCAAAGTCAGCTGTTTTCCATTCATGTCCTTGATCAATATGTCATCACATGAACATTGACCTCCACACACCTCAGTGAGAGTGACTTAATCCTTTCACCCTGGCAGAGGATCAGACTTCCTGCTTTCAGAATTAAGATGGCGTCCACCAACGTTCTGATACCGTTGTCATGGAAATGAGCGCTAAATCGCCGGTTGCCATGGCGGTGGAGCTAATCCTGTCAACCTTTTGTTCCAGCGTCTTCTATTTTACTCAACTAACTGAAACACTGTGAGCAAATTAGAGGGTAATTTATGTTTGACCAATTTCATGCGTCATACTGCTACAGTAATTGTCAAGTTATTCTGTGGGTTGGTGACGACGTGTGTTAATGCAAAGACATTTCCAAGGGTGTTTGCTTAAAGGTTGCGGTTAAATTAGCTAGTAATTTGTGAAAGGTAAGCCGAGCTGCACTGTGTAATGTTGAACGATGTTGAATGTTGATTAGCAGTCTCGCAGCATTAGCCGCTTCTGTCTTCGGATGGTGACCAGTCCATTTTTGTCTTTGTATACCTTTGTGATTGGTCGGTCCGTGGTGTTTCCTGCCTCTCAATGCAAGTCAACTGAGATAGGTTCAAAGTCGCTCACGACCTCACTGAGAACAGTCGCAAAATCACAATGGACGGAGGAGACTCATTCTGCTTTTATGAAGAAAAAGAAAAGTGCAACGACGTTTACTAAATAACCTAATGACCTTCCCAGCTGGACCAGGCTGGAGGGCACACAGATACCCACACACACACACGCAGAGTAACAGAACAGTGAAAATCAGGAAGTTAACAAGGCGTATGAGGGTTGTGTGCCAGTGATGCTCAGATGCACACACACACACATGCACACTTACACACACATGCACAGTTGGTGTTCCTACAACACAACCCAGTCCCACTAAAGTGGGCCTCGACTCAGCTGAAGGACTTCCTCCAAAAGTCTTACAGCCATTGAGGTCACGCTAGTCCTTACACACACCCACACACTCACACAGAAATATATATACACACACGCGGGCACACACACATGTAAATGCATGCATGCACGCTCGCTGCTGTCAGGATGATCTCGGTTGTCTCGGGATAATTCGGGCATAATTAGACGGATTCTCATGGGGCAATGCAGGGGCTGTGTGTGTGTGTGTGTGCGTGTGTTTGCGTGTGTGTGCGCGCGCAGCTCCACCAACTACACACGCACACACAGACACATACAACAAAACAACGTGAGCAACAGTCATGTGACCTGCACTGTCCTAACCTCGGCTCCTCAGCAGCCTGAGGACAAAATAATCATGTTAAGTTAGTGCAGCAGAAGCAGCAGCGCCCCCTGCAGGCTCGCTTCACTCTTTACCGGCTCATTTGTTTGCTTCCTTTCCGTGACTGCCATTATTCATCCATCTTTCCCATGATTATTCATCAATGCACCAGTGGTGGAGCTGAACAAAATACGAACACTTCAGTACCATACAATTCATTTTTTCTAGTATCTGTACATGGTGTATTTTTTTCAATGTTATCGTAATTAACATCGTTTAAAATCCAATATTTGTTCTTTCTGCTGTCAAAATAGGCAAGTTATGCTTTACCACCTTTGATATGACAACTTGACTTAATAATAGCCTAAATACTTGATTGGTTTGTTCCTCTTCGTCTCAGGCGAGGTGTAGGACAGAAATAGCTGCTTCGATCTCTGTTTCCGTAAACATTTGGGGTTTTTGGCCAATGGGCCCAATATCCCAGGGGCCCGGGGATAATTGCAAAAATAATTGCTTAGGTGTACAGTAGACTTTCCTCAGAGGTACGGCTAGAACTGTGCTTGGGGTGAGCGCAAACAGCTATGAACTGCATATTCGGAACACGATAAGTATCTAATCGTAAATTAAGATGACAGCTGCATTAGCATTTTAGCACAATTATGAACAACGATGCTCTAACAGATCGGCCACGACAAAGGGCTGAAGGTCAAAAGTATCCATCCATCCATTTTCTATAGCCACTAGTCCTCACAAGGGTTGTTGGCTTGCTGGCGGCTATCCCAGCTGTCTTCGACATGTACATTAAATATCAATAAAATATTAATTAGAATTAGAGTGATAGCTTTTAACGATTTGGTGGTATGCTGCCATTTTCTGTCACGTTGACTGTACATTCATTATTTTTTTCCCCTTTGATTGTTCAGCGCTGCTAGCTAGCTCTTGGTTTATAAAAGTAAAAACAAATCTAAATGTTTTGTCATTACTTTGTTTCATCAGTACGAGGACTATGTAAGTTACAGTTTTCCTCCGATCATTTCTGAGTCATTTCTCAGATCAGAATTGAATTTCTCAAAACTACTTGTTCAATGGCCCCGGTTGTTCTGTCCCTTGGCACGTCATCAAAATGCAGAAGCAAGTAGCAAAAGCTTTTCCTAATCCAAGCATATGATTATGTACATGTGCATGGCAGGTGTTGTACATCCTAAATTGTCCTTAAGTGTGATTGGGTGTGTGATTGCTTGTTCATCTCAGTGTGCTTTGCGATTGGCTGGCAACCAGTTCAGGGTGTCCCCCGCCTACTGCCCGAAGTCAGCTGGGATAGGCACCGGTAAGCCTTGTGCGGCGACCCTTGTGAGGATAAGTGGCTATAGACAATGGATGGATGTACAGTATAATAAATGAATAAATAAAGACCTTGGATTGAATGTCTGGACTCTTATAAATGTGAAAGTATGCGGGAATGAAAAACGTATTATGTTTGTCGTAGTAAACAGTGGGAAACATGTAAGCTGTGATTGCGTGCTACCTGAGTCCCTAGCAACTTGATGTCATTTTCACTCCTCAGAAAGAGGTAAAGTGGCCGTGCCAGAGATGAATTCAATTGGGTGTGGTTTGATTCTTAAATCATTCCAAAAGCACAAAATTAATCAGACTGCCATGTTAAGACTCGTGGGTGCATCTAGAACAAATTATGGCCGGGAAAACTTCGATCAACTTCCCTTCTTCACATGTTAGTCTTCACTCTTTTACTTAAAGCATTGAACCCATACTTCTACTTTTACCAATCCTTTCTCATGAATTTGCACAATTCCTTAGGTATTGCGGGTGTGTACCGAGACCTTTTGTTAAAACAGCAATTCCATCATGCTAGCATGTTAGCAAGTGGAGGTGCTAGCGGCACTTAGCATTAGCGCGCCATTTTGTCTTGTCAGATGTGAATGTGGAATTTCGTCGCCATGTGTTTGCCCGTGTCTGTGTGTGTGTGTGCAAAAGACTTATCAGCTTTATGTCACAGCTGGATGAGAAAGGCATTGTGGGAAACCGGAAATCTAGGAAAATGACAACGCGAAGGTCGAGTCAGGCGGCAATAATCTCACTGAGATGTTCACTGGGTGTGTGTGCGCGCACGTGTGTGTTCATGGTCCTCAGGTAATAACTAACGCACACACATGGGCACATCACGACCCACATCGCGCACATACACGCGCTCACACAGATCTAGGTCACAGCTGTTCACTACAATGTTGGTCTGTTCCCGTCACCTTCGTCTTGTCATCAGCATTCCTTTCATTTTTTCTGTAGCGCTTTATCTTGGTTCGGGTTATGGATGATCTGGAGCCTATCCCAGCCGACTTAGGGTAAGAGGTGGAGTACACCCTGGACTTGTTGCCAGCCAATCTCGGGCATGTATGGACAAACAAGCAGTCACGCAAATTCATGCCCGAGTCTTCAATGAGGGTAGCGTGCATGTTTGTGGAACGTGGTAAGAAGTATATTGAGCACACTAGGATATATCAAGCGATATAGACCAAAAATAAATGTCTACTGCATAGTACACTTTTAAATGGGCTAGGTAGGATGCGATGAAAATGTTTTGCTGAGACAAAATTGAAACAACAACGGACAATTCACTCATCGAAATTTTACCAATGACTTTTTTTTCTACTATACCCTTTGCATCCAACAACCCTGACTCCATTACCAGGCACGGCACGTAATGGCTATGCCAACGCTGTGGACGGCGAAGATGGGGGCGGTGAGGGCGAGGAGGGTGGAGAGGAGGACGGAGGAGGAGGTGGCGGCGGAGGGGAAGAGAAGGGAGGCAGCGGGGAGTGGGATGAGGAGCTGGAAGGTGAGGACCAGGGAGTGCGAATGACTAGGACAGACACCCTCCACTCTACCACCAGTTCCACAGGAACGCAACGTAGGAAAGGACAACACGCAAAGAAACAGGTGAGAACACATGGTAGCAGAAGCACTTCTCAGTCAAGCTTTCTTTATTGTTTTTTTGCACAAGTACTGGGCAACGGAACTTCACTCAACATGCTTGAACCGTCCAAGAAACATACAAATACAATGACCAACAGAGTTAGACATGACGGAAAGGCCTGTCTTTATTCGCTAAGAAAGTCCCGGAGATCTTGGATGAGAAAAGAAAACCACGAGGAATCGGGGAGCGAAAAAAAAACAAAAACGCAAGAACAGCGTCTAGCGTTCATAGGATAAGCCTAGAAAAAAAACTGTGCGTGTGTGTTTCTGAGACAGCGCCCAAAGAAATGACGTGTAAAGTGATGATGTCATCTCTGGTTCAGGTCCAAGGAACCAATCAAGTCCAGCGAGCTCCCCGGGCGCTGTTCTGCCTGAAGCTCAACAACCCGATTAGACGTGCCGCACTCTCCATTGTTGAGTGGAAGTATCCTCTTTATCAGTTAGCTAAGTGTTAGCATGCTAACGACATCACTTCCAGTTCCCACTATACCACCTCGATGAAACCTAATTCCTAGCATGAATGTCAAACATTAGCATCCAGTTATTTTTCCTGAGTTCCTGAGCTCAGACCCTTTGACATCTTCATCCTTTTAGCCATCTTTGCCAACTGTGTCGCACTGGGAGTGTCCAAACCCTTTCCTGAGGACGATTCCAACTCCACCAACCACGACCTGGTGACCTGTACACTCCACGACTCTCACATAATACACACCTTGGACGAAGCTAGTCTACGCCCATCCCAAGCTAAAGCTAAACACTTGCTTACACTTTGACTTCGTTGCAGATGTATCGCTCTGATTTCAGACGCAAAATTAGGACATCCAGTTACACACTGGAGACATTCAGACATGGCGAGCGAGCCATTTGCCAAGTGGGGACATTTGGATGCAAAATGAGATTTTTAGATATAGCATGAGGACACACTCCAAAATGAGGTCTTTGGACATACATTGGAGATATTTTTGATATGTAGTGATGACATATCGTATGTAGGACTTTTTTTGTCCAAAGAGAGGCCATTTAGACACAAGTGAGGACATTTCAACACTTTGAGTTCAGTTTACACCACCGGGGACTTGTTGTTTTTTCCACTAGGAACAAGTGGAGTACGTCTTCCTCATCATCTTCACTGTGGAAACCTTCCTGAAGATACTGGCTTACGGTCTGGTCATGCACCCGAGTTCTTACATCCGCAATGGCTGGAACCTTCTGGACTTTGTTATTGTCATCGTCGGGTAAGCTTAGCTCACACTGCTGCGTTATTGTTATGATATTGAGTAACTGTTACATCTTTTCTGTTGTTACATTTTTTTGTTACTGTGTACATTTTCCATATATTGTTAAATGCGTTCGTACTTCTTTAATTGCTAGTTTCAGGGATGGTGCTTTATATATGGGTCATTCCAAAATTTAAGGACATTTGAGCTTCAAAATTTTGGTGAAATAAACCTTCACTTCTCTGATTTGCTGCTACATATTCATCAATAATAGGCAGTCAGCTATCATAGGCTCGATTAATTCAGCTTACGGATAAATAATTTGATTTCATGATTTAATATACGGATAAATGTAGTCCATTCACAGTAACAGGGTTGCAAATCTGTGCTAATGTTGCCTTGTTTAGCGAGCTGTTACTGAACAAACTCAGTTATGTAAATAAGAAAGAAAAAGAAAAAAAGAATCATTGTTTATGCTGATATTGTGCGTAACAGGGTTGCATGAGGTAGAGTGAAAACGATGTCAAGTCTGCTTTCTTCATCTTCTCCCATGCAAAAAGGTTATGGAAACAGGCTTGCGTGCATGTTGTGGGACACACGGTGCATGAATAATAATGAATAATAATGATCATTTCAAATGTTAGGTTTATTAAAACAAATGTTCCCACAGTTGCAAGAGACAGAAATGAAAGAAATAATACCAAAAAATAATGTATTGAATTTGAAATTCCATTGAATTGATTCATTTTAGATTCAATTTGGTCATTATCTGATGTGGGACAAGATACTCCAGACGTTTTTTTTTTTTTTTTTAAACTATTTTCAAACGTTCTTTGCTCTTTTTAGGTTTGGTTTCAGGACAAGTAAATTTACTCAGAAACCTTTAGTATTTTGTACGTGGATTATTTAAAATTTGAAGCATGGGATGTGAAATGTCCCCCAATTCTGTTATGATCCATGTGTAGTCCCTGTATATCCCTCCAAGATTTTATTTGATTTTCTAAAATATGTGAAATCATTTTCCCCTGACCCCCTTGTCTCGGTCAAGCTCCCCTTTACCTCGATAGAGAAGAAAATCCCTGGGGTTGTGCCTGTCTACATTATTGTACAACATTTACATTTTAATGTTATTGAAATCAGAAGTCGTTCCTGTGTTATTATCGTCTTACTGTAATGTGTGTAATGTGTCTTTTTTTTTGCGGGATCGGTCTCTGGGTTTTCTGTTCTTGGCGTTTGTTGTTTTTTTATTTTGTCTTTTCGAGCTCTGGGTTGGAGTGGTTCTGGGTGGGCTCTTGTTCATCTTTTTAAGTTCATGTTTCTGTTCCCCTTGTGTCAGTCTTGATAGTTTGATCGCGTCCAGTTGTTAACCTGCATTACTTATATCTGTCAATCAGCTCGCTGCACATATTGTGTCATGCCAAGGTGTTCCTTGTTGTCTCGTCAGTCTTGAGTATGTTTACCGTTTTCTTTCAGTTTTTCTTGGCTTACGATCAAAGTTGATGTGGTTGTTGCTTTCAGTTCCTTATTGTCTTTGTGCGTTTGATTCCTGAGTTTTCCTCGAGTCTGTTGTTAAGTCTTTTGTACTGAGTTCATTTCTATTTTTTGTGGGTTGTTACATTATATGCAGTTTTTGATTTGGTTTTTTTGTTGTCATCTTCATATGAAATTATTTTGAGCACAGCCCGCCCGTCTCTCCCATAAAGTTGAAATGTGACATTATCGTGTCGTTGTGAATTTGCTGTTTTTTGTTGCAATTGTTGCATAATGTTTTCATTACTGATACATCAGTTTCACGTTTATTATCATTTGTAACAGGTATAGTCGAATTTATAACAGGTATAATCGGACGTATCCGTTTTAACCACCGGGTCAACGGATTGAGTGTCAGTGGCTGCAGTGCAGCGGCGCGGCGCTGAAGTGTTTGAGTGGAGGCAAACGTGAGCTGACGTTCTTGTTGCTTGGGTGTCCCAGCGGAGGCCCGCGGCGCTGCCACTTTTGCTGTGATTCAGCGTCGTTGTTACGAGCGTGCGTAACGCTCGGCTCGTCTTGGCGGAGGCTCTCGCTGGTGCTCGCAACGTTTGGTCAACGTTGACCTCGCTGCGCATCCTCGGGCTCGTGATGAAGGCTGTTGTCATGGAGGCCGCAGGACAAATGGCCGCCGTCCACTCGTTTCGTGAAGTTGCATCGTTGTCTGTCCATGACTCCTCAGCGAATCACTTAGCTCCTCCCCCTCCTCTGCCATTTGTGGATTCCGGACCCAAGTTGTTTTTTACTGTATGGGCATAAAGATTAGCATTTGAGCATTCAAAATTAAACAATTGTAAGACTCGCCATTTTGTTCGCGCTGAAGTTTGAAATGACTTTTTCAATTTTAGTGCATTTGTTCTTGTTTGATAGTTGATGTGTTATTGCTAAGCCAATGTAACATTATTGCATCATTGTTGATATTCTTATTTTTTCATTATGGTCACATTGTTCTCATGTTGTTTTTACACTATTGTTTTGCTGTTGTGTTTATGTTTCGTTATTGTTGCTTCATTGTATTATGTTTGCCTCATTTCCATTTTGTTACATTATTGTAATTATTTTCATGATGGTATTTTAATGTTATGTTATTGTTTGTTATTTTTATGTTACGGCTTGTTATGCTGTAGTTACTATATTATAAAAGTACATTATGTCATTGCCATGGGTTTACATTATTTTATATTGTGTTTGTGTTATTTTTATAAAGTGTTTTAATATTGTCACATCATTTTTATGCTATTTTCGTCATTTTTATCCATGGGTCATTTCGGTTATTGTTACATTGCTGTCATTGTGTTATTGTTGAATCGCTGCTGTTATTTTGTCTTTGCTTTTCTTCTATTCTTACATTTTTGCGACTTTATTGTCATGGTTAATTTTCCATTTAGTTCAATTGTTGTTACCTTAATGGCTTAATACTGTTACGCTAATGTGTTAGTCATTGCTATTGCACCATTTTCTTATGTTGTGATTGATTGATTTGGCATAATTGTTGCGCTTTTGTTAGTTTAGTTTACTGTACATATAATATTTTGTTGCTGTTACATTGTTGTTGTTTTATTTGCAAGTTATCAACCTGATCCTCTACCGTTCTCATGTGTCAAGCTGCCACAATCTTTTAAAATGAGTTGAGTTTGTTGTCAGCTTGTTAAATACGACCCTCAGGGTCTACTTCAGTTTAGTCCAGGCTGAGTGAATATGAAGCATCGCTTCCTGTCTCACCTGATTTGTCCAAATGTGTCAGGAACCGCCGTTCACGCCATCGGAATCTTTGTTGTTGCTGTGGTCTAATGATGTCACCTCCTCTCTCTGCATCAGGTTGTTCAGTGTCGTCCTGGAGACCATGACGCACAAGTCTGGTGAACAGGCGAGCACCCACCACATGCCGGGCAAACCTGGAGGTCTGGACGTCAAAGCTCTGCGCGCCTTCCGCGTCTTGCGGCCTCTCAGGCTTGTTTCCGGCGTTCCCAGTGAGTGCGTTCAGTGACGGGGTCTTTGGTGGCCATATCATTTCACATGCATTGACGCGGGTGTGTGATAGGTCTGCAGATCGTGTTGAATTCCATCATGAAGGCCATGGTTCCGCTGCTCCACATTGCTCTGCTGGTCCTCTTTGTGATCATCATATATGCCATCATTGGCCTAGAGCTCTTCATTGGACGTATGCACAGAACTTGCTACTACATAGAAAGTGGTAGGCAACACATCAACTTTCGATCTTAAGGAAGATTAAACATAAGGTGTGCAAACACAGATAAATACATGCATAAATTTCAAAATAAAACATTGTCTTCTTTATTGTTTTCACTTTTGCCCATTAAAAACAACAATAAGGTTGAACTAAAAAGATAAATGATTGCCATTTAAAATTTATGAACACAGCGTAAAGTACAATACTAGGTAGGATATCGCCATATTTTACAGACCATGAAAAAACAGACCTCAAAATGTCAGTGTTCAGCGTGGACGAGGGCATTGTGGACCCAAGTGCAGGGTAGCTCAGAGGCAGGGAGGAAATGCAGAAAGCCATGTTTTCATTAAACAAAACAGCTAACCGGAACCGGGACGGGGGAAAAACAGGAGAGCGTGAACTACAAAGACAGGCAGGCGGGTAAACATGACAATAATCCGACACTGACTGAAAGAAAGGACTAACTAAATAAATACAAGTCAAACTGATGAGTCAGGAAAGAACACCTGGAGAAGAGACAATTGGAACAGGGAGCAGATTGGCAGACACAAAGGAATCAGGATGACCAGGGAGGGGGAAGTAATCACACTAACAAGATACTTACACAAGAGTGCCACACAGAAACATGAACTAAGAACAAACTCGAACGCAAGACATGAACGGAATCAAAAACTCTAACAACATCCCAAAACATAACACAAAATGCAGTTTTAAGGTACATCTTCTTCCTTCAGCATGAAGAGTGATTTACGTACATACAAGCTTATGGCCACACACTAAAAAAAAGTAAAAACAGAACGGGAAGCAACAGCTGTCGGGAACTCAATACCATTGATTAGCGGCTAACTCCCGACCCGAACACTTGCTGTTTCATACAATACTGCATAATTAAATATTCGTTTCTTAGCGCCCTTATTTTGCGATTAACTATGATTTAAAGATGGCGTTCTGCTGAAGTTGATACTATGTGGTGGAAAATAAAAAAAGTTAAAACCTGTGATTAAGCGAGACCAATTATTACCACTATTAAACATGATTCATTACTAATATTACCCTGGCAAAGAACCACTCAACTTAAAGTATTTTTGGCCGCAGACACATACGTGGAGGACGACCCTGTGCCGTGCGCCTTTGCGGGTCATGGACGGCAGTGCACGGTGAACGGCTCAGAGTGTCGCGGGCGCTGGGACGGGCCCAACGGTGGAATCACTAATTTCGACAACTTCTTCTTCGCCATGTTGACGGTGTTCCAGTGCATTACCATGGAGGGTTGGACTGATGTCCTCTACTGGGTGAGAGACTACCAAACAATTAGTCTATGTGTATGAACGGTCATAAACATTACTGAAACCCTATCATATACACTACTGAAATGCTCTCGCACACATTAGTATTGTTTTCATTCACACGCACTATTAAAACATTCACTCACGCTATACTGAACCACTGCTATATTGCTTCAAGGAGCCATCAGCAATTAGAGATTACTTCTCAAACACTACTGAAACACTCTCAAATGCACACACGAAAGAAACTTTTACAACCACAACACTGAATTTTAAACTGAAAACTAATGTTCAATACTACTTATTTCTTTTTTTTCTCTTTTTTTTCTCATCTTTTAGTATGTGAGCCTATTACGTGTGAGACATTTCAGTAGTGTAAATGAGAGGGTTTCAGTATTGTATGTGAGAGGTAATGAATTCTGTTGCTGATGGCCCCCTTCTGTCTCATTTTATGCCCCACCGTCATGGCCGCCTTCCTCGTCCGCTCATGCGGCCAGATGAACGACGCCATCGGCTTTGAGCTGCCGTGGGTCTATTTCGTCAGTTTGGTCATTTTTGGATCTTTCTTCGTTCTCAACCTGGTTCTTGGTGTCCTCAGCGGGTCAGGAAATTTCTCAGTTAAATGTCACCGTACATTACTCTTAAAGGGGCAGTGTGTAAGATTTAGACTGTTTTTCAATACGGACAGCAGGAGGTGCTGCAGGTGCTGCATTTACCATTGTCCGTAGCTATAACAAGCATGGCCGCCTCTGGAGAAGTGCCACCCCTCATGTAAGATCATTTAATAATAACTAGACCTATGATTATGTTGGTCATTAAGAACATATTCATTTGCACATTTTTGAAATTTACATTCATTTAATTTATTCTTTTAGAATGAAAAACGGTCTAAGGCTTACACACTGTCCCTTTAAGTCATTGTTACTGTTTTGTCCTGTTATTACGTTGGTGACACATTGCTATTGTCTTATTGTTGTTACTTTTACATTAATGAAGCTTAATTAGTCCACTTCTGTTGTTGTATTTTTCCTGCATTTTTGTTACTCTTCTGTGAATGGTGTATTTTTTTTTTCTCTGTAATTGTTACATTATCATTAGAGATGGACAGACTATCAACAATATTCAGCAAATTTGACAGTTGATAACAGATCCATTTAAAACTGGTTTCATTTCAGGGGACTATTCATTTAAATTTGCTGCTGACCCTCTAAACTCTCTGTAGTGCACACCTTTATTTTTTTTAATAAAAACAATAATAAAAAGTTTAACGTTTTATTTACCGGTATTTTTAAATTTTGAATAATGGTATTTACTAAAAAAAAAAAAAAATCAATGAGCTACTTACCACAGTTTTTTTTTTTTTAAGTTTTGCAACATTTGATGATAATGATGACAATGCTGAGAGCTCCCTGAACTTTGTGTTTCCATGATTTTATTTATTACATTATTCAATAGACATAGTTTTAAAGACATTCCAAGACAACTAGGAGATAATATTTTGATTTCATTTTTGGCACCAATATTTTCCTTGTACTGAAAATGAATAACGGCCACTTTGACCCTAAACAATCACTCATGAACCTGAAAAAAAAACCATATGGCTCTATCTTTAGTTATCATACCATTATTATTGCCAAGCCATGAGTGAGTGGTGTTGTGTTTATGGCGCAGAGAGTTCAGCAAGGAGAGGGAGAAGGCAAAGGCCCGTGGAGATTTCCAGAAGCTCCGCGAGAAGCAGCAGATGGAGGAGGACCTTTGCGGATACATGGACTGGATAACTCAGGCTGAGGACATGGACGAGCTGGATGAGGATGGAAACACACGTGAGTGTGTGTGTCTCTGCGTGTGTTTTGGCATGTGTGCGAGAAGATTATTAAGATGATCCTGTGTGTTTGTGCGTCTAGGTCCATCTCTGGGTGATCTGTCAGACAAGAAGAGGGGGAAATTTGGATGGTTCAGTCATTCTAATGAAACACATGGTGAGACACACATGCATACGCACATACACTCCTTCCAACAAACATACACTTCTAAAAAAACCCTTTCATCAACCACTTGCCAAATTGATGTAAACGGTCACATGAGTCTGTCTTGTGTTTCCCTCAGCAAGTCTTCCCGCCAGTGAAACTGCATCTGAGAACACGGAAAACATTGATGAAGAACACACCAACTGCTGCCAGGCCTGCTGGTAATACAGACGCACATGATGAAATTACACTGTTAGCTTCACAGTTAATTCCCCTTTGTTTCGTTTCAGCGCTCGACTGATGAAGATCAGCTGCTGGTGAGTTGGAATTGGCCGTTGAGGCGGGTTGACCAGGTGACCTCACGCTGATTCGTTGTGACCTTTACGGATCCAGTCGGACTTTGCGGCGCTGGAACCGAGTATGTCGCAGGAATTGTCGAACCGCCGTCAAATCGGTGACCTTCTATTGGCTGGTCCTGCTGCTCGTCTTCCTCAACACATCCCTCAGCGCCTCCGAGCATTACAACCAACCTGATTGGCTGACGCAGGTGCAGGGTACGGCCGCCGCCCTAGCTCTTTCAAAGTTCCAACTGAGGGTGTCTTTACGACGGAGTTCAAATGATGCGTGTGCAGGAAGTGCTCGTGTGGGTATTACCCAAGAGTGTGTGAGACTGCCTATATGACCATCACTGTTGCAGAATGTCTGTTACCAGAGTTAGGCATTCTTTGGTACTGTATAGACCAACGTAATATGTGTTAAAATATATCTTTGACATCTGTCGTCATCATCGGCTTTGAATGAGTCAAAATAATCATTATTTGCAGCGCTTATTTGCATGTTGCTTTGTATGTGTTAACTGTGATTTTTTACCACGATACATATGTGAGTGACCACGTCAGTGTTACCGTGGAAGTCAACCTGACTCTAACTCGTGTACTCTTTGTGTGTTACTATGCTTGCATGACCATGTGTGTGTGTGTTACAATTTGAGTGTCCCCATACCTGTTGCGAAATCAGCGCGATACCATGTGCGTGCAGGTTCCGACGTGTGTGTTTGTGTGTGTTCGTGCACGTGACCATGTGCGGATTAGTTCGTGTGATACGATGCTGTTTGCAGATATCGCCAACAAGGTCCTGCTGTCACTGTTCACGGTGGAGATGCTGCTGAAGATGTACAGTCTGGGCCTGGCGCATTACTTTGTGGCGTTCTTCAACCGCTTCGACTGCTTCGTGGTGTGCGGCGGTATTATGGAGACCATCCTGGTGGAGCTGGAAATCATGCCACCGCTGGGAATCTCTGTGCTGCGTTGTGTCCGCCTGTTGCGTATCTTTAAGGTCACGCGGTGAGGAGAAGCTACGTTTACTTGCATCAAACTCCTTTTTGTAACTTCCCACCACTGCTGACCACGATCTCCTCCGAGCAGTCATTGGACAGCTCTGTCCAACCTGGTGGCCTCTCTGCTCAACTCCATGAAGTCCATCGCCTCACTACTGCTGCTCCTCTTCCTCTTCCTCATCATATTCGCTCTGCTGGGCATGCAGCTGTTTGGCGGAAAGTTCAATTTCGACGAGACCCAGACTAAGCGTAGCACCTTCGACGCCTTTCCTCAGGCGCTGCTCACCTGCTTCCAGGTAAGCGCGCTCATGTCCATTAATTCATATTCATCATCTTTTGTTTGATTTTCTTCTCAAGTGAACACATTACCGGCATGAAGCTGAGTTCAGGTTGGATCAGCTATCAGTTAGCTTGACGGTGAAGTTCATGTAGGTTATCCGTCTTTGGATTTTATAGTTATGGATTGAAACATTCGCTAGTTGAAGGAGAAGTATTATTATTATTATATACAGTGTCATTTTTAAAACATTTGGGGTTGACTTCCCCTCAAAATTGATTTTTATTTTTACCTCTTTCAATCAAACTTTATTAATATAGCATTTTTCTTTCACAAAAATGCAACTCAAAGTGCTAAAGAAATAAAATCCCCTGAATATACCATGGAAAGAAATCCCTTCCACTCCCCCCAAACGTACACAAAGCATTTGCAATGCAGATTCACACATTTCATTATTCCTGTGTGTGTAAATGCACTTTGTAGATCCTGACAGGCGAGGACTGGAACGTGGTGATGTACGACGGCATCATGGCATACGGCGGCCCCGTCTTTCCGGGAATGATTGTCTGCATCTACTTTGTCATCCTCTTCATTTGCGGAAACTGTATCCTTAGCCATGTTCTCTTCAATGCACAATCACAGAACACCAAGAGAATAACCCCGGGGAACTCCAAAGTAGCATTGCCGAAGGAGTGGGTTCCATGACTAATAATAAACATGTCAATACGTTACAAGAAAAATCCTGTTTTGAACCAGGAAATACTCGGGCAGATCTCTGCCTGAATTTGAACCAGGAAAAACCCCGCATGTCCTTAACAAGCCTCAGACATCCTGCTCAACGTCTTCTTGGCCATTGCTGTGGACAATTTAGCCGGCGGGGATGGTGATGACAAGGCGAAAGAGTAAGTAGAGGCGGAAACGGCAGGCCGTGACCAGCTGGAAGCGAGGATGACAATTTGCTGCTTTCCTTGTCCGCTATGCAGGAAAAAAACAGAGGAAGCGGAGGAAGAGGTGGAGGAGAAGGACGCGAAGGTGATGATGATGCTGGCAACTGTGATTTCACCTGGCTCCTTTTTACACTTCTCAACCTTGTGTGCATAAGGTGGACATTGATGAGGACACCGAGTACGAAGAAGAGGAGGAGCTTCCGGAAGGCGATGATGGTGAGATGATGTCATAGAGCAATGGTTCTCCGTGCTGTGCCTTTCATGTCCTTCTCACTACAAAATGTAATACCAACAGCGGCCCGAAGCAGCGCCAAAAAACAAAGATCAAGCCAAACCAAGCACAAATGAATGAACTGTTAAACTAAAACAGTTCCAAAACATCATTTCGGGTGCGGCCCACGCGGCCAGGTACCAGTTTGTTTGCGTATCTATACCGGGTTGCGGACTGGTGGTTGTAGACAACTTATTTAGCCCACTATAGACATCAGACTCAATTTGAGAGAAGTAGAATTATTAAGTTTTTATTTAACTTCTCAAGACCCGCCAATGCCAGTGGGAGTTCCCTAAAGCATTTGTTAAAGTTTTACAAAAAAGAATTTCAAGAAATAAACATGTACATTTTAAAAGTTATTCGATTAATATATACTTAAAGTCATTTAAACAAGAGTTTGAGTTGGTATTTTTCATATTTTTCATATTCATATATTCATATTTTTATATAGCGCTGAATGAGAATTGCTGATACTTGAAGAAACCTTGTTAAAATTTCATGTGCCCCCTGAAGTGTCTTCAAGTACACCCATTTGAGATCCCTGTCATAGAGTGAGACTGGAAGAACATCCAGGAGGCAAAGCCAGCGAGATGACGTCAAACAATATGATGCCATTATCCATTTCTCATCCTGATGATATAGCACACAGAGTCTTTGTTGCCTCCCATTAGATGGCGGCGTGCAGTTGAAGATGGCTGACCTGGCTCCACCAAAGGAAAAAGTTCTTCCCATCCCAGACGGCAGCGCATTCTTCTGCCTCAGCAAGACCAACCCGTGAGTTTGGCTTATACAGGCCATATGCTAGCTATATCGTCCTGAAACTCAACCTGTTCCTAAATGTCTGCAACAGGTTGTCCACTGTTGTGGACATTTAGGGCCCTATTTTGGTGTTCGGGCGCGGCCTTGGCACAGTGTGCTGTCTAAATGTGCGCCTGGGTGGAGTTTTGTGTCTTATAGTCGTTTGCTACACATTGCGCACGTAGAATTGGGCGTAACGGGGTATTTGTGCCCCTGTGCGCCACAGTGGGACTGAACCAGCTGAGTCCCGGCCAGTCCTAGCGTTATCCCGCATCACTCGATGCGACGTGCGCATGCTTTGAAGATCATAGTTGTGTTGTGCCATTCAAACGTTTCTGAGTCTAATTAACTGGTTTATGCAGATTGTTTTTAATTTGATTGATAGATTTACATTAATTCATACATTATTGTATAATAAAAGTGATTCAATTGGACTGTTGTCAAATGTAGGCCGCCTCCTCACAGTGCTATTAAAATTGTATATATTAAATTAAAAATGATCCATCCATCCAATATTATAATTAATTCAATGATTTTTTTTTTTAATTTTAGAATAATTCAGGGGGATTGATCATGCATCGTTACACAGCATTCTATTGAAAGATTGTAAAATTGCAATGATTATAAATCATTCAATCAATCGATTTACACAATAATTCATTGGATTTTTATCCCATGCATGCTGTTGTCAAATGGTGACACCCCTTCACATCTCCTCCTCTTCCCTCGGGCAAGAGTGCATTAAATTGTTTTTAAAATGATTATTATTATAATCCGTTCAGTGACATGATTTGTGTATATTTCAGAGGGATTTTCCCATGCATGAATGAATCACAATGTCATCCACATACACACGTCGTGCCCAATCCACCAAAATTGCGTCTACACCGTCTAGACCACCTCCACCACAAAATAGAGCACCTTTTAGGTAGTCTAAAATCTAGTCTCTTCGGAAACCAAATCAAATAGTTGTGTTGAGAGGCGAATCCCGCTACGTTTGCTGGAACGCCCAGTGGTACGTAGTCAGTCTACCAAACTAGGGCCCTTAATCGTAGTGAGACAGCAAAGTGAATTGCATCCCATCCAAGCACATGAGACCTCTTTGGAAAAGCCGGTGTGTCCTCTAGTTAGCAGGACCTAGAACTTAGTATGGTAGCTCCGACGACTCAAAAGATATACACCAAAGAGAAGTGTTGCAACTTTCTGACAAAAACACACCTTTTTTTTTCCAGCGGAAAGAGTTGAATCACTAGCTACCATAACTATAATGGGTTGAACAAACCGGCCATTTTTGGGGTGTTCTAAAAAGTGATCATTTTCGAGGTATGAGAATTCTGTCCTATGCCATTTATTTTTCATTCTTTACAAAAAGGTACAGAGCAGTATACTGTATATGAACAAACATACAGTACATGAAGAATACAGTCACAGTGAACAGTAGCAAATGTAAACATGAGCATGTGTCGCAATCATTATAAGACTGTCATTAGTGTTGGTTATGTCCACTACAGTGGACATAAATGAATAGCCTGGATCTAAAGATGTTAAAGATGTCTCATGACGAGCGTGTGTTTTTTGCATGTGTGTCTCCAGCATCCGAGTGGCGTGCCACACTCTGATCCATCATCACATCTTCACCAACCTCATCCTGGTCTTCATCATCCTCAGCTCATGCTCATTGGCCGCTGAGGATCCCATCAGAGCGCACTCCTTCCGAAACAACGTACGCACGCCTCCACGCCCCGCTCGAACAAACACAAGTGCATTGTGGGAAATGAAAAATGTCAACAGGGATGGTGCTCATAGGCGGGAGCCGTGGAGGTTCTCCACGCCAGGGGATTGAGCGGATTATTCCAGAAGTGGGTCAGCGGCCGACAGAAACATCACTAGTCTAAACGTGCACGCACACGGCAAGCGGCAGCAGCTGTGCTCACGCAACGAGCCTGGCAATTGCACAGATGTTAGCTCAGGGTGTTCATGTGTGTGTGTGTGAGCCTACACTTATGGCTGGTTCATACGCAGACTCAAGAACATGTCCAACTAACTGTTTTCCCTCAGGAGTTTACACTGAACTATTACATGGTACTCACTTCACATGTTTGCTTTTAAGTTGCCGGTTTTGAAAACACATAATTTATTTCGCAGTCAGTACATTTTCAATCATGTTTTTCTCATTCATTTGAAACTTTTATCCAACAATGCAACAAATGTAGAACGATGAAAAAAAAACACAGTGAACTACATTTATGAGCCTGGTGTTGTGCCTTTAGGTTTTAGGTTATGCCGACTATGCCTTCACATCCATCTTCACTGTGGAAATCCTCTTCAAGGTAAAGTGAGAGTTGGGGGTGTGTGCTTGTCTGTTTGTCCTGTCTACTCACTTCCGGTCTTTGCGCCAGATGACGGTCCACGGCGCGTTCCTGCACCAAGGCTCCTTCTGCAGGAACTGGTTCAACTTGTTGGATCTCCTTGTCGTCAGTGTGTCGCTCGTCTCGTTCTTCCTGCAGTCAGTATTCGCTGACACACATCCTCATGATTTTTTTTTTACTGTGGGAATAATTTAAACATTTTGCTGAGAAATTTACCAATGCGTACCTAGTTAGCAGCGTGTTTTTAGACTCCTGACTTGCACATGAATCCACAGTTCTGTAAATGGCATAACTCTAGGTAAAATGATCATTTCAAACTGTAAATACCACAAAGGCATTCTACTAGTTCCTATGTAAGGTGACAAATGTGGCACCTAAAAACAAAAAACATATAAGTCAGTTCATATGAAAACGCCACATAAAAGTACCGAAACATATACTGTAATGACTTAAAATATCACCAAACTACCTTGCTGTTTATTTGGTGCCATATTAGTGGAGCATCATCCACTAGCATATCAACGGTTGGGAAAAGAATGAATACAAAAAAAAAAAGATGGAATATTTCGCTACGAGTGTGACACGGTGCCCAGGCTCCGGAAAATGCTAAATCTCTCAAAATGATCAAGATGATGAAGTCCACCCCACGATTGGTAGTGGTTTAAGTTATTATTTGATCAGATGTGAACATCTAGCTGCTTAACATAAGGGACCGTAACTAACCCAAAGAAACAACATGGTCTTTGTGATAAAGTGTTAGCAACTAAATGAAGCGCCTCGCCACAAATCAACATACAGTAGTTGGTTGGCACCAAGAAGCCACAATATGCTACCAAAGTAGATGACAAGGCTTTGCAACAGTGTATGAGGGAGTTATTTCACTAATGTTGTAAATTAGGCCAAAAAACTTGCAAATCAATATGACAAATATGTGCAAATGCTGTCAAAAATATAATAAAGTTATGAATAAAAACATTAATTGCTACTTTTATTTCACGTACAAGGCAGCTTCCCCCAATCTTTGACAGCAAATGATTGCTATCTTAGCAACACCAACAAAAGATAAACTAGGCTAAAGTAGACTCAAATTGAGCAGAGTCACTTTTAAGTGAAGCAATTTGGCCAAATGTTTTTAGCTTAATACCAGCATTTTTGTGTGTGTACATGCATCTACATGTATATGTGTGTTTGTGTGTTCATATGTACAGTTCCAGTGCCATCTCAGTGGTCAAGATCCTAAGGGTTCTCCGTGTGCTCAGACCTCTGAGAGCCATCAACAGAGCCAAAGGCCTCAAGGTAAGCAAACTGACGTGTGGGTCATAGTGGCTGCCAATTCTTCTTTATGCTGTGGGAGGTTTGATGATGGAGCTTTCTTTATGTGTCTGCATGTTCGTGTGTCTCACAGCACGTGGTCCAGTGTGTGTTTGTGGCCATCAGGACCATCGGAAACATTATGATCGTCACAACGTTGCTCCAGTTCATGTTTGCTTGCATTGGAGTACAACTGTTCAAGGTGAGGGAAATCGGGATCACCAGTAATACTACTGGAACCTCAAATCCAACTCTCAATTTTAGCTCTAATCCCTGACCCAAACTTTACCCTACTCCCAATTATAATCCCACAATCATCTTCATTCTTTCAGTGCCAAACATTATCTGAAAAGGCAAGCCCTTGAGTGCCATTTCGAGCATTTAAACCACATGTGTCAAAGTCAAGGCCCGAGGTCCCGATCCGGCCCGCCACCTCACTTTTTGTTTCCCTTGAAATGCTGATTTGACTTCAGGTTTCTGACTAAAATACCAAAATTGCAACTTGTCTTTAACTTTTAAAAATTTTGGGGAAGAAAAACAAACATTTACTTATTCTCCAAATCTCTTTGAACTGTTTTTGCCGGCTTCTGATATCAAATCTTGGTAAATGTGCGATCAACACACTTAAAACGTATTTGAATTCACAGTCGTTCCGGCCCTCTGACAGAACCTATCACTACAATGCGGCCCAAAAATTTGTTTGACACCACTGATTTAAACGTATCTTTCAAGGCCGATAGAATATCACGGGAGACATTGCAGGTACCATATGAAAGTTTGAAATCAATTCATTACCTTGTAATCACCGTTTGAAAATAGGTAATATGAGTGACACCAAGCATTTTCGGACAAAAGGAGAAATTGAGCTTTTTTGTGATAAGATGTGACTTTGACGCAAATATATTTATTTAGTAGCACCTGAAACACCTCAACAGCCCTTCCCTTTGATGAAATATGAACAAAAACAACGAAACTGTGTTTTTGATGGCAAAATAACAATTTGCGTATGGATATAACTACATTTCAACAGTGCTCCATTAAAATTAAAGGGAGCGCTGGCCATGAGTGTCATCTATCTATTCATTTAAAAACAACAAAAACAAACAAAAAAAAACATAGGTGATAAGAGTTCTTGTCTCTGGCACACTATAGGCGTTTTACATGACGAAAATTCTTGTCCATGGCACTGAAAGAGTTTACTTGAGACGGGCAAGTACTGATAACAAGTATCGGTATCATGTGGAGCCTTGCCCTTTAACCTAACTCCCAATTTATGATACAAATGCTTAATCCCCAACTCAAATAATAAGATCTATCCTTGTATGAATGTATGTATGTATGTATGAACGTATGTATGTATGTATGTATGTATGTATGTATGTATGTATGTATGTATGTATGTATGTATGTATGTATGTACTGTATGTACTGTATGTATGTACTGTATGTGTGTATGTATGTATGTATTTATTTATGCACAAAACATATGTGTAACTGGTAAAAAAAAATGTGTTGTATCATCAGGGTAAATTCTATCGTTGTACCGATGAGGCCAAACACACTCCTGAACAGTGCAAGTATGTCAAACTTTCATGTGTGTGCATTTTTTTTTTTTTTTGGAACCAGGATGACATCAGACATTATTTACTTGTGTGTGTGCGTGCGTGCGTATGCAGAGGAACGTTTGTGGTCTACAAAGATGGAGATGTGAACCATCCGATGGTGCGAGAGCGAATTTGGCACAACAGTGACTTCAATTTTGACAACGTGCTGATGGGAATGATGGCACTCTTCACTGTGTCCACCTTTGAGGGCTGGCCTGCGTAAGGATGCTGTCATTGTGTGTATGTTCGTGTGTAACCGTGTGTGTGTGTGTATTAAAAGTATACTCCACCTATTGAGATAGTTACAGCAGTAAAAAATTCATATGCTGTCTATAATCAATTTAATAAATAAATACATTTAATAACTGCATTATTTTTTCTATACAATTAATACCTTCCATATGTTCAGGGCTCAGTTAACTCACAGCTCACTTGTTTTTTTGGGTTTGGTCATGTGATGTTTGTAAATTGAGCTAGCATTGGTCGTCACCTGAGCCTTGAGGACGAATCATTTTCAGCCGACAAGAAGTGGAAAAAGATGTTTCTTAATGTATTCGTAGCGCATAAAATGTAATTTTGTCATCAAATTAAACATAGACAAAATAATGTTTGGCTGCCGAAAATTTCTGGATAAGTGTGCTATTCTTTTAAAGCAGTCCTTATCGAATTGCTTTTTTCACTTTTAGACTAACATGTAAGTTGTATAAACACTGCAAAAAAAAGCAGTGAACAGTTGTATTTATATTTATTTTTCTTTTGTGAATGTTAAAATGGATAGAGTTTTAGCCATATAATTTATCTTATTTATAGTCGGCGCTTCGAGTGGGGTGAAGGCAAAAGGTTTTCTCTTTCCTCAGGGCGGCTTTGCAAAATATAATTGAGAAGCTCTGCTTTAATGTCCTCTTTTTTTCATCCCAAAATGTTTTGCGGTATTTAGGGGGAATAACATTGAAAAAAAAGCTGTGATAGTGTGTGGGCGTGTATGTGTATGTGTGAGTGCATATGTTAGTGTATGTTTGAATTTTTATACAGTGTGTGTTTGTTAATGTGAATTTGATGTTGGTATGAGCAAGTGTGCTCTGCACAGGTTCATTAGTGTTCCGCTGACCGATTAAAACTCCTCCCCACACTCCCCCAGCCTGCTATACAAGGCCATCGACGCCAACGGGGAGAACTCTGGTCCCATCTACAACTACCGTGTGGAAATTTCTATCTTCTTCATCGTCTATATCATCATCATCGCCTTCTTCATGATGAACATCTTCGTGGGTTTCGTCATCATCACATTCAGGGAGCAAGGCGAGCAGGAGTACAAAAACTGCGAACTGGACAAGAACCAGGTGAGCTCAACCTTAGCCCCCACACAGCCCGAGTGCGCCCGAGTCCCCGGCTGATGTCGCGTGTCGTCCCACAGCGCCAATGCGTCGAGTACGCTCTGAAGGCTCAGCCTCTGAAGCTCTACATCCCCAAGAACCCAGTCCAGTACAAGTTCTGGTCCATCATCAACTCCACGGCCTTCGAGTACGTCATGTTTGTGCTCATCCTGCTCAACACCGTCACGCTCGCCGTTCAGGTAAACACCTGTGGGTGGAGCTGAGAGAGAGTGGGGCTGACGGGGGTGGTTCAGGTAGACCCCCGTGGCAGAACTTTCTTTACCTTTATGCCCCCTTTCCTTCACTTTTATTGGATGACATGATTGGGTCAAGGAGAGATGAAAACGTAAGCCTGTCCTGCCAACTTTTTCTGCAAAACTATTTTGAATGGTTACTAAAGGCGACAATAAAACTCCTCTTTAATGAAACCTTCATGTGCAAAAAAATCCCTTTAGCTAAAAGTGTCTTAAAGGTTGTATCCAGGCAGCTTTCCAAATCATTTTTATAATATATATAATTATATATATAACTTACTTCCGTATTTACTCGATAGGATTGGAGAGCAAAATTTCAAAGCAAAAACAAAAATCCCAAGAGGTAAACTGAGGGGACGTGGAGCCAAAGGAAACGGCCCCATGTAGGCTGAAGGAAGGTGGGGCCAAACGGAGCAAGAGTGGGCGGAGTTATGTGTGACAAAATGTATTTTGTTGTGTTGTAGCATTACGAGCAATCTAAAACCTTCAGCCACATCATGGATATCCTCAACATGGTCTTCACTGGACTCTTCACTGTGGAGATGCTGCTCAAACTGTTAGCCCTCAGACTCAGGGTGAGATGTTTTTTTCATTGGAAGTGTTTGCATGGGAACTGCTCACCTGTGTATATGTGCATGTGTGTGCACAGCATTACTTTGTGGATGCGTGGAACTCCTTCGACGCCCTCATTGTGGTTGGCAGCGTGGTGGACATCGTGGTGACCGAGTTTAGCGTACGTAAACAATCAGCGAAAATAAGTATGTGCAGGTACGTGTAAATTGACTGTCACTCACACCGGCGTGTGTATTTGTGTGTCCGTGTGTGTTTATGCATCAGAGCGGAGAGGATAGCTCCCGAGTGTCCATCACCTTCTTCCGCCTCTTCAGAGTGATGCGATTGGTCAAGCTGCTAAGCAAAGGGGAGGGCATCCGCACTCTGCTGTGGACCTTCATTAAGTCGCTGCAGGTCCGGTTGTTATCACAAGTGTATTGGCTCTATGTTGTAGTTGTTTTTTGAACAGAATTATGTTAAACAGGCTATTATTAAATCATTACACCAAACACTACTATTACCACGTTATTACACTAATGGTTGCCACCAATTGATAGGACTTTTTTTTATTACCTCGTCATTATTTATTTACTTGGCTTATACAGTAACTGTATTACTATGTTCTACTTTTAGAGCATACGATTGTTTACCCAAGTCAGCTATGTCACTATGTTATTACACCAATCAAAACTACTGTGTAAATACAAATCACAACTAAGTGTTTCATGGTTAAGCATGATTGCTATGCATTGTATTACCTCAGTGATCACTACTTTGCCAGGCAGGTTCTTACTAGAGAAAGGAAAATGAAGCCTCATGAACATTTTTTTTTTTTTTTATCAGTCCACTAGGTGGTGTTAACACATCATTGCAATGGAATTAGACCTTTGGATAGTACTTTATGTACCACTATTTATTTATAAAGGTTATTAACTATCTCACTTTTATATAATACTTAACAAAAAAAACCCCAATCTCCCTACTTAAAAAGGCTCTCATACAAATGCCATGCATTTCTTTAACGTGTCTTGTTTCCTCACAGGCGTTGCCGTACGTCGCTTTGCTCATCGCCATGATCTTTTTCATCTACGCCGTCATCGGCATGCAGGTGACAGTACTTTGAGGAGTAACAAGTCTTAGTGTTTCTAGCCATTTGTCATCATATTGAGAAGTTTCCTGGTCTGCTTGCTCTGGCGGCATTTCGCTTCCTTGTCAAGCCACTAAAGGAATCTTTTCACACAGCTATCAGCTAACAAATCATCCGGGAATTATTTGAAGGGCCAACGCTAGTGTAGTCCATTGCTAACATGGCGCCTTTATAAACAGAAATGCTCGTCAAGGAAAAAAAAAATGACGATTTACAAATGGGCAAGGGTTTGCAGAGGAAATTAAACATGTCATGTGACTTGTGCACATGTGTCTCCAACAGACGTTTGGGAAGATCGCCATGCAGGATCACACACAGATCAACAGGAACAACAACTTCCAGACTTTTCCTCAGGCCGTCCTCCTCCTCTTCAGGTCTGAATTTTCATCACTTCTTATTAAGCCTCTTAACTGGAAATGACGTGTGTATGTATAAACGTGTGTGTGTTGTAGGTGTGCAACAGGTGAGGCATGGCAGGAGATCATGCTGGCCAGCCTCCCCGGAAAACGCTGTGATCCCGAGTCCGACTACGAGCCAGGAGAAGAGTTCAGCTGTGGCAGCAACTTTGCTATCGTTTACTTCATCAGCTTCTTCATGTTGTGCGCATTTCTGGTTTGTGCGCACAGAACACACACACACACACCTACCACTATGCATCAAGTCACCCCTACTTTGTTACATAGGTTATCACTTTGTTATTAGACATATAAATGATTTTTTTTTTGCCACACAAATCGCAATACATAATCACAGGTTTAATAAAGTGTTGTTTCTTATGTTATTACACCAGTAGTTGCTACCTGATTACAAAGGTCACACCTACTTTGCCGTATTGCAATGTTACTACACTAGTAGATATGACTTTTTTTTTTTTTACAGGTGACGGATATGATAAAAGCACACACATACACAACTAGACAAGTCACTACGATGTTGTTAAATGGGTAATTACTATGTTGCTATGAAATTATGCACAACTTGTTTATTTAATCGAAATTATCACAGCTTTGTTACATGGTGAAATTACTTTAATGAATGCTAAAACAGGAGTAGGGGTATCCCCTATGGTACATGAAAGTTCATGGGGATGCTAATTTTAATTACCAGTGATGCAATTTTAACGACTGAATAGTGGTGACTTATGAAAAAAAAACTTTCTAAAGGTATAGTACCACAGTAATGCTCTGTTAACTAGTTGTGAGATGTAAAAAGATCCTATTACAACATAGGAGAATTTAGTAACCACATTACAAAATAGGTAACGGTCTAATGATGTGGTAGAATATTAATCACTTTTTTGGCAGGATGGTAGATGTAATAAGCTATGTAACTTAGTTGTGACTTTAAAATATAACTTTTATTGGTGCAATGATATGTAATATATATAATAACCCATTTTACCAGGTGGTGGTGTTGACTTGGATAAAAATGTGTATGTTCTGGTGGATGAACATTGTTCAATATTTATAATATTCAATCAGTTGTGTAACTAAATAGTGGTGGCTTAATTTTAAAAAAAAGTCCCATCTGTTGGTGGCACCTACTGGTGTAAGAACATAGTAACTACATGTTAAGTAGTGGTGAACTGTAAAAAACAATATTGACTAGAACAATGAAGCACTGTTCTAGTGTATTAGAGGGTTACGGTTACATATGAAAATATTGCATATTTGTCCACAGATCATTAACTTGTTTGTTGCCGTTATCATGGACAACTTTGACTACCTTACGCGCGATTGGTCCATCCTGGGTCCACATCACTTAGATGAGTTCAAGCGGATCTGGTCAGAATACGATCCGGAGGCCAAGTATGACCACTACGAGATGTAAATGTATTCATGACAGCGTTGAAGCAAGATTACAGCATGTCGGAATCATCCATTTCTGTCTTGATGCAACTTAGGGGTCGCATTAAACATTTGGATGTGGTGGCTCTACTTCGGAGGATACAACCTCCTCTTGGCTTTGGAAAACTGTGTCCTCACAGAGTCGCCTGTAAGGTAATTAAAGCTTGCATACAAGTAGCTTTTGTGTCATATAAAGTCGAACATGTACGCCTGAAGACAAACCTCGCTTCCTGCTTGCACGACTCTTCCCTCTTTCTATGTTGACGTTGCTGTTTGTTAGCGTCTGGTGGCGATGAACATGCCTCTGAACGCCGACGGCATGGTGACCTTCAACGCCACGCTTTTTGCGTTGGTTCGCACGGCGCTGAAGATCAAGACCGAAGGTACGACAAGCGTTGCGGTCAGCATAGCTGTCTTTTGATGAGCTCTCTTTGTGCTGTTGCTAGGCAACCCAGATCAGGAGAACGAGGAGCTTAGGGGGATCATTAAGAAGATCTGGAAAAGAATGAAACCGAAACTTTTGGATGAAGTTATTCCCCCACATGAAGGTACAAAATATGATTGTTAATATTGGCATTATCGTATATACATATACAGTATATATATATATATATATATATATATATATATATATATATATATATATATATATATATATATATATATATATATATATATATATATATATATATGGGAGGGTGCAGAGTCCTTTACGAGTTCTACACCAGCCTATATGGAGCACTTGAGCGCTGCTCGCTCGAGGCTAAATTTATGCAAGACACAGCTATAACAAAGCCAGAGCCATCGGTACGCCATATAGCATATGCCATATGTCAATATCAATTGTTAGCGTTGTCATGTCATTCGTTACCCGTGGATTCCTCATACTGTGTTGCGTCTCCGCTGCGCTGCGATTGAAAATATTTTTTCTAACATGTACAATGATCCAGTGCCTCGAGCATTTTTTGAACCCAGTTACTCAATTTCACTCTTGACTCGTTTTAGCCCCACCGCAACTTTGTAACATACTGTAGATCGGAATGTACTATATCAATAAGGCAAGCAAATTCCACAGAACATTGCTGCAGAGCAGTACCAATCTTTGTCTGGTGTTGTCTGCTTCAGAGGAGGAAGTGACAGTTGGGAAGTTTTATGCCACCTTCCTGATCCAAGATTACTTCCGCAAGTTCCGCAAGAGGAAGGAGCGAGGAGGTCTGAGTGTGGAGACGGATGCTACCAACCCGTCAGCTGTACAGGTCTGTCAATCAGTCATCAGTCATAAAACGGGCGCTTATTGACATCTGTGTTTTTGCAGCTGTGTAAAGCAGGTCTTAAGACTCTGCAGGATCTCGGTCCGGAGATGCGTCTGGCCCTCAATGAAGACCTGGAGGAGGAAGAGGAGGAGGAGGAAGAAGCGGAAGAGGAGGACATGATGGATGAGGAAGAGGTGGGCCTCCCTCTTTTCCCCCAACACACGCACTCACACACACACTCATTTACTCCCCACCTTTGTAGATGGACACAGTAGGAGCACACAAAGACCGACGAGGATCCATTGCGCCCATGGGTCCGGGCGGAGTCATGAGTGACGGCAGCGTGGTGAACGGCGGTCTGATACATCGGGTCGGCTCTCTGGGCAAAATATCTAATGGCGGCGATTATGACGCTCACATCTCCAGGCGAGACAATCTAAGGTCATCTGTCAATCATCATCACCGCCGGCCCTCAATCAGGAATGGCCTTCTAGATCACCCCCACAAGAGGCCATCACATTACAAACATGGACGGTAGGAAATAATGACTGTTGAAAAAAAAAAATAAAAATCACAAATATGGAAGATTATGATAAACTATGGATATTATGTTCAACTATGGGAACTACAAACATGCAAACTTGTATGAATGATATATAAAGCAGCTAGATTCTGCTGCTTTATTCATATTCCACATAGACAATAATAATTAGCATTCCATTTTGAGACTAATCAGGGCATGAGGAACATCTTGTAAAGGGAATTTAGGGGCTTACTTCCCTTTTCACCTGCAGACATAGGGTTATGAAATAAACTACAAACATGGAGGAAGGTTCTGGAATCTAAAAAGATTTAACATGCTTCAACTGACAGGAGGGACTTGAGGGACAGGCACTGGAGAAACGGAGACATGGACGTACCCAGAGATTCACGTTATTACACAAGAGAAGATGACGCAGACAGTATTACCTCCACAGAAAGGTACACACACACACGCACACACGCACGTGCGCTTATTTACTACACGTGTGTTTTCCTAGATATTACCCCGATGACCCTCGGCACCATGATGGCCACGCCCCCTACAGTCACTATGGTAACGGCTACGGCGAGGGACGGAGGACAACGCGCAGGCGTCTTCTCCCGGCCACGCCCACAGGTGAGCTGTGACCAATGACAACATCTGTGTGACACCATCCAAGATGGCTGACAGCGGAGTTGATTGCCAGGTCGCAAGCCGTCTTTCAACATTCAATGTCTGAGACGTCAGGGCAGCAGTGACGACTTGCCCTTGCCGGGAACGTATCACCCTAATTCTCCTCCACGTCGCTCCCACACTCAGGTAAACGCATAACAAAAACTTAAGAGTAAATAACATACGTACTCAAACAATAATACCAGTGCACAAACAAATACAACACACACTCACTAATACACTACACACAGTCAGACACATTCACACAACCTAACATCCACAAATATGCAGACACGATTCCACACAATACATTATCAAATACACAGGTACATACACATAAATATAAATAAAATACTTTGTACATGCGCATGCATATACAATATGAAAACATACAGTGTACATTCACATAACTAGTCACTCACATAAACAGTCAAACGCTAACACAAAACTCACACAGACACACTTATATGTAAACACACATGCACACTGACACAGGTACATGAACATATTCATACTCATACACACTAATACACAAATGTATTGGCACATGCGCACACATGCAAAAATACACACAAAAAAAGACTAACAAAGTGGTTCTCAAATGGGTGCACCCCTGGGGGAACTCTCTGCACTTCAGAGAGAACATAAGATTTTAACAGCAAATCTAAGGTAAAGCAGATACATTTTTTTTCTTTTCAAATGATCTCAGTCAATGCCAGGGACGTATTTTCACGTTTTTGAAGAGTCCAGATACTCAATCCCAGATACTTAAGTATCGATTTAATATTAAATTATCTGGAATTTAATGTCTGGACTCTTAAAAAAACGTGAAACTACGTCCCTGGCATTGAATGAGTTTAGGAAATCAATTGGAACATGAAGCAATTTATTTTTAAAGAGACTGCTTTGCAAAAAATTTTATGCAATATTCTGACAAACAAGCCAAAAACTGAACACATGTTACATTATCTATCTTTTGGAGTGTATGAACAAAATACACCAAGAGATACCACTTCCGAAACAGTTCCGCGTTCCAGTTCCGAAACGTCATAAAACAGACGCAGATGGCTCAGCACTCTTTTCTAGGTTTGTATTTTTTTTCATTCAAAAATCCTTTGCACCGATCAGGGGGCGCTTGACTGAAAAAAATATTTTGAAAAAAGGTTTGAGAACCACCGCTAAACACCGGTTCCTTTCTCCTGCAGACGTACAGCAGTTACGAGTGTCCTCCGTCATCCGGTCGCTCCTCTGCGGCGTCCTCCGCTTCTTGGGCCAATCCGTGTCCTCGCCGCGGTCGCCTCTTGTACGCTCCTCTCATCCTGGTGGAGGAGGAGGGCGGTCCGTCGTGGGAGCGAGCAGGAGAAGGAGGACGGGGAGGAGGCCGAGAGGACAAGCTGACGGGAACGGGAAGAGGTGAGAGACGTTTGGTCAGCTCAGCGCCGGCCGGTCGCTCATCAGCTGTTGCGTTTCCACCAGCGGGCGTCAGCTTGACAGGAGCGGCGCCGAGTCCCGCTTGGTACGGCGGCCCAGGAGGTGAGCCGACGCCAAATGAGCACGACGTATCGCCGATCGGCATTTGACCTGTCCTTTATGTTTTGCAGCCCCGCCCCCATACAGAGCTTACACCACCCTCAGAGTTCCCTCTCAGCTCGGCGCTCCGTTTGGCGAGAAACGAGGCTCGGCCGACAGCCTGGTTGAGGCGGTGAGACCTCAGACCGTCAGTCGTTACTAATTGATCAAAGCCCGTCAAGACAGTCTTGACTGATTAAACGAATTCGATCAGGCCTGCCACGTTGAAATAAGTGCATCAGGCATAACTAATCAAAGGAAGTCCATCAGATATGACTAATGAGAAGAAGGGTTAGTCATATAAATTGATCGGACGTGACCAAGGAATTAATCGGGCATGTCAAATTGAAGGAAGTCGATCAGACATAACTAATAGAAAGAAGTGAATCAAACACGACTAATTTGCAGACGTTCTACTGGCATGACTATCAGAATAAGGTGATCAGGCATGGCTAATCAAAGCAAGGCCATCAGACGTGACTAATTGACATCAGATATGGCGAATCAGAAGTTGCACAAATATCTTGAAATCGTAAAAAATCCATAAAACATGGCTCCTTTGAAAAAACGTTATTCAGGTATGTATAATCAGAAGAAGTTGCACAGACATGTCTATCCAAATAAGTACATAAGCTATTGCTGATTGGAAAAAAAAAAAGAAAAAACAGAAACAACTACTAATACCAGGAAGTACATCATACATTTTTACATCACAAAGGTTTTTCAGACATGACTAATCAAAGGAAAATTTTCAGGCATTGAAAGTAGTCGATCTGACGTGACTCATCCAAATTGATCAAAGGTCCGAGGCGGACGTATGAGCATGACTATCAAATGAGATTGATCAGGCATGAACAATTACAAAGAAATTCACAAGGCATGTCTAATTGAAGTATAAGTTGTACAAGCTTGATTGCCAAACTAAATTGATCAGGCATGACTAATCAAATGAAGTCCATCAGACATGACTATTTGAAAAAAGGTCAATCAAACATGGCTAATTTGTGCATGTTGTACAGGCATGGCTATTAAATTATGATGATCAGGCATGACAAATCAAAGGAAGTTCATCAAACATAACTAATTGAAATCTTTAATACAAGAATCTTTATACATTAGTATTCATAGGAAGTTTATTTGCCATGATTACTGAGCTCAAAGGTGATGATGACCTTTCCCCTGGGCAGGTTCTCATCTCTGAAGGTCTCGGCCTTTACGCACGCGATCCCAAATTTGTGGCGTTTGCAAAGCGGGAGATCGCGGATGCGTGTCACATGACCGTGGACGAGATGGAATCGGCCGCCAGCGACCTGCTGGGGTCCGCCAGCCACGATTTTCTCAACGCCGCCGGCGCGGATCCCGCTGCGCTCTATAGCGACGAGGAGCCGACGAGGACGGGCCGAGAGGAAGAGGAGCTGGCGGACGAGATGAGCTGCGTGACGTCATTTTGATGGACGGATGCTCACGGCCAGAGAGACCGCTGAGGCGGGACGTCGGCAAAGCGCCGCAGGAAGTAAAATCTCAAGAAAGGAAGTAACCCAGAATGGAGCGTTGATGTGCAGCTTGAACTCTGGCGTCAAGCTAAAACTTGCCCATTGGGCAGCATCACCGAACCTTTTTGGGTGTTTACAAATAACAACTGCACAAGAAAAAACTTTCAATTGAGTGTTGGGTGCTATCCGTTAGCATTGCCCAGTCAGCTGCATACTAGCATGCTAGCTGTACAGTTACAAAACAATGACTCATTTCTCCCCCTTTTGATAGTTTGGACGTTTTAAAGCCTTCCATCAAACATAAATCTTTTGTTTTTATTTTCACCTCACATAATACAATCGTTATTTTAGTGCATATTAGCAAGCTAAATGCTAATCGCTAAAGACAGGAGCCGTCCAAATGGATTCCTAGCCGACTTTCAACATACAAGCGCTCATTGGGCTGCCATGTTGTGCAAAGTGCGTTTCAAAATTGACTTTTTTGACGGCATCACTTTTATTAGCTATTTGCTAACGCACGTTAAAGGATTCACGTGTGGAATACCTAGCAGCTAAAAAAAACTTTTCTACTTTTTCACACCTCTCATTGCTATTGCTAGCTTTGTTGCATCTGCTGGATGAGTCATCTCTTGACTAATAAGAGAACTTTGTACATTAAAACGATATTGATAATCACTTAATCGAAATGATCATGAGCGCCGAGAAAGAAGTTGATCAGGCAGTCAAGATGACTAACCAGCGGAAGGTGATCAGACATGAAAAACTTGGATCAGACTTGAGCAATCAAAGGATCATGACTAATAGTAAAAGCCAAATGTATAACTAGTTTTGCTTGGAGAGTGCATTTCAACAATGCAACAATTTTTGTACTTTTTTTAGATAGCTGCGCTGTGTCTGATGAATGAGCTACTTCTAGTTTGCATAGAAGAAAGACACATGGAAGCTATTGCCACTTGTCTGGCGCCCTCGCGAGGAGACTTTTGCGGATGCGTGATTTTTATATCCTTGCAGCTACTGCTGGGTAGATTTTTGTTTAGATCTCATTTTTGCGTTAGACATCGGTTCATTTGTTGTTGTTTTTTTTCTGTGATACTGCTGACTGACCAAATGCATTCCTCATGTCTGCTCATGTTATTCCTCACAGTCGACTTGAAGGGCTCACACAAAATTCCCTCTTAATTTTTCAAGTCACGTGACCAAGTCAACCGTGCGTACCTCAAATAAAAACATGAAAACAAATGTGTGTTCAATCATCACTCAAGACTTCAACTCTCTCACTCACACGCACGCACACACACACACACAGATATATATATATATATATATATATATATATATATATATATATATATATATATATATATATATATATATATATATATATATATATATATACACACACATATATATATATATATATATATATATATATATATATATATATATATATATATATATATATATATATATATATATATATATATATATATATATATATATATATATATATATATATACACAGTGGCTTGCGAAACTGTTTGGCCCCCTTGAACTTTGTGACCTTTTGCCACATTTCAGGCTTCAAACATAAAGATATAAAACTGTAATTTCTTGTGAAGAATCAACAACAAGTGGGACAAAATCATGAAGTGGAACACACTTTATTGGATATTTTAAACTTTTTTAACAAATAAAAAATGAAAAATTGGGCGTGCAAAATCATTCAGCCCCATTGAGTTAATACTTTGTAGCGCCACCTTTTGCTGCAATTACAGCTGCAAGTCGCTTGGGGTATGTCTCTATCAGTTTTGCACATGGAGAAACAGATATTTTTGCCCATTCCTTCTTGCAAAACAGCTCGAGCTCAATGAAGTTGGATGGAGAGCGTTTGTGAAAAGCAGTTTTCAGTTCTTTACACAGATTCTCAATTGGATTGAGGTCTGGACTTTGACTTGGCCATTCTAACGCCTTGATATGTTTTTTGGTGAACCATTCCATTGTAGCTTTTGCTTTATGTTTTGGATCAATATATATATATATATATATATATATATATATATATATATATATATATATATATATATATATATATATATATATATATATATATATATATATATATATATATATACTGGTGCTTCGCTATCAACAATCCACAAATGGAAGGGGCTCGCCCTCAGTGGCCATGCTTTCCTCTCCAATTTGCCCCAGCACAAATGTGCCATCAGTTGCAGGCACTCCTTACAGACCTATAAGAGAGGTGCAGAAGTTGCTTAGTATTAACAGTAACTGCAGCACCAGCACACTCACCTCTCTTCTCTTTATTGAATTCTCTCTTTTCTTGCCCCCCCCCCCCCTTCACTATTAACAATCCACAAATGGAGTGGAAGACTACCAGACCTTAATAGAGTGGTTTACAGCAGAAAAGACGGAATATGCCATATGGGGGGGGTGATGACCCTTGCTAAAGTTGTTTCTTTGTTTCCAGCATGCAGAAATGAACATAGCCATCCCTTGTCGGATTCTCTCTTCATATAATTCTCTTTTCTCTCTCTCTCTCTTCTTGCCCCCCCCCCCTTCCCCAAGGGGGATGACCCCTTGCTAAAGTTGTTTCTTTGTTTCCAGCATGCAGAAATGAACATGAGAATCTCTTCGTTGGATTCTCTTTTCTAATGATTTCATTGAAGAGAAGAGAAATTGGATGGTTATGTTCATTTTTAATTCGTTTGCAGTTGTTTTTTATTCGTTAGTCTTCTTCATTCCCGTTATGCTCGCGTTCTGCCGGTTGAAGCGCCTTTGCCCCTGTACCGATATGCCTTGCCGAGCATTGCTTAGTTCAAAAAGAGAATGGAAAATTGCATTCATTTTAATGAAATATGTATATCGTGCTTTTCCCAGGCTTACCTGGACAACAATATGCCATACAAGGGGATTTTTTTTTTTTTTTTTTACCGTGGAGACAGAAAACAATATAAAAACACTACGGCGAAATCAACGTATTCAAATGAGGCAGGTTTTGCAGTGGCACAAATGTCGCTTATGCACTGTTTTGTCATTTTCATTAGACAGCAAGTGGAAAAAACACATTAAAAAGTCATATTTAAAAAATGTTGGTGCTTAAAAGTCCTGAAATTCTCTAGTGATGCGCATATTTATTGTTGTCATGGGTTATAACAAAATAAGAGTACACAGGAAACGCGTAAGCCCCTCCCTCGCCTGTCTCATCCTTACAGTATCCTCCCCCCTCTTGGTCCATCTGGTATCTCGCTCGTACACATCCAGCATCATGGACGTCGTCAATCAGGTAAAAACAAACAAACTAAGAAACAAAAAATACTATTTTTCTCTACACTTCTTAGCTCCGAAAAATGTGGATTTTTTTTGTGGCCTTCGCATCCTCTGCTCGACGTCTATGCGCGCGTTTTTTGCGTGTGCACGATCAAACCACCCGCGCGCGTCCACGTTAGCGACGCACATTATAATGAAAACATGCGCGTGCGTGCGGTTGTACGAACACGACACATGATGTGACGTCATCGGGTTATTCTCGAACGTGTTCGTGAAGAAATGTCTATGTTGGCCGGAGGGGAACAAAAATACTTCTGCTGCTGCTGATGATGATGATGATAAAGAAGCACCCCCTCCTGTGTGGTTTGTGTCACGTGTTGTTCACCTCTCGTGCTGACGTCACCGTGTCGTGTCCTCAAAATAACGGCTAATTGAAGAGTGGCCGCTAGGACGCGCTGTGAGTAGCAAACAAATTAATTCTCGACTATCAGATCCCTGTGATATTTAAGGGATATCATATGATCAAAAGGTTACACAAATACATTCTGTAGCTGTGGTTGATGTGTGTTTTTGAAATATCTTAATCGGATAACAGGCAATAATTTGACGCCCCAGGCAACATATGCCTTCCATAAATTTTGCCCAACTTTTGTCTACACCTCAGCTCACTTTTATATCCTTTGCACCTTATGGGCAGAAAATGCAGCAAACTACTGCTTTTGTCTAAATGAATTGCCTTACCTCACTTCATCATTATTCTTCATCACCCGAATGTTATCAGATGACACCAAAGTAGTACTTTTTGCATGTTTTCATGAAATAACAAAGGGTTGATATATCCTCCAGCTGGTGGCCCAAGGTCAGTTCAGGGTGCTGAAGGTTCCTCTGGGCTTTATCAAGATCCTACAGTGGGTCAGTTAACACCACACACATTTGCCATATGTGTTGATTGCACCATTTTTCACAATTAAGAAATGTTTCCCCAGTTTTTCTCCATCTTGGCCTTCTCCACATGCGGAAGCTATTCGGGAATGCTGCGCATGTCCGTGGAATGCAAAAACCGCACGGAGAGTGATTTGAGCATCGAGGTGGAATTCGAATATCCTTTCAGGTCAGGAACATGGTTCAAAGCTCCAAAAAGTTTAATTTTCAGGTTACGACCCCTTGAATGTACAGTAAACATCAATACTATTGCTTCATCTAAAGTTAGTTGTATTAATGGTAAACAATGCTAATCATATTAAAGGTAATGCTAACGGTAAATAAACGTTGAACCTCTCAGGTTGCATCACGAGTACTTTGACGCTCCCACCTGTACGGGTGGCAACACGGAACGTCTCTTCCTTGTGGGTGACTACTCCTCCTCGGCGGAATTCTTTGTCACCATCGGAGTCTTCTCCTTCTTGTATGCCATGGCAGCACTCAGCGTCTACGTTTTCTTCTTTGACAAGTACAAGGAAAACAACAAGGGTCCAGTGCTTGTGAGTGCACCAATTCCTAATAGTAAAAAAGTTACTGTGGCATGGATGACGGCCTTGGCTGGTCTGGAAACATTTTGAAAGTGAACACAGACGATGTGATGTGACTGGCGTGCGCTTTTACATATTTGTCTTGGTGCTGCCACGCAGGACCTCGGCGTGAGCGCCGTGTTCGCTTTCATGTGGCTGGTGAGCTCTGCGGCGTGGGCCAAGGGTTTGTCTGATGTCAAGACGGCCACCGACCCGGACCAGGTCATCACTTTAATCACCGCCTGCGAGTCAGAGGAAAACCGATGCCGCGAAGTTCACGACCCAGTGATGTCTGGACTCAACACGTCTGTGGTGAGCAAACGTTGTGTGGTGATGGCTAACAGCCATTAATGACAGCTCAAGATTGGCAATGACTGCCAACAACATTAGTTACTTCTATTGACTGCTAGCAAGCGCCAGTGACCAATGGCCGCTAAAAACACATAACAATCCCTAGTGACTACTAAATACTGCTACTTTGGGACACCATCCGTCCCCCCACGCCAGTTAGTGACCAACAAAAACTGCAGCCACTGACTAACTACAACAAGAGATAACAACCACTAGCAACAGAGGGTTACTGCGCGTAACTGCTAAACCTAGCTAAGGACCGCTATTAATTGTAAAAGCCCACTAAGAGGCCAACAGAGACCACTTATAGTTGCTCATCACCAGTAACAATACATAGTGACTGCTAAAACTGTTAACCATATCGAACAACCTCTAAAGACAGTTGAGGATCGTGAACGGAAGCTATCACTAAATAACAACTAATAGTTGCCAATGATCACTAACAACCACGAGTGATTGTTAATAGCAGGTGACAACCGCAAGCCACAACTGACAAAAAAAAATCTCCACCGCCCTCATCTGCGTGGGTGCAGGCCTTCGGCTTCATCAATCTGGTCCTGTGGGTGGGAAACCTGTGGTTCGTCTTCAAGGAGACGGGGATCATCGCCCCTTTCATGAGAGCTCCGCCCACTCAGGAAAAACCCCCCACCACTGCACCAGGCGCCTATGAGCAGGATCCCTATGCCAGCAACCAGGGGGGCTACCAGCCTGACTACAACCAGCAGAGTTACAACCAGGTGAGCTACAGATTTCTAGAACCTTCGTAAGGCCTATGTTCATAAACCCACAGATTATGGCAGCGCCATTGTTTTGTCACGATCCCTTTTCGTTTCTATTTAGCAAGCTAATAGTTTGAGCCATGTCTATGTCAATCACACTGTTGTCATAGCGATTCACACAATAAGTAAATAAAAAAGGAATGGACCGTTTACTTTGAAATTCATGTTTGCTGCATACCGGAACTGCTTCCTGCTTAGATCTGAGAATCATTGGAAATGCTGTCAGACCGCAGTGAGCTCAGAAGTTCTGCAGGAGCTTTTTTGAATGTACGACAGCCAAGTATGTTGTGCCAAATTATTTTCGGTTTCATGTAAAAAGTTTTGCATAAGGCAAACAAATGCTTGCATTCAACGCTCGAAAGCGAGAACTATACTCGCTCATTCAGTTTTCTGGAGGTGCGTTCAGTGACCAGTCACAGTGGACAACATCTCATACATCAAAAGAAATACTAATTCAATACACCAAACCGAAATGACTTGTCCATGAGTAAACTTCGGAGGGTACGTGGAAACATTTGATCATTTATTTGACATGTTCCATGGTGCTAATTGCAGGACGCAGAGCAAGGAATGCCTACCTCCTTCTCCAATCAAATGTGAGCTGATGCAAAGTTGGTAAGTTATACGGGTTGGCAGATATAATTGTGATCAAATTCAAAATTGTACAATTGTACAACCTTTTTACTGTTGTAACGAATTATAAGATGAATTTGGTACTTAGTCATTTAACGAGCAAGCCTTCTTTAGCAATGATCCCACATCTTTGTTATTGTTTTGTGTTTTTCTGCAGGAAGCATCAGGATCGAATGCCCGCCTACAGCTTGCCCAAAATGCATTTCACCTGAAATGTTTATGAGGGGCTCTTCTGCAGTTTTTATGTTTATGTTAATCAATCAGATAAAAAAGGAAAAAAAAAATAACATAGGAGGTCAAACATATGCAAAGGAAATATTTTGGTTGAGATGAATGCTTTTGTCACTCACACACACATCCACACACACACACTGAAGGCTTAAGTGTGAAATGTGCAGACCGCCACTGATATATACATATATAGCTACACGGTAATGCAGATCAACCAAGCTACACCATGTTGCTTGGTTGAGCTGCATAGCGCTGCCTCCCATCCATTCCATCCAATCACAGGGCGGATACATGTCATGTTCAACGAAAGGCCTTCTAGCTGGCCTTACTGTCGCCAACTCACGATCTGATTCGCTATCGCAACTATCTATTAACTACAGTATATGGGCCCGTTTATTTACAGTGCTCAGACACCCGCACTGTTGATTATGAAGGCCTCGAGATCATACAGTCTGGCGACAAAAGTTAGCTGAATTCTGATTGGATAAAAACTCAAACCTAAAACTACAACACTGGAATTAACTTAACCCAATGGATATAACATCACATGAAGAGAAGAGAAGATTTGTATAAATATATTTAGGAAAAATACATTTACAATGAAATTGACTTCTCTCATAACTATGTATGTTAGTTTAACTATAACTATGTATGTATGTTTATATATATATATATATATATATATATATATATATATATATATATATATATATATATATATATATATATATATATATATATATATATATATATATATATATATATATATATATATATATATATATATATAAAGAAGGTATGTGAACTCTTTGGAATATGTCAGTCAGTCTGTATATCTAGATCACAGTACTATTCAATAGTGTGGGCAAAGCTCATGAACCACCCTTGATATTTTTATGTTCCTCTGGATTGTACTCATGGTGTAAAGATGCCGTGGAAATTTAATGGCCCGCCAATGCACCACCGTTTAATACATCCAATCCTGTGACTGGTTGGCTGACTCGACTCGGATTTTCCTATGGAAAATTCGTTAGCCTTGCGTTTTCGCATGCTTTCTCAACAATACAATGGTGAACCATGGTGTGTCCAACAATAAACATTGTTTTTTATATTAGTTTAAGCAGGCTGCTTGTTTTGATGGATGCATTTTTGAAATGCAAAAATCCATGTCATTCCAAAGGGTTCACATGCTTGTTCCAGCCATTGTTTATACTGTACATTGTTTCTCTGCTACTTAAAATCTGCACATAATTGTTGCTTCCCCAAAAAGTTTTTTTTTTTTTTTTTTTTTTTTAACATTAGGAAGCTAGCCTGAGTGGCGAGTTTAGCTTTTCAGCTGCTCACCAGTTAGCCGGGCTAATTTATTGTAAAGCTCTCAGTGGCTATCATCAATCTCCCGACGGACATTGCTGCTGACATTCACTTCTGCCCCTTCAGCCAATCAGAAATCAGTCATCTTTGTGGTTGTGGATGTCTGTGTTGTACAGTAACTAATGGTGTGTTTGTGTGTGTTACTGTGCATGTGTGTGTGTATGTTTGAGTTACCTTCCGCTTTCTTCACAGTTTTCTTTGTTCCTCTCCCTGTTGCTCTAATCTTGTAACTCTCGTTTGAAATGACCATATACATAGTTAGTACATAGATGCCTCATTGAGTTGGATTACCCGTTGCAGTAATATATATTTGTGTCTGCCATATTGGATGTGGCAGTGCCCATTAAAAACTGAAAGTGGACTGAACTTCAGAAAGCTACCAGCTACAAAGTGCATAAACCTAATGCATTTCTTTCAATTTTAAGATATTTAGGAAACAGATTTTCACCAAATATACTGTAACATGTCACTTTTTACCTGATTATTACCATAGTTTACTGATATACTGTATGTATAGGAAAATGGTACCAGGTTTAGATCTTGTCAAGAGAAGATATTTCCCAGGGTAGTAGGTGTGAGAGAAAGTTTCCCTCCTCACAGAAGGCTTTCTTTCATTTCTTGGAAAGGTACTAGTCCCAAGAGAGGTTCTCCTCCCAACAGTAGGTTTCATTCCTGACATTTTAACCCAAATAAAAATTACTAGTTCCCAGATAAGGTAATCGTTGCCAGAGAAGGTTCTATTCGTCAAAGAAGTTTCCAAAACCAAGACAAGTACTTATCTTGAGAGAAGGTTTAGGCTAATTTTAGACCCAGAGGTTTTATACTTCTATTATTTTTATTCTTGATGGATGGTACAAATCCCCAAACAAGGTTGAAGGCCAAGATTAGGTTCTTTACAAATCTCTAAACAAGATTTAAATCCGAAAATTAAGTTCTTGTCTCAAACTGAAGTTCTTGTATAGTGTATCCTGGTATTGTTGTTTTCTTTAAAGTTCTCTATGAATAAAGTTGAGTTGTGACAAGGTTGTAGTTTCCAGTGAAGCTTCTCACACTTGGTTTGTGCAGTCACGAAGAAATGTCGTTATTCATCCTTTGTTCCTAACACTAGCCACAGTCAGAAAATAACAATGTCAAAATTATATTATAATGGACAAAAAGAATTTTAATGACCATCAATATACCATGGTTCAATCCCATCTGGATTTGAGTTTAACATCATCGCTGGATCTCCAAGCAACACATGGATGAGGCATCTTCATCCATTACTCCACTTTGCTACATTAAATATGGTGGCAAAAATTGACACGCAATACAGTATCTGTATGTCTTTGATGATACAACAAAGATGATGGCGATGGTGAATATAATATCTATAATTTGTTGCTATGCCGCTTCCCCTGCTGTGCGTATCCGCCGGAATGATTAAATAAACAGCTAAATAAAGCAATTGAGTGGCTTGGTTGTGAGCAAACACACACATGAAACATTTATTGTATGATTTTATCAAGACAACTAACTATAAATGACTCATTTGAAACACCAACCAATAGATTGGTCAAGGTTCTTGTTCTGAGAGGATGTTGTAGTCCTGATTCATGGCACTTGTTCTACAAGAGGATGGAATTTCTGACAAAAGGCTCTGGTTCAGAGAGGAGGCTCTTGTTTACAGGTATACTCATGAGTAGTCATCCGTCTAAAGAAGGTTTTTGTCCTGGGAGAAGCTTCGTCCCAAGAGTAGGTTTTTGTCCTGAGAAAATATTCTAATTTGAAGAGAAGGTGCAAGCGAATGTACTTGTATCCAATGGTTTGTTACTGCGGTACTAATCCAAACATAAAGCACTATTACCGAGAAGTTTAAGTCTTCAAAGATGCTACTTGAGTCCAGAAAAGGATCTCATCTTGAGAGGAGGTGCAAGTCTTGATAGAAGGTACTTGGGTCCCAGCCAAGGTTCTTTGTCTAGTGGTACTAGTGCTCAGAGAAAGTCCTCACCCTAAGAGATAGTGTCAGTCCTAAAAGGAAGTTGTAGCCATGAGAGAAGGTTCTATTCTTGGAAAAGGTACAACAGCCTTTGGGCTGGAGATCTATTTTGAGAGAAGATACAGGCTCCCAAAGAAAGCTGTACTTTTAATTTCTAGAATTGAGAGAAGGGTTTGGCTCCAAGAGATGGTTCTGGTTGTCGAGACGGAACATATCGTGACACTAAGTCATGCTTATAGGTTTTACTTCTCAGAGGAGGTTCTAGGCATGAGAGAAGATTCTAATCTCATGACAAGGCTCTTGTCCTCGTGAGTAGTCTCAAAACAACATTTTTGTCCTGAGTGAAGATTATTATCCCAAGGGATGTTTTAAGTTTTGAGAGGAAATTCAAGCCTTCATTCCCAGAGAAGGGTCTTATTCCACAAAAAGATTTCAGTCTCTAATCCACGAGAAGGTTTTTATCGTACGAGGAAGCCTTGAGAGCAGGTACTCATGCAGAGAAAGTTTTCATTCAAACAGAAGTTCCTAGTCCCAAGCGATCATTAAAATCTTGAGAAAATGATCCCTTTTCTAAGGAAAATGCTTTTTCCAGAGCTAAGTTAAGTATTAGTTCTTGTGATGTCCTTTTTATGTATTCATCACCTTTTATATAGGATCTGAGATCAGTGACCCATTATCAGAACATCAAGTCAAACTCTCAAAGTGACATGCCAAGATGTCTCCCTCATTTCTAGCTTTTGAGTTTTAATGACAAATGCTGGGTCCTGTCTGAAGATGAGGTTCAAGTTCTGAAAGGTGAAACCCTGAGAGAAGATCATGCCCGGTTATGGTTCTCATCCTGAGACACGGTTCTATGCCCGGTTATGGTTCTCATCCTGAGACACGGTTCTAATCCTAAGAAAAAGTTCTACTCCAGAAAGAAGGTTCAAGTCTTGAGAAATACTGGGAGCTTCTGTCAGCAGATGTCACTAACATTTGTCATTTGTAGACTTGGGAAGCCCTTATAGCATAGGTGTCAAACTTGACTTACCAATTTGATTAGGATCATTTTCAAGCTCATGCAGATCTTGCTGATGAGCTAATCATTTGAATCGGGTGTGTTGGAGCGAGAAATACCCAAAACATGCAGGATACAGGCCCTCAAGGAGTACAATTTGACACCTGTGCCTTATAGACTCCTCTGATGAAGCGTTATACAAATAATCTTAACTTGATTTGAATTGACAAGGCTGTCATCGTAGTAGGACGTTCTAGTCCTAAGAGAAGTCTTAAGGTGAACTTCTTGTCCCCAGAGAAGGTCCCTGGAAATCTGAAACGAAGGTATCCTTTGAATTTAGTGGGCTGTCATCGCAGTAGAAGGTTCTAGTCCTAAAAGAGAGAAGTCTTAAGGGAAACTTATTATCTCCAGAGGTGGTCCCTGAAAGTATAGAATGAAGGTACCCTCCCTTTCATTCCTCTGTTCTTCTCATTTCTCTAGTTGCCCTTTTTTCACATCACTCTCACTCTCTCACGCTCTGATTACTCACCCCCGCCTCTCTCTCACTCCCTACCTCATCTCTCTTTAGCCCTCTCTCATCACTCCCCCATCACACTCATTTCTCTCCTCTCCCCCTCCCAGCCACCTCCTTGTTGTCAGCGTTTCGTGTATGTTCAGTGAACAGAATGGCGTCGTTTGGCCTGCTGGTGCTCGGTGTCGCGCTGCTCCACATCGCACAGGTAGGGGCCATCGTGCCGTTTTTCTGAACAAGTGTGATGCTCAACCGCCTGGTTCTAGTTTATCAGTTGTTTTTCTGCCATCTTGTGGAAGCTGTGTGTGTGTTTGTGTGTTTGCTTGTGTCAATGATGACTGAAATTGCATTTCAGCTCCTGGTCACCATAGTGACAAAAGGCAGTAGCCCATGGCAACAAGGCCTTACAGTCTCCTGGTGCTGTGTCTATTTGTGTGTGTGTGTGTAGGGTGTGTGCCCTTGGTTTTTGCTACAAGGCGAGGACCAAATCCCATGTTTTGCTGTTTTTGTGGGGGCCTCTTGTGGGACCCTACATGGTCAGACCTGATTTTGAGGGTCAAGACTTGTTTTCAGAGCACAGATGTCAAACTCCAGTCCTCAAGGGCTGGTATCCTATATGTTTTTTAGGTTCTCTATCCAACACACTTGATTTAAATGATGAGCTCATCATCTATCTGTGGAGGAGGAGCTTAGTCATTTGAATTAGGATTGTTTGCAAGAGTAACATTGTATACATGCAGGATACTGGTCCTCGAGGTCTGAAGTTTGACACTTATGTTTTAGTGTATAGGTTTGAATTGGATTTTGGTTGAGGTTATACAAAGGTTTAAGGTTAGGGTTAGCAACATGTATCAAGCTCTGGCCCTCTGTGTTTCCTACTTTCCTCTCAGCATCTCTTATTGTTTCTGTAGAGATTATTGTTATCATATCAATCACAAAAACATTGGTTTTGACTGATAGGTCTTTGTCAGTGTACAATTGCAGCTCGTGGAGGAATCAGGAGTCAAAAATTGTTGGCCTATGACAACAACCGTAATGAGATGATGGCACATCCAGCTTACTACCGTCCAGGTGGCTGGGGCAGGCCCAGCTTGGAGCAGGTTCTTCAGCAATTGGTGGAAAGGGGTCAGAGACGGGAACAAGAGGAGGAGGAGCAGCGGGCAGGTTGGATATAGCATCACACATGCGCAAGCTACTCTGCTGACACCACCAGTAAACAAACTCTACTCTGTCATTCGACCAAAAAAAAAACATTGAGAGAACAGGGCGATGGGTTTGAATTATGATCTAATTAAATTGGAAAAACAACCACGTAAAAAAACACGGGACAGTACGTGGCAATTTAATTTCTGACACAATAGATTTTTGTCATCCTTTTTAGTTCAGGTCAGAATTAGTTACTTACATAAGTATCTTGGCACCTCTAGGAAATAGACATTTTGAATTGGTCTACCACCGATGACAAACATGTGGCGTTCATCAATCCAATTAAGTCTGTCACTTTCACACAGCCTCCATGTCGACTTTGCTTCAACTCCTTGCCAATGCTGAGGCTGCGGGATTGGTTGACCCAAGAAACGTGCAGCTGGAAGTAGAGGACTTCCAGAGCCAGAGTGAAGGCCGAGACTTGAACATGGGAAGGCCCCCCACGGCTTGGTGGAGCTCCATGACACCGCAGCTACTTCAGGCCCTCCTAGACAGGTGATAGGATGGTCCTTAAAAGGTCATGTAGGATGTAACTACCACTTTTTAAATAGATTGTGTCCAAATAGTGGCAACATTTTTATGTTATGCTTAACATATCTGCTTCACAGTATTGAGGTTGAGGGTTCCAATTTGTAGTTCTCATGTTCTACCTGTACTTGGGCAGGTCTTTCCTTCCTCAAATTCCAAAAACAGACTAAATCAAGAGTATTTCCAGACTCGATAGATTTTCTAGTCTTTCAAACTCGACAGACATTATGAAAACTCTACAGAGCTCGAGCTCTTCACCACACTACAGTGCAGACTTGTCATAAGTCATAAAATATTATCTTAAAAGACTTCATGGATTAATTCGATTTCCCAAGGATGACAGGCTTGTTACTTGTTGACTTTTTAGCAATTAGTTTGAGACTATAGATCAGTCCAACTAAAGACTGTGAAGAGACTTGTCGAGGTATTTACTGACTACATTAAGAGACTTTAAAGAGTAGGCGTTTTTTTTTTTTTAAAGACATTACAGACTTTGTCAAGAGTCATTAGATATTGTTTGACGTTAGTCCAGATGAGTCCGACTGTCCAAAGACAGTGCATACTTGTTGTAGTCTTGACCGACTATCTTAAAGGAATAGATTGATCTTCTAAAGCAGGGTTCTTCGACCCCTGTCCTCAAGGGGCAGTGTTTGAGATGTCTGTAGTCTCCATGCTACAAGGCACCTGATTCAAATGATCAAGATCGCTATGCAATCACCAGACCTTGCTGATTGTCTGATCTTCTGAATCAGTTGATCATTTGAATCGGGTATGTCGCAGCCAGACATACAAAACATCCAAGAGGCAGGCCCTCTATGTCCAGCAGACTCTACAGATTTGTTGAAGAGTCTTCAGAAATTGGTTTGGGTCTGTACAGATGAGTGGGACTATCTAAATACGATGGAGATTTGTTGGAAGTCTTGACCTTCTGTCTTAAAAGACTTCAAAGACTAAACAGATTTTCGAAAGGCTACAGACTTATCAAAGAGTGTCTTTACAGATGAGTCTGGCTTTCTAAAGACATTGTGTCAACTACAAAACTATCTTAAGAGTCTCCAATGCCAAGATAGGCTATTTAAATACACTCTACAGACTGAAGGGTCGATTCAGACTTATGGAACATTCTTTGGAGACCAATCTTACCTTCCAAAACCCTCTGAAGACTTGTTGAAGTGTCTTTTCGGAGTATCTGAAAGTCTCAAACTCCAGTCCTTAAGCTTGTCTTCGATGCTGCTCTCTCTGCAGAGCTTCCTGATGATCTAATAATTGAAATCAGTTGTGTTTATCACAGAAGCATCAAAAACATGCAGGATTGCGGCCCTTGAGGACTAGAGTTTGAAATCTAAGCTTTGCACTGTAGACTGTAGAGAATTTTGCAGGCATCATGAAGATTCTTCAGAGAATCGCTAAAAAAATGTATGCAATATGTTTGTGGAACAGTCTACAAATCTGATTTCATAAAGAGTCTACAAATCTGATTTCATAAAGAGTCTATAGACTTATTGAATTGTTTGCAAACTATTTTGTAAGTCTGTAAAGACTAGATGGGATTTCTAAAAAAAATTCTTTACAGACAGGTTAAAAACACTTTACAGATCAGGCTTTTATATAGTGAGTTGATTTCTAAAGAGTCTTTACAGACTAGTTTGAGTATTTCAGGTGGACTCTTGGTGGACTCGCTAAAAAGTCCTTTATTTTGTTTTAAGATTAAAAACTGATGTGTGATTGGCAGGGTGGAGTCACAGGTAAGTGCAGCTCAACTGACAAAGAAAAGACTCGAGCAAATCCGCGGCGATGACTACGAAGACATTGGTGACGACGACGTGAGGTAAGTGCACAATAGCGAGTCAAATGAAAGCCAACCGACTTTCTCATCAACCGACTGTCCCGCCTCTTCGGCAGTCTAATCGCTAAGATTTTGCCAATCGTCAACCCCAACTATGCCATCACCAACCGGCGCACACGACGAGATCTGTCCGCCGCTGAGCCCGCAAGAGTCGCGCGCAGGAGAACTCGTCGTTCCCTCGGTGATGATGCCATACCGCCGTTTGGCAATGAACCACTGCTGAGGGTGAAGAGGCTGGGTGAGGAAGACCAGGATAGGCAGCAGCTTCATACAGTGGCAAACGCCAATGTGCAACCACACGGTACTCGACGTAGGAGAGCTGCCCTAAACCCTGTGCTGTTTCACCAGATTGTCAACTATATGAGAAAGTAGGATGCAACGGCGGGAAATTAAGGTGGAAGGACGTGGTGTTGTGTTGAACAGAATCATCTTTAATATCCTGAACATATGCATTTTCGAAAAGTGTCCTCTTCACTGGGTCATTGCTTTTATTGCAATTGAGTGAAGATCCTTTCGCCATCCATTGGCAAGTGTGGTCGGCAGAACCTAACCATTTGGCCTCAGCTGCCTCATCCTCTGTTATGTGTGTTGTTCTGTGTTTTATGTCGGTTTCAAAATGGCGGTACCAGAACATCATTCAGAGCTCTCTAATTGGTTCCTTCAAGTTGTGTTTGTGCACTGCAGCTTGTTATGTGACCACAAGTATGCGTGCCTACATGGCACATTGTAATCAAAATTAATAAAGATCAAAATATTAACCGTGTTTCACATTTGCTCGACTGAAAACGTTACTCGTTATGGGCAGGAGTCAAAAAACAATCCCAGGCAGATGGTGGCAGTTCCTGGCATTTGCATAATATACGTCCTTACAATTCATTTTAATTAATATTTAATTAATGAATGAATAATTAATCATTATTCATTATTTTACATTCATTTTTAAAAAAAATGTGTAAAACAGGCCCTTATCTCTAACACCAATGGACTCGATTGCACAGAAATGCAAAACAAGTGTGAGGACACATCTGTACAAAAAAATACCACTGACAACTTTCCAATCATTTCAGGTTGAATTTTTTAATGACAAATACTCAAATTTGTAATGATAGAATCTGACAAAGGAGTCTTTTTCATTGACTGTACCTTGCTGTTAGCAGCTGGTTAGCTGTTACCTTCCACTTTTACCAAAAATACTTCAGACCTTTCTTGAGGTCATCTTCAAAATGTACTTTGCTGCGTTCTTCTCTCCTGCTGTCAGACCTCCACTGGAAACCTCCATCACGCTGCTGTGCCAATCCTAGCTGCCAGGGGCCAAACATAGCTAGTCCTCTGCTATCATGGCGTCTTAGCAGAGGACATTTGCACAACATTTTACAACAACTAACTGTTGAAATCCAAATAGATCAAATGCTGACATGCAAACACTTGATATGCTACATACAAGAAAAACAACAAAAAATCCTGGTGTCACATTTCATATGAAAACACTATTTGTATGGACACCTGACCCACACTATTCAACTATTCAAACTGAAGCAAGGTGCAACGTCGTCGTTTCTAATATTCTATTCATAATCTAAGCTTACGTTGTCCTGATTATTGGTGTGGGTGTGTGTGCGTGTGTGTGTGTACCAGACTTGACTGAAGTTAATTGTGCAAGCTAAAGGTACTTGCCTTAGATTTAGTTTGGGAGCTAACTGCGCTAACTAAACAACATGTGACAGTGATAAACAACCACACTTTTGTCTTTCAAATTTGTCTATGTGACATCACAATGATGTCATTGTGACGATGATGATGACGACGATGTCCTTGTTTTGTGTGAAGAGGCAGAAGAGAGGGTATCTACGCCGACATCAGCAGTCCTGTAGTCACTGCTCAACCACACAAACACAATAAACACACACACAAACACGTCATACATAAATGGAATATACAAAAAAAAGGAAGCCAAAACACAAACGTGCAAAAACCAAACCAAAAACCATATATTTGCACACAAACCATCATGCAAGCGCACATACATAGGCAGTTAAATATGCAAAGAAACACACATGCAAATGAATGAACACACACATATACGCAAAAACGCACACACTCACAGAGACAAACACAAAAAAACACTCGCACGAGATACTTCGGTCTTTTTTTTTTTTTTAATTTGTCCCACCTTCCTTGTTGAGCGGTGGCAGGAGGGCATCTTGTCTGTTGGCCAGCACAAATGCCAGAGTGGCCAAGATGGCAGCATCCAAAACGCCCAGGATGGCCAGGATGAAGGCCCAGTGGACAGAGCAGTTCCCCGATGAGAAGCTCCCCACCTGGTCGCGACATAGATGTGCACACAAACTTACACCACTTTCAATGGCAGATCGAGCCAGGCCTGGCCAAACCTCGACTTACTCACCGAGTCGCCGCACAGGACTCTCATCTCTGGACTCTCCCACGAGTCAGGGAACAGCAGACACGCTAATGCCAAACAGAACCCTGAAGGCAGAGACATGTGCAACTGAGTAATTCCCAAGTCCCAAAATTGGTGACTCAAGTCCTCCTGATATGCGGCCTATTCATTTATGTCCACAGTAATGGACATTAGTTTTTGGCCAATATCTTCTGACTCATTCAAGTTACCCTGCTAAGTCTTAATGTGCTCCGTAAAATACATCCTAGCCTTTCCAATGGTGGCTCATGTGTTTTGCTGGGATGCAATCAACTTTGCTCTCATTCTGACACAATATAGGCCTACCCATGAACACAAATCCATAGACTTGGTCTCAGGACGATATGAGTGGACGCCAGCACCTAGGGCAAGCCAACCGACCTGCTGTGAGCTGCAGCCAGGCGCAGATCTTGTAGACGGTGGCGGCGCTGCAGAATCGGAAGAGGCACAGGCAAATGACACTTGTCCACACCGCCCATAGGGACACGCCCACCAGGACCGCCACCGACTGGAAGGACGGCAGAGGGGACAGACTGGACAGCCGACCGCGGCAGTCTGGAACGGGCCGGTCTGACTCCAGACAAACCTGACGTGAGGTGGGGTTACGCAGAGAAGGCCATACAGTTGTTCAAGTACAGTACAGTACTTAAGTAGATGTTTTTTGTTGTTGCATGAGACCGTGAGTGAATTGAGTGAAATAAATGACAAATTATTACTTATGCTTCAGTAAATATTCTGGCTATTCTACCCAGCCCTGATATTAGAAAAAATGAGCACAAGCTACATCATAAAGAAACATATAGTTCAAGAATCCCGAAAAAAAAAAGCCAAATCGCCTTTAGCGGATGCTTTTCAAATTAAGAGCAAATTCATTGGAACATGATGCAACTTATTTCTCAACTGTACAGCATTACAGTGTTCCTTTGAAAACTTTGCGTGCCTTTTATCCTGTTTTCTATGAATGCATATCGTGATTATCGATTCAATTGTAGAAATGAAGCAGATGATGTTAAACCTCAAAATTTAACAGGGCACACATGGATGGCGCAGCACTCTCAATTGAAGTTTTTTTTTCAGATTTGGATGAAAAAAATGTAGTTTGCAATCACCTCAAACAAGCCGAGGGTACCAGTTGGCGGGGCTGGCCCCGTCCCGGGATGGTGGATTTCGGCGGTTCCGATCCAGGACGGCTGCACCAAAATGACTACCTGGATGATGGCAAAGCAAAGTGTGCAGACGGCCCAAAGTGCGCCCACCGCACGGGCACTGCGCACAAACTCTGTCTGGTACAGGCGAGACAAGTCGCCCAGGGCGGGTGTCGCCACGGACGCCATGACTGCGCGCTCGGGTACCGTGACTCCACTGATTTCCTTGGGGGAGGTAGTGGGATGAAAAAGAACAGAATGGAGGACACCAAATTTATATGACTACTTCTCTTTTTTTATCCATCCCAGACAGACACACACACGCACGTCACAACTGTCTAAAAATAAAGTTTTCTGTTTAAACAGTTAAAAGGACACCAAACTTAGTTGTCAGCAGTTAGTCTATCATTAATTTGATATTTTAAATATAAATTCTTTTTATTGTGCAATGGACATATTAAAAAAAAACATTTTACCACTTGCTGTCAACAGAAAAATACATCATGTATGTGTTCAACCAATCACGATTCAATTTGTAAACATCATATGAACAAATCCAGAAAAGAGGTGAAACGTGATTAGACCTGGCACACGTGTTGTCATTTTCAGTCAACAGCAATAGCAAAATGCGTTTTCAAAAGTATTCATTGTTCATTTCAAATATTTGAGTTATCAAAGTAATTATAAACAAAATGTTTTTTTTTTTTTTTTTTTTTTTACTGATGAGAATGATTAAATAATTTCAGTAACCTGTTCATATTTATCTTCAAGACATAATGGTCTAGGACGGGTCAGCCAAACTCAAATTTCATCAAAACTAAACCGGAATAAATTTTCAATGTATTTAGTACAAGTTATGTGTTCAAGAGTAGGAAGTACAAAACTACTCCTAGTCCGTTATTTTCTATATATGATTAAAAATCGTGTAGATGTTGGTTCAATTGAGTTACAAATATAGCTCAAATAAAAGAAATATCTGATCTAAAAACATGTGGCCGAATTAAGTCCCAAATTTTCGTGTTTACAAGTGATTGATATAATCTTGTGGGATTGTATTTTTCAACCTCTTTTTGAACATGACAAGCGATTCACATATTTTGAATTCTGTCTCATAATTATTCCACATAATGACAAACAAGCACAATTATACGTATTAACATGACTGTATTATTCCCACTGATATTCTTCTTTTTTCAGCGAACGGAGAGAAAAGCCAGGCAAGCACGCGGAAACGCAAATTCCACAGCCGAGCTCAGATTCGAACCTCACTGTGAAGCAAAAGCGCAAACCACTAGCCCATCTTGCTAGCGCCCAATAACGAATAAAAATGACGTGCAGTCTAGGCATTTGGTAGCAGTCTTGCCAAGTTATTACGTTACGTTTTTGTTGCACAAAAATAAGCAACCACACGTCCAGTGACGTCATCTCAATTTTCATCAACGTGATTGATTTTTGCATCAAAAAAACCCCAACCTGCAGCTGCAGCTTCGCGCACACGCTGGATGAGAGCGACGAGGACGAAGGCGCGTCCCCGCAGCGTCCGAGTGCACGCGTTCACGCCAGGCTCAAACCAGGATGGAAGAGATGAGATGAGGATGTTGACGTTGCCGCTCCGATGCAGCGACGCCCGCTGGAGGAAAAAGGAGCCCTTCATTTTTTCATTTTGTTACTTAATTGTTGTTGTTGTAAATGATAACATGCAAGAATACGATTTAAATTGATCATTGCTTTAACTGTGAGGTGAGTTTTAACAGATTCAAGAAAAAAAATACTATTCCGTTTTCATTTCTAATTCTAGCTACAATTAATTGAGCAAATTACAATTAATGTGAAATTGTTACAAAATCATTTTTAGAAACGTACAAAACAAATAAAATAATAAATACACTGATTAAATTCAAGTATACCCGTTTAAAAATTCGATATAACGGGCATGTGCCTTGACAAAGCCAACTGGTTACAATTTTTTTTTTTTTTTGTAAAAGTGTCCTCTGATTGCCTGGCAACCATTTCCAGGGTGTCATTAGTCACTGCCAATATTTGGTGACCAGCAGTGGTTATTGAATTAGGGTACATTAAGGTTATTCGAAGTTACGTGAGATTCGAAGTTTCTGAAGGTATCAGCAGATCTATCAATACTTTATAATGCCTTGACAGGAACAGCACGTTTTTCTTTTCAAGAGCAAATTAATCAAAACTTGAAGCAACATTTTGTCAGTGATTTTTTTTTTGTTTTAATCCAAAAACATTTGAGTTGGTTGGGTTGAGTTGGTTGGGGATAGTAGACTGAAAAAAATATAACATGCGTTGCATAAAAAAATCAAATCCCTGCATTAGACTCTGATTTAATGACCATAATCAATTCAGCTTAAAAAAATGGATCTCTGATCTATAAAGGTACGACCACTTCAAAATTTTAGCGAAAAATTCAACCTTGGAAACATAAAAAATGTTTTTTAATGTTTGTACAGAAACATTATTGCACAACAAACAGGTCTCATGTTGTCATGAGAAACCCAACATCTTAATAACATCAACAATTCTCATGGGTAAAAGTGAAATATACACAGAGAACCCCTGCTATGATGTGGTTCATCTTTGGTGAGCCCCAACTATACTGTGGATTGATTTATTATTATTATTATTAATGGGTTTTATATTGCACACTCAGGCAAATCCAAATTTAAAGTTCCATACTTTTTCCTACCATATTGTTTTATGCCTTGTATTTGTTCTTAAGCAAACAAAATAGCAGTGGTTTATAGATGTTAAACCTTACGTTTATAAAACCGCTACATGGATGCTAATGTTTTTAGCCCGCTCATGGTATGTCCAATTATCTGGTATCTGTTGGGTCAATCTTTTTGCTAATTCACTATATAGTGCCGAATTCGCTTTCATTTTGAGGTTGTTTTACCATAAACAAAAACTGCAAGTGACAAAACCAGCTAGCAATATTTGATTCTTATTTGAAGAGGGTGTCTTCTTTTCATTTCTTCATTTTACAATAGTCTTCCATTTCTTACCAGCGAGGAGGTAAGAAGTGTTAACAACTGAGAGCGTTTCAATATGTGTTTAAAATATGTGAAAGGGGTAAAAAGTTGTCCAAAAAGTATGTAGCCTTTATATTGCAGTTTTTCACCTATCGCAGGTGGCTCTGGAACATATCCTCAGCAATAGACAGGGGCTCCCAATAATAACAACCAAATGTATAAAAGTGTGAACACTCTTCATTCGCATCTCCTCTTCGTGATCTCGTCCTCGTTCTTCTAACTCCAGGGTGGGATCTCCTCTCCAAACTTGGCACTGTGGGCTGCATTCTTCGCCTCAAACAGGGTCTGTGTGCACAAAAGAGGTTAAAAAAAACCAATATTATTAATTTGATGTGTCTTGACTGAAGGTTCCGTTTTAGCTTGTGCGACATTACCTGGTTGTGCACGTAGGCCTCGCACGCGTAGCACCACACCGAGAGGTCGCAGAAGCTCAGTACCACGGGATGATCGAACGTGGCGCCGTGAATCAACATGTGCTCGTTGACGTAGCGGCCACACGCCACCTAACGCCGGGGACACGTGTGACATCATCATTAGCTTTGCGCACAGAAATCTTATTTCACTGCTTTTATTAAGCAGACACCATGAGATTAGAATAAAATAAAGTGATGGGTGAGTATCGATATCGATCAGCGACGGACACGGACGATGGTTCAGTCTGCTCACTTCTTTTAATGAAAATAAGGCCGAAACAGCCTCAGCTAACATGAGCTAATTTTAGCTGCCACAGACACTGGCCGCTAACAGCCAACTGACCTCCGCCACCTAGCTCGCCCCCGAACGGTAATTAGTAATAATTACTAAGAGTACTGTACAGCTGATATAAAAATGTACTTCTGTGCCTCAAAATTCGGCTTACGTGGCTGACAGATCAATCATCCTAGAATTAGGTGTCGAATTAAAAAATTGCTAATCTTTAAGTTATTGTTTATAGGATACATTTGTACTTTTGGCCTTCATTTTTTGGGGAAAAAAAAAGTGCGTCCATCATTTTTAATAAGCTAATTGTTTGATTAAGTAGAGAAAGAGGAAAATAACCTCCTTAGAACCAGCCTATTCATTTGTGTCCACTGTAGTGGACCTCTGATTTTGGTCTACGTCTCTATGTAAATGTACACAACAATGGGCTGGGCCTAAATGAAGAGGCTCTGACTGGAGGTTAAGGAACATTTCTTATTTTGCAAATATACTTTCATTATTTACAAGAAATTGATGGAGATTTTGAACTTGTGGTGAACTGATAAAGGATGTGGTTTAGCAGGGCCTGGTATAATACAAGAGTCCAGATGTTTTTCCATTTGTGATTAGATTTCGCCATCCGGCGACGCCTCGTCAGTATAATGGAATGTGTTGACCCATGTTGTTATGTAACCAAAAACTGTATAAGCCAGTTTTGCAACAATAAAGCTGAGTCTAAGTGGGTACAAGTCTTTGGCTTCTCTCCAACAAAATCCATTAACCAGTTACCGTATTTCCCTGAGTACGAGTCCAGTTTTTCCCCCCTCATTTTCAACCCCATATTGCGGGTGTCAACTTATAACCGAATAACACAAAACAGACCCTTTTTTTCCACATATCTGTGTTTGAATAACATTAATTTGAATGTGAAGTAAGTAATATCATGTCATTTACAAGGCTTAAAATGATTTCATATACCTCTGATTCGATATAGTATGTGTCCGTTTTAGAGTGTTTGCACAGAACATCCCAAGAATGCACTTTCGTCAAGTGCCACATAATTGCCTCTTGACTGTCAACAACAAGGCTGCATGGCTATTTTTTTCTTTCACGGCAGACTTTGACGCATTATGAAAAGGAAAATATGTCTTGACTTGTCTCCTTCAGCCCTTGGACATGCCCTTGAACAAGCCGGCATAGATGTCGGCAGGCGGGGGGAGGAACAGTGAAGGGCCACGTTCCATGCTCTGATCTTGTAACAGTTGTCACTTGAGTAAAGAAAGCATGGTATAATATCCCAAGTAAGATGATCAGCAAATCATCTCTGAAGACCTCGTTTTCAAACAAATTGGACGCGTCCGAAGACGACTACCCAAGAAGGAACGAAAGGATGTCCGTGAGTTAAATGGGAGCAGCTCTTTGGATAGTGATGACGACTTTTAGGGCTTTTAGACAAATTAATATTCAGTTGTGTCACCAAAAAAAAAAAACATTGAAACTTCAAATCATTAGTTTGAGCATTTACATCTACGCCCACATGTACATCGCCTCGCAGTCTTGTCTTTTTTCCGCCCCGCTCCTTCCCCCCATAACCGCGGACTCGCTATACGATGTAGAAATGCTTCTAAAAGTACTCTAATTTTGTCATTTTAATAACGCACACAATGTGTTTTAATTGGGCATCCATGATCTATGTAAGCACTAAAGTCAGGGGTAGACTTATACTTGTGTTTTTGTAAAATTCCCCCAAAGTGAAGTAAAAAGAGTGGGTCGACTTGTACTCTGAGAAATACAGCAATTACTAAAACGAATGAAAACAAATAAGTAAATGAATACATGTAAAACAGAAAAAAAATAGCTAGCTAGCTAACAAGTGTTGCTACATATCACCTTGTAGCAGGTGAGGCAGATCCAGTTCTCCGCCTCCGAGGCACAGTCCTGACAGGGCAGGAAAACATTCATACCAGATGGGGGCAGGGGCCTGACCGCCTCCAAGTGAGGACACCAAGGAAGGGGGTCCACCACGTACATGGGACCCTGAAGACAGACGCAAAGACGCATCCTCATATTTGAAGCTTTTGTGTGGGAAATTCCAATGCACTCTGAAAGTCCTGACTGACCATCTGAACTTCACACGTCAGCTCCAGAGTTCCCTGAGGCTTGGACCAACCGCACGCACCTTCTGGCTCCTGAACCTCTTCTGGGTCACCAACTGCAGCTGCGGCGACGACGCCATCCTGAGCCCAAATTAAGAGGTAACTTTGGCGGTAGGTGAGAAAGAAATGGACGATAACAACTCCATCAAGAGGGCTTGATGACGTGGCAACAATGAAATGACACTCCCAGCCCATGAACTCACCGGTAGCAGCGAGCTCACAGCTGATTCTTTCTGCTCATGTGACAATTGACTAGACTCAGACCAGGATTGGTTCTGTTCAGTGGTCACTTGACTTGACTTTGTGTCCACGTCGGGGGCGCGCATGCTTTTGCTGATGTCTAAACTGGCTAATCCATGTGTGAGCTGGTCCAAACTGTAAGCCGCCGGATTGGTCTAAATAGCAAAAACAATGTCAACATTCGAATGGTCTGCTCTCTGCAAAAATAAGCATTTTTTTGTGTTAGTGCTCTTACTGCTGTGTCCTCCAGACCCATAGGGGGCAGTGGTTGTTTGTCTGGACCGACCTGTCCCACCCTCCTGTTTTTTCTTGGTGCACTGCGCTTCGGAAGAGCGCTCGGGGGAGATACAGCTGCTCGCACTGATTCTGGGACTAAGAGCGAAAGTAGAGTTTGAACCAGGATTGGGCAAACATACATGGGCCAGGTCATTCCTGTATATTTTTTATGTGAATGGAAACTATTTCCAAAAGTTAGCTAAATAAAAAATCCATAATTCAGACATGCAGTGTTAACAGTATTAGCTTCTGATGTTATCATAATGTGGAGCTAAATTCTGGATATAGGAGTGTTTTCTGTTTGCTTATGTTTGTTTGCCTAGGCGCCATTAAAATAAATAAATATATAAAAAATAATAAAAAAGCAAGCATTGGAGGCCCACTTGTGTCCCCTGCAGGACGCTACTTGTACTCACTGTTTATTCTCAATGACTTCCAGTAAGGGGCATGGTGTCGGATGACCTCGTTGATGGCGGTGACGGCGGAGTGATGAGGTGGGTGGAGGGGCGTGGCCAGGGAAGGAGGAGGGTCCCCGAGCAACACGCTTGTGCACATTGCCATCGAGTCAGAGATGGACGTCAAGTTATAACCGCCCTGTGGCATGAAATGACAAGTCACTTGTAACATGTTTTGTCAGCTAGCATGAGGGACTTTGTGTTTATTTGTGTTTATTGCAAAATGTATTTTTTGTCAGGATAATATTTATTAAGATTTGTATTTTTTTTTTCAATTATTATTTTAAAATAACTGAACATAGACCAGCTCGTATTTACCTGCACAGTGTTAGTCAAAAGTTTGGAAACACCTTCAAATTCACATGATCACATTACCAGGTGACGCAAATAACGCTCTTAACTCTTGCACAGCCATGAGTTCAAATTTATTACCGGTCATAAAGCATCATCCACATCATTAGGCTAACTAATAAAATACCATAATGTGCAAAGATGTTACCTGGACAAAAGGTACAAAAATGATGGGTGAAAACAGCAATTAAAGAAAGAAATGTGACATTTTTTTTAAAGACCATATTGCCCAGCCCAAGTTAGCATCGCTCACCTCTAATATGAGTAAGACCCTCCCACAAGCCAAGGACATCAGCATATGCGTGAAGTGGGCATAACCCTCTGGAGTCACGCGGTACCCGCCCAGAGGGTCTCCCCGTGCGGCGTCGAATCCCGCTGACACCAAAACCAGACTTGGATTGAACTGTAAGGCAAGGCAGTTTTATTTACATAACTTGTTACACAGGGCAATTTATCCATTAAAAAAAACTACAGCAGCGGTGTACAAACTACAGCCCATTGTATGCACATTGAGAGAATGTGGTCTTACCTCAGTGGCAATCGGCATAACGACGTGATGGAAGGCGGCGAGATAGTCGGCGTCTCCCATCCTCCCGCCACTCCAAGCAATGTTGACGTTGAAGCCCTTCCCCTGGGCAACCCCCACCTGGTCTGGGGCAGCGTCCTCCGAGGACGGGAAGAAGCTGCCGTTGTCGTAACGATGAAGCGAGATGTAGAGGACACTGCAGAAAGGAAGAAACAACAATGACCTGACTGGTCAGGTGACACACACAAGTCAGGTGACATCTTACCTGTTATCATCTTCGAACATGTGCTGTGTGCCGTTGCCGTGGTGAACGTCCCAGTCCAGAATTAACACTCGAACAGGTGCGTGCTGGTAAGATTTCTGTGCGTAGCGAGCGGCGAGCGCTGCCGTGTTGAAGAAACAAAAACCGCACGCAGTGTCTCTCTCGGCGTGATGACCGGGGGGACGCACTATCGCCACACCGCTTCGCACCTGCACACACATATACACAAGTTTGTATGGTTATACTTGTGAGGACATCCATTGACATAATGCATATCCTAGCCCCTAACTATAACCTTAACCATCACAGATGATTGCCAAACCCTAACCCATTTCAAACCTATACTCTAAAAGCAAGTCTTGACCCTCAAAAAGAGGTCTTCACAAGTGATGACCAGCTTAAATGTCCTCACTTCTCCAAAACTTCCTCTCTATATGGGTAGAAGATCCAAGTTGGTTCTCACAAATTTAGCCGGGTTCATTTGCGTATGAATGTGAATGTATGGGGCAGCTCAGTGGAAGAGTGTTTATCACGTCCTTCTTACAGTTCAGAGTCCCGAGTTCAAATTCAGCTCGCTCCAGCCTTCCTTTGTGGAGTTTGCATGTTCTTCCCGAGCCCACATCGGTTCTCTCCAGGCACTCTGGTTTCCTCCCACAACCACAAAAATAAGCATGATGAGTATATTGGACTTTCCATATTGCCCTTAGGTGTTGTTGTGAGTGTGAATGGTTGTTCGTCCCGGTGTGCCTTGCGATTGGCCCTTGCGATTGGCTGGCAACCAGTTCGGGTGCACATTTGCACCTCACAGTTCTGTGTTTCTGGGTTCACTTTCCTTTGCGGTGTTCGCATATTCTTTTACTCTCAGGACCCCGAAACAAACATTTTTGCCGGTCCTTTCAAAACAGTTTGAATGTTTTAGTTTTCTAGTAGTCTGGGTCAGGATTAGCATGATATCAAAAATCAGATGGAGTTTGGCCCACAAACACTTGTTCTGATATCTGAGGATGTGTTGGAAGCTGTGCTGTGTTCTCTACCTGTCCAGTCATGATGTGGTCCACAGCACTGAAGCAGCTTCCAGCAGCCAGCAGGGCCGACTGGAAACTCTGATTATTGATGTAGATGGAGTTAAACTCTTGTCCCAGTTTGTGCAGGTCTCTGCTCTTCATCGTAGTGGTAGACTTCATTTGCTGGATGTGCTCAGTGCTAAAGAAATAGACACATGTGCAAAGTCATGGTTTTGCTCACCCTTTAGCCTGCCTCCACAGGATAGACAAGAGGAAAGCAGCAATTGTATGAACTGAGAACTAATAGCGAACACACACAGACACACACACACAAAATATCAACTTTTACTGCTCAAAATGTTTAAGGTCAAGTATCAAATCAGTTCCAAGGATGTTACAATGTTGACTGATCACAGCGTAGACCACCAGTTGAGTTTATTTCCCCACTCAGATTTGAAGTTGAGCAAGACGTCGGTCACGTACGTGTGACACATGGCGAGCTCCTCTTCTGTGGCGAATCGAACTGGGATGCGTTGGCAACGTTCCACCAACCCCAGCTCCTGATGCCTTGAGAAGATCTTAAAGATTCTTTGCGGCATCTCAGGGTGATGTCTGCAGACGGAGCGGAGCGTAGTGGACCACATCAGTCGTCCGATCCAATGCAAGACACCAACGAGGACACACTCATCCACTCACCTGTCCCACAAATTCAGGTGCTCCATCATTCTTTCATCATACACCAGGCCTGTCGTCATTTTTGTTGATTTAAGGACATGTCCTTCGGCAAGCCGGTCACTCTGTGGGGCTTCCACATCGGTTGTTAATCTTAGGACATGTCCTTCAGCAAGATGATCGCTCTCTATAGGAGACAAAGTACGAGAAATGAGCAAAAATTAGGACATTCTACAAGCCAGAAATATAACAAGCAATTTTCTAAAGTGTATATTGACAAGGAGATACATCTAAACCTTTTGTTAATTTAATATGTATGACTGGGTTCAGGAAAGACTGGGAAACACTGCATTAGAATGAGACATGAGAATCCACATATCTGCAAAGATCCATGATTGTGTGTGTTTGTGTGAATGTGTATACCCAGCACTTGCAGTGATGTCCAATATGGATAAAGAGCTGAGATGGTCTCAGAGATGGACTTCAAGGCGCTGACAAAGACAAATGACATTTTAAAAACTTTGTTAGCACACAATAGCTTTATGATAGCTAAATAACGATGGTATCAAAATGTCATGTCCACCTCTGGTCATGTGAGTTGACCTCCAGTTATCTTAATTCTTTTTCAAACATTTTAAAAGAGTTCTAAGATGTCTTAATAAAATGTCAATGGCATACTTTTGTTAAATTATGAAAAATATTGGTTATCAGCCTTTTTGACTGCTACTATGTTTTGTAATCGGCCAGAAAAAAAACAACATATCAGTCCATCTCTATTTTGAAGAAAAGCTGCCAAGTCCTTGTATGTGCTACATTCTGTTTAATGTACCTCATTATTTGGGGAATTTCCAACTACAACCCAAGAGGGCACACAGGGAAGACTAACACAGGTTGTAAGGCAAAAAGAACAAGTGCAGTTGAATGAGTTGAACGAGTGTTAGTGTATGTCTCAAAGGTACCAATCAGACGGAGTAGTGGATGGAACCATTGGGGCACAGGCACCCCCCAGCAATGCACGAACACAAGCGGTAGCAGCCTTTGCTGTCGACTGCAGGTTGTAACCTCCCTAGGCATACATAAAGATACATATGTAGAGACAAAATGATAAGCCCTTTTATAAATACTAAGCACTGCCTCCAGTAACAAAAAAAAAAAAAAACTTTTTGTGACCAAGTTGCAGAATTGATTAGGCACGGCTAAAACATATTTTACCTCTAGAACCAGAACGAGTCGACCTTCTGCCAAGGACATCAGCATGTGTGTCAGTGTCTGGAAACACTCGGGACTCACACACATCTGACCCTAAAAATAAAAACACATTAGGTACTGTGGCGAGATCATTTTGGGATATTAAACTCATCATTTTATTCCACATAATATTATTGCGTCTTTCTATAATATCCAAGTGAAAGCTTTTTGCTCAATGTTCCAGTCAATGCCAGTAGAAGTAGAAGTAGAGTATCCATGTGAAAGTGACACCATGTCCAAACCTTCGACTGGCAGTGTTTGCTACAAGTGCCAATAGAAGCAAAATTATATAGGCTTATAGTTGTATTAGAAGTATCCATAAAATTACAGGAAGTAGCTATACGTATTTAAAGAGGTACTGAATATATTTAGCAATTTTCAGCAGTGAAAGGTTCATATTTTGTCCTTTAAAAATATTTTTTCATTCATTCATCCAGTCTTCCATTTTCTTTAGCCGCCTAGCCTCACTAGGGTCGCTGGCTTGCGGGTACCTCAGTATGAAATAGTAGTGCAGTATAATAAAACTGGTACGGCACAGAATGATAAGAGTATACTGTACTATATGAACTTGCTTTAAATGCTGCTAGAGTATGCCTGTTTGACTGTGTATTGGCCAGAGATGTGTAAATTGACCCTGGTAATTGCAGTGCAGCGTTTGTTGCCATGGTTTCCATGTACAAGAGGGAGCAAGTAATAATGTCATTATTGCACAAATTATCTCAGAGTACCTTGGGATCTCCAAGTGCAGCATCAAAACCAGCGCAGACCAGCACCAGTTCCGGCTGAAACTTGACGCGCACACACACAAACACACAGGTAAAAAAGAAAACATTTTTATATGAGTGTGATGTCAACAGCTATCTTCACAAAAAAGCAGTGAATGTTACTTCATAGGCGACAGGAAGCAGCAGTTGCTGGAAAGCACACACATAGTCTGCATCGCTTTTTCCAGCCTGAACAAGGAGACAACAGATACGAGAGCAAATTTTAGATATACATACATACAGTATATATATGTGTGTGTGTGTGTACTGACCGTGGTCCAGGCCAGGTTAATGTTCCGTCCCTCGGCAGGGGTGCTGCCCACAAAAGTGTTGTCAGACTCTGGTAGATGGGGCCAGAACGCGCCCTGTTCAAACCTGTGCACACTCATGTACAGCACGCTGTCACGCGCACACAATGAAGCAGTTTAGCAGCACACCAATTTGACTATTTTTGTGATGTTTGAAAGGGGGAGAGATAACCTGGGATCTTCTTGGAAAACGTATTGGACACCTTGCCCGTGATGAACATCCCAGTCCACGATCAACACCCTGACACACACACAGTTTAACTTGATCAGTCATTTGCCTTCATATTTGCTTGATGCCTTCAGTTTATCTAAAGATGTACTGTATAAATGTCTTGACTCTGGGTAAAAATTTCATTTTATGAACCGTATTTAGCGCCTCTTGAAGTGAAGGATTAGAAAACTCATCTTGTGTGTCATGGGAGGACAGGTCATTCATCCAGGAGCCCTATATTCAAAATAAATGTAGACAGTGTGCTGTGTGTTACTAAGTGCAGATTGAAAATGCCTTAAATGTCCTCAGAGGGTGTCTAAATTATTTAACTTTAAAATTCGATGACTTTCTGTTTTTTTTTTTTTTTTAGTTCTGAATTTGTCAACATGTTCTGCGTAAATGTCCTCGCTGTATGTCTGAATATCTTCACTGTATGTGCAAATGTTCTTTGTGTCCAAATGTCCTCCCTTTTCATCTTCATGACAAACCTTTTGACTTTGTGTTTCCTCTGAGCGTAACGAGCTGCAATGGCCACGTTGTTGAAAATACAAAAACCATTGGCCTCGTTTGACTGCGCATGGTGTCCTGGAGGCCTGGTATACACAGACAGACACACAAATACATACACATTATTAGTGGTTATCAAGGGATGCCTGAAGACTTCACCACAGCCTTCAGATCATACCTGGTGACAGCGAAGCCGTTCCTCAGTTCACATGTTAACACTTGGTCTACCAACTGGAGCACTGAACCCACTGCCAATATGGACACCTGAAAAGTCTCCTACAACACACACACACACACACACAACAAATATGTTAAATAGTGTGTGCGCGCAACTGTGTGCATGTGTGTGTGCATTCTTACAGGATGGATATAAATGGAATCATATTTGTCAGATAGTTGATGCAGTTCTGTTTCAGACATCATCTGAGTGGACTTAATCATATCAATGTAGTCTTTCCTGCATGGAGGACATGAACACACACTAACCACTCAAAACTGATCACAAAATATGTAAAACATGACGATGACTCGTCTGAAGTTTGGGTGAACTCACGTGTGCACGAGGAGCAGCTCTTCATCAGTGGCTGCTCTGGGCTGAAACACACACACACACAAATTTAAACAATAAACACTTAATTCTCCTGATTCAGCTTGTAGTCAGTAGGTCAAAAATTACACCTGCACTTGAACGCAGAGCGACAGGAGCTCTTGTCTGTTCAGCTCCTTCATGATGGCCTTCACTCTGGCTGGACTTTCTGCATGACTGAACACAGATGCCAATTGTTAACAGAATGATGAGGACAGTAACCACAAAGGTGCTACTTTAGAAGAATAAGGACATATGAAAAGTAAAAAGTACTACTCCAAATAATTTTTTGAGTAAGTGCCTATACAAAAGGTATTGAGCGAAGTAATGCTCAAGTGATAAATCACTGTTATGGTTTATTTTTTTTTAAACAAAGCATCAAAATCTGACAAATATAAAGGGAATGTACATATTCACATATTGCCCAGCTATATCACTTCAAATGAAACAATACCAAAATCTTTATAACTACATAAATTCTACTGCAAGGAATAAACAGTCATAAAATAACTGTTTACACTCCTGAAACAGGAACAAGAATTAGTGTGCCCGCCTGGACCTGTTTGATCGGTCAAATGGCTTCAAATGTCAATAGTAGTTCCAATGGACTGGTGTAACAGTCATGTGACAGCGACCAACTTAGAGGTCTCTTTGACAGACCAAAACATGCCCAGATCATGCAAGCAATAATTAATCAAATTAAAAGTACCAAGCATAATGTACAGTAGCTCAACATAACAGTAAAAGTCACATTTCTTCATCATAGAAATATTTTGTGTAAAGCATTGACATCACTGTGAGACTGCGGTTCTCAAATGTGGGCATGACTAACCTTAGGGGTACATAGAGGCACTTCAGGGATTATGTGAAATTTTAACAGGGTTTGTGCAGTATCAACAAATCAAATTCCATTTTTTATAATGCCGTACATACACTTGTATTTTCAAATTAAAAGCAAATTAATTGGAACATCTTTATATGACGCACATAAACATGTCAGGTGAGCTTACTTGGAGTCCCACAGGTTCTGATGACGAGTGAAGGTCTCCGAATAGACCAAACCTGTCCCACTGGCAGGTGACTTGCTGGATAGGTCCTATACTCACAAAAATAAAAAAATATGTGGAGCTACAGAGAAAAAAAGGTTCTACTGTGATGGTATTGGTTACACTCACCAGCTGCTGTAGCTGGACCTGCAAGTCCTCAGTCTGCTGTTCTCGGCTCCTTGACATTCTCCCTTTCTTCTTTGCCTCCTGCAGACTGCTACCTTTCTTCCTCCGCTCGTTTCCTTGAACAGCGCCTCCCTATATGTGCACATACAGTGTACGTACACACATAAAAACAACTTGGCAAACATTGACAAGATCAGAGTTGTAGAAGAGCCTTTAATTTATGATTGAGAAGTGAATATATCACCCACACTTTTCAGTTTTTGATCAAACATTGAGTAAGCAAAAGTTCGCCTGAGTTACCTGGGGGGAAAGACGAGGAGACCTTCTCACTGGCTTTGGTTCACATGTTGATGTCGACGATGGAGAAAAATCGGCTTCAGACGACATCTCAAACCAGGCTGAACACACCACAGTTCCTCATTAGTAGACACGTTGCTATACTGTACATACAAACAACTACATTGTGCTTATTAAATTGATTTAATAGCTATACTCAAACAAAGCAGAACTGTGTCGTTATGGTTACGGCATGAGCGATTAATCATCTAGCCTTTATATCAGTCAATATTAGGCCTTGTGAATTTCCCTACGGGGATGAATAAAGTATCTATCTATCTATCTATCTATCTATCTATCTATCTATCTATCTATCTATCTATCTATCTATCTATCTTTTCAAAATATCAGTTGCCAGAGTTTTGCCAATTAATTTCCAAAATAACTCTATTTTCCCAAATAGTAGTTCATGCTGTTCAGTAATTATGGGTGGAAGTAAAAGACCTGCATGGATGACAAAACTGTTTTCTAATGAGAATTGCAACCTTATCCATTCATCTTATATACCTATTAAGTAACAAAATATCTAAGTGTACATTTTATGGTCAGATTATCCATACGTGGGTTGCTCCCAAAATATATACATTAATCTACTAACTCAATTTGGGTTTTATGATGGCTGTCTGCATGGCTGACAGAACGTTTCTGTGTGTGAAGTGCATTCTCATATTACCAATTATACACATTGACTGTAAGCATATAGACGTCCATACTCCAATGGCTGTTTGTAGCATGTAAAAATTTGAGACTACCCCTGTTTCGTCAGTTAAATGACTAGTACAAGTAAAGGTACATGTGTTTGGACCATTGTGTCAATGAAAACAAAAACAGCTCATGAGAACTGAATTTAAGAGCTGATCGTCATATTTTCTACATGTGATAATGACTAAAAATGACTCAGTAGGTTCTAACATCAATAGTTAAGGCATTGATTGTAATGACATACCTGAGTCAACTCAGGATGAAATGCCCCTTTGATGTTTCATCTTTGGTAGCAACCGCCAATCAATCCTACTCAACAGCCAACTCCCAGTTAGAGATATCACGTTGCTATTAAATATAATCATACGCAGGTTCCACATAATTCGTGGTCACAAATTCGTATTTTCGGACTTTATCAGTTTGTGCGCATATAATTGATATAATGTCGAAACAATTCAAAATAATTAACCCCATGTCAATTTTAGCGGTGGTATAAAATGCCCGTAGAAGGCAGATTCAAATCATTGTTAATATTTATTTTCACACTTACTGTTAAGGCCCATGTGTAAAAATATAGTCTTCAATTAAATTCAAAACAACATGAGCGTACTTACAGTATATTCTCTGCGTTATGTTTACTCGTGAGTCTAAGCGCCAACGAAACGGCGCATGTCGGTGACGTCACCGCATGGGCGTAACTTTGGTCCACGATGTCACATTCTTGCGCCTGGTTCCCAGTTTCAACGAGAGAAAACAAGCGTACGGAGATGACACCTCCAGCTAGCCTTAACGCCAATTCTAATTGTACAGTGGATTCGAAAGTGCTGCAGTATGAAAAGTTTATTGACGAAGTACTGAAGAAAGATTTACAGTAAGAGATTTATTTTATGATAATATGTACTCGCTTTGTAGTTGCACGATCGAAGCTGAAGCATTCACATATCCTGCGTGTTGTTGCTTAACCAAGAGTCACGCACTGTATTTGATAGCAACACGTTTCCCTATGGTCTTTCTAATGAGGTTGCTGGAATGCCTGCAATTTGTATGTTGATGGCGTACACTGACCAATTCATTTTTAAAACTATCTAATATTGGCCAGCTGATTTGGGGGGTTCCTTTATACAAAAACATAATGATTATTGACAGAACATTTGACTGTTTTCAACTACTTTGTCCTTTAGCACTGTATTATTAATTATGCAAAATAGGGAATAACCCATAAGCAAGTGCTTGAGTGAGTGAGTGAGTTGGTGGATGGATGGAAAGTAAAAAATATGAATCTTTTGTGTTGGATATTTGAATGTTATTATTTCTGGCTCATATGTTTTTATGAAAAAAAAACAACACTCACTTTGAAAAAGCTAATATTGGGCTATTAAATCAGCTGTTTCAAATATTGATTGATCCCTGCATTTCACACCCATTGTGCGTTGTTTTCAGAAGGGTGATGGAGCAACGAGATGCTGTGTATGAGCAAATTTCTCATTACTTGCAGCTGAAGCACACCTTGGAGGCTCTGAAGGTACACACAGATGTTCACATGCACAAACACAAACATTGTCAGCAAGATGCATGTGTGTTGTATGTATTCAGGAGACAGATTCCCAATGTCTCAAGGCAGATGTTGACCTGGGCTGCAACTTCTACGTTCAAGCTAAAGTGTAAGCTCAAACATTTCTCCCATGTACTACTGATAATATACCATGAGTCTCCAAATATGTGACACACTTTTTTTTTTCCCTAAAAATGAAGACCAAAAGTATGGGTGCATCCTACTGTATAAACAGTAACTTAAATATTATATATTTTTTGGACAACATTTGAGGAAGATTGCATGTGTCAGCCCCGTAAGATGATGGTTGTTGTGATGTACAGATGTGCACTTCTACATCGGACAAATTCTTACATATAGTAATTATGGTAATGGGACAAGCTGAAGGGCAGAAATCAGTTGGATGTTAGCAGCCAGTTTGCGGGTTGGTGCTAAAAGCAGCTTGTGTTAGCCCAGGTTGTTACCACATTATTTTCGATAAAAGAAGCAAGCACACTGAACCAACGTCCGAGTTCATCCTTTTTCACACACAGGGACACTATAGTACATTTTAATGAAAGCCATTCTTGTAGCAGAGCGTCTCGTAAACTGAGGCTCAGGCTGACAGAAGGTTTGATGTGAATTAATGTATCCAGAGACTCAAACAAACCAGTGCAAGGGAGAAGGAAGGTTAACTCTGATCTATGACAATTAATAACGTTCGGATATAAAAACAAGAAAATATGAATTAATGACAAAGATCAGATGTATTCTGTGTTAAAAATTCTTCAAGTGCTTCACTTTATAAAGTCTACTTATATCTTATTTTAAAATGTGTGCATTTAATCCGGAAGGCTGTGCTGTATATCCGTTTCCTGTTTTACATTCTCCGTTGTCATTCAGCCTTTAGTGGTGCTGTAGTCAATGATGATGCGAGTCTGCATTTCAATATGTTCCAATTCCTATTGATGGTTTGTGTTTGTTGTTTTATTGTTCTTATCACCAAACTGTTAGTGCGTCCTATACACAGTAACATAGGAAATGCCAGAATCTGACCCTAAAATTTGTGGTATATCCTATGTACAAATGTGTTTTATATTTGGGGAATTATGGTTTTTGTGCCCTTTCTCATGCACTGTAAAAATATACAGTTTATTTTATCAGAGAAACAAAATCTGCTGTAATTGCTTGTCCTCATCTCCTCAGGGAGGACCCATCCAGAATTTTTGTGTTGGTGGGATTTGGCTTCTTCGTGGAGATGGACCATGCTGAAGCGCTGCGCTTCATTGAAAAGAAGACAACTCAACTAACAGCGTTAGTAAATACTTGGAAAATTTGAAAGAAGATAAGAAATAGGAAGTTGAGCAAACAAATATCCAAACATTTTACAAAGTGGTAGTGTGGTACTAACATTGTCTATTGTTTTCTCAATGTAAGATGCTGCTTGTACTAATTTAGTTTTTTTGTGCATGCCTGTGTTAGCTTCACAGATCAGCTGACCAAAGATTGCGCCAAAATTAAAGCAAACATCCGCCTGGTGCTGGAGGTCAGTTTCATTTTCATGTCACACAGAAAAATGACAGTAATATCTTTTATAAGATCCAGTCAAGTCTTTCCTGTTCAGCTACTAGTTGATGCAGTATGTGACGTGTAATTATAATAAAATAAGAATTGTCATCTTTTTTTCCACGTTCTTTGATGCACTTGTTTATTTTTTTCTGTTTTAGACTAAGATGTAATCCGTATAAACACTGTAAAGAATAATTAACAGTTGTTGACTTGTATTGCTTTTTTTGTTTGCCAAGTTTATAGGTTTAGATATACTTATACATTGTTTTAGATAATAATCTTACAGTCAGCGGGTTGAGTGGGGGGTGTACGTGAAAAGTTTTCTCTTTCCTAGGGGAGGTTTTTCAAACTATAATTGAGACGCACTGGTCTAATGCATTGAAAGAGGAGCGAACTCTAAGGCTTGAACTCAATAGGGCACTGATGACCTTTAGCTACTCTCTTGTTGTTTTTTAGGGTCTGCGAGAACTTCAAGGTCTGGCGGTGCTTCCAGAACGCAGCAGAAGAGAAGTGTTCTAGATTTTAACTCTCTTTGGATGCCCCACTAGGAGAGATGAGTTCCACTCGTACACGATCAGGAGGATCAATCTAAAACTATTTTGATTCATTTTCCAATGTGACCAGGTTTTGGCGATTCATATGGACATGTGCAGGCAGACAGATGTTCTGCTATGTCCATTTGTTTGCGTCTAGATGAATTGAGGACAACCTGCTAACAATGCTGAAGCAACACAGAGTTGTAAAAGACTTGAGAAGCGCACACTGTTCCATTTCTTTAGATGTTTTTATATATATATATATATATATATATATATATATATATATATATATATATATATATATATATATATATATATATATATATATATATATATATATATATATATATATATATAATTATTCCTTCTAAATGTAAAATAAATGACTTGTAAATAAATAAATAAATCACAATTGTTTGCTAAACTCTGCTGTGTCAATGTCAGCATAGCACTGTTCACTCTTGTTTTGGTTTTGAATGTGAGGATGGGATTCCACGACTGACATGGGCTGCCAGCCACCCAAAAATCTAAAGTTTAACCAGTTTATTTTGTTGTATCACTAAAGAAACTGGTGGCATGGATCGGTGGTAGAGTGCCTGTCTTCCAACCAGAAAGCTGTAAATTTAATCCCTGACCCTGGCAACCATGTCAAAGTATCCTTGAGCAAGTTGCTGAACTTGGAAGTTGCTCAGATACTGCATCACGAATAGTCATCTGCAAAGTGCTTTGAGGATCCTGTTAAAAAATAGTACTCTCTCTCTCTCTCTCTCTCTCTCTCTCTCGCGCGCGCGCGCGCTCGCTCGCTCTCTCTCTCAGTGTGTGTGTGTGTGTGTGTATGTATGTATGTATGTATATATATATATATATATATATATATATATAGAGAGAGCGAGAGAGAGAGAGAGAGAGAAATATACAGTATATACTTTTTTTTACACTGACTGATTTGCTATAGGTAAAGTATATTGAGGCTTTTCTGCATTTGGACATGTTTGGAGAAACATGATCAGAAAATACATGATCAAGAGCATTATGTTGTTATCCAAATGGTGTAACATCGCTAAATCTTTACTCTGAAAGGAATAGGCGGAAACACGAACGTTTTACGCCACATAACTTGGTGCAGGTAAAAAGTAGAGAGGAGGCGTCGTTTGTTCAAACCGGAAAAGGGAAAAAAAAGACATAAAGCGTCAAATTTGTATTTGTTGGTAGAGATTTAGCCTGGAACTGCACAGACCGTTGTACTTTTTTTACGCTTCGGGGAGAGTTTTGATGACTGAACTTGGCGACCGCAGCCCCCGCAGTAAAGCAGCGTCGGTGGGTTGACGCACGCGAGAGGCGGATGACTTGGAGAGCTGTCACCGGAGTTAAGGCTAAGGAGCTAGCTTTTAGCGCGATAGGCTAACACACACAATACACTCCACTCCAGGGAAATGTATTTTTGCTTACACGTGAAAGAAAACACTTTGCTCAACTTTGGAGAGGCACGGCGAGATTAACCGAACATGTCTAGCTTGTTGAGTTTAGCATAGCTTAGCATCTCATTAGCACCACGCAGAAGAAAAACAGATCTACTCAAAACACGCTAATGTGGATAGACACAAAGCTTGATTGTTCATTTGGTCGTGTCATAAGTGCGTGGGCACGTTATTTTACTTCTTCTTAGGGAAAGGGCTAGTAGTTATTTGTCGCGGACTTTTTTTTTTCTTCAAGTTTTTAAGTTAGACATTTTGGGGGGTTTGTGTTTTAGCATGGAGGCTGCAGACCCGGGCAGCAGCGCCTCGGAGCGGTTACATAACAGCCGCAAGTCCTCCGACAAGCTGCCGCTCTGACAGCCGCAAACACGGACACGCGTACAAACACACACTCGCAAAATACACTCACTCACTAACACACTCTTGAGCAAACAAACAGCGAGGAGGGAGGCGAAGAGGAGCATCAAAAACAACATGGAGGAGCTGTAAGGCGGCTGGTGGATACGTAACAACGATAACAGCAAAATTTGAGCAAGATGGATTCAAACCCGCTCATCAACGGTAAGGAGTGTGAGTGTGTGCACGCGTGACATCCAGCGCGCAACACGTTCCACTTGCATTCCTTTGCCGTGCAAAGTGTAGTGCACTTATCGCTGTTATTGGGTGTGTGAGTCGAGAAGGCGAGGACATGTCAATATTCCTTCAAAGCAAGGAAGCTATGAACTTGCATCTTGTGCTGGTTGTTGCCATGGCGATCGCTGCTGCCCATTTGTGCCGTCAGGAAATTCAGCAATACATAACCCACACTTGTGTTAAACAATGCACTGTGTATATATTGAAATTGTTAATGCTGTCAAATGTTGGAGTCACTGATGCAGTTTCACCATATTTACTCCAGATCCGTAAATGTCAATCTGTGTACTGCCTGTGAAATATTTTCCCAGACACATACTTCCTAACCAGTGCAAAGCATTTTTGGATGAGATTAAAAAAAAAAAAAAAAAAAACTCTTTATGCAGGAGGCTGTATCATCCTTTTATGATGTATTAGCTTTACAACTACATTTGTCGTGGTAACCCCTGGCATTGTATATTCAGTATGTTAATTGCGTTTAAAAGATAGATCAGACATCTGTTTTATCTCTGGCTCATTTGGCCAAAAATTGCTGCGCTAATAAAAATGTGTGTTTGTAACTGTAACAAAACTGTGGTATAAAATGCTTTGCGTAGGAGTTAATACAGCATGATTCAGAAATAAGTTGTTACAATGAATTTGCTCTTAATTTAAAAAAAAAAAAATGTTTACTTATATGTCCTGACCCTTGCAGAAGCACTTTCAAAACCTTGCATACTCCCTAAAATGCTTCCATGTTCCCCCATTTGAGAATAGCTGCTCTTGGTAACAAGTGGACAAACTTTTTGACTCAGGCTCACAGGTTTTCAAATTTTGACAGGTGGGTTGTGCCCCCAGGATATTCCCACATTTCAAACATAAGTAAAAATGTATTAGTGTTCATACTTACATTCACATTTACTGTAAACAGTGTTTTTGATCACTTTTTTTTTACTTTTTTTTTACCAGTGGATTTAAGTCTATTGTTAGTTTTTGTTGTGGCAATTCTCAGAGCAGACAACTGGGATTTGTGAGCTGCTTCCTGGTAAATGAGGCAGTGTTAATTTAAACAAAACAAAACAAAAAAACAAACAAAAGGAACCTCCTGCTCATGGTTGTTCTATTTTACCCTCGCCTGGATTGTTTTGTGCAAATTGATGTTTTGTCGCGTCATATTTGGTGATCTATTTGAAGGTAACGTTGGGGGAGTGCTCCATAGCAACTGTGCCTCTTGATGACTCCCAACAAGCTGTCATTCAAGACCTCTCCCAAGATTTTTTTTTTCATTTGAGATTTAATTGGTCAAAAACTCATTAAAACTGCTGCTGATTTTCTCTATTAAAAAAGAAAAGCACTTAGGCAGCATGCTTGATGTCAATTACTTTTGTCGAGACAAGGAATATAATGACATGTTTTTGTTTCGCTTGGTCTCCCCTTTGATGAGCTGCCAATTGCTTCACAGTCGACGTCCGTTCTTTTGTTGACAAACATCACACAGTTACAAAAATAATTACATCCATGATTTGGACAATTTTGTACCATTCTTTGGTGAGGGGTAACAGGCCAAATGTAGCCCATGGGGCATAGTTTACACATCACACCCTTACCCAACCTTAGTCTCCTATTCTATTCTATTCTATTCTATTCTATTCTATTCTATTCTATTCGCTATTCATCTTTCTTGAGATGGTGTGGTTCTACTGTACGCAAACATAGCCAACACCGAGAACAATAATAGTAGATTATAATGTTGCATTTGTGCTGCAGAAGCAATTGCAGACAGTCAGGTTAATTTCATTGTGGCACCCAAAATTATGATCACAATTACATTTATTTAATTGTAATTGATTAAATATATATTGTAATAATTAGCACAGGGGCGCACAATCATTCCATTGATCTTATACAAATAGCTCTCGAAAGATTAGAATGGCACGAGATTTCGGCACAGGGTTACTTTGTTTGTGTGTGTGCGTGTGTGTGTGTGTAGGGAGGGGGGGGGGGGAGTACGATGGAATTTGTATCTTGAAAAATTCCTAGTACAGTATTAATATTATTGCATGAGGGGGAGGAGGCATCCATCTGAGCAAATCAGAGTGTTCTGGTTAGATGGTGGCGCATTAAAATTTAGACTAAGGTAAAGCAGGCTCACCAGAATCTGGTAGCCCACTTTGGGCAGACCTGGTCAGATCCTTATTCTCAGACTGGTTTACAACACACAGCACCTGAGATACTTTGGAGCAGAGCAGCTACTGTAGACTCGCTATGTGGTTACCAGTCGCCATGGCGCTAATTTCTAGGATAATTAATGGGTTTGTTGCATAACCTCCTAGCTAATTACGATGATGCTCATTTGCATTTGTGAGGAGGCTCTGTGTGCACGTGTCAAAAAAAAAAAAAAAAAAACCCAAAAAAAATCTTGTGTTTCTGCCATGTCAGCCATGGACCCCTCTATCACGCTCTGGCAGTTCCTACTCCACCTGCTGGAGGACCAGCGCCAGCGTCACTTGATCTCGTGGACCGGCGAGGACGGCGAGTTCAAGCTGCTCGACGCTGAAGAAGTGGCTCGCCTCTGGGGCCTGCGCAAAAACAAACACAACATGAATTACGACAAACTCAGCCGTGCACTGAGATATTACTATGACAAGGTATTACGACATTGTACTCTAACAATTGTTGTTACTATACAACGTCAGTCTACTGCAGTGTGTCTCAATTATATTTTGCAAAACCCCCCCTTGGAAAGAAAACCTTTTGCGCGCGCTCTCCACTCTAAAACAGAAAAACATAAACGTATCAGAGTGCCTGAAAAAAAAAAAAAAAAACTGATGTCAATCCTTTTAATTGCAATTACAGTACACTTCACCTTGCAAGAGCAAAGCATTTTCCCTGGGGTCATTCGCCCCCACTTACTCCCCAGTATCATCTCGCCATCTATTTTTTTGTTGATTTGTGTGTGTTCATTTGCGTTTGTCAATTTTTTCTTTGTTGATATCATGACTGTATTTGTGTATTTAGTGTGTTTCTGGATGTTAATTATTGTGTATTGTTGGGTGGGTTTAGATATGTTTGCAAACAAATTTAAATACATATTTTATCATAAGTGTGTCTTATTCCAGAACATCATCAAGAAGGTGAGCGGACAAAAGTTTGTGTACAGGTTTGTCAGCCAGCCTGACCCATCCCTGCCTGACGGGACACACAATCCTGAAGACGGCCAAAAACGGGACAACCCCGATGCCAACAGCCAATCAAAAAGTTGCCCGTCCAAGAACGTAGCACAAGTGGGTAAAGACTCACGGATTTGCTTCAAGAGCTCAAATGATGGATTGATTTTGTCCGTTGATCGACAGCCCGGGAACTCGCACAAGAGTTCCCGAAACGACTACATGAAGTCGGGCCTCTACTCCACTTTTACCATCCAATCGCTGCAGGCCGCGCCCAACCCTCGACCTGTCAAAGCTGAACTGCTGCTGGAGCCTGTCCCCAAATTGGACCGTGCGTCCCGAGAGGTGAGGGAGACCAGGGGAGGGCTCCTAGAAACCGCTCCTCTCATTAACCTCAATCGCCTCCTCTTCCCAGCTTTCCCCTCCATCAGTGATCGGTGATCCAGCTCGCCAAGTGATAGTCGCACATCCATCTCCGTGTCCCACTCCTGTTGTCAGCCCCCAGACGACTGCCAACAACCCCGGTCAATCACAGGTCAGTGTCATCACAAGAAGCCATCCCAGAAAAGCCACCGATTTAGCCTTATTTCCATCGAAAACAAACTTGTTAAAGGGATTTCGCAAATTGTTCCAAATTAAAACATGTTCTTAAAAAAGCAAGCACCGTTTTGGAAAATCCAAACATGCGAACTCCCCACAGGGAAGCCAGAGCCCGAAGCCAATCCAGGACCTCTGCACTGAGGCAGATTTGCTAATCGGTCTGCCACTGTGCCACCCACCCTCAAATCCATTTTGATTGAACTACATGAAATTTAATGGACATGGCTGTCATGAGTCGACCTAAAAGGCTATATTTGATTCCGATCGCATTGCGATTGTCAAGGTAGGATTGCACTTATTCCAACTGGGCCACATTTGTGACCCATCTGACAAGTTGCTGTCGCAGCGACATCAGACTTCATATAACTAGGGCCGGGTTTGAAAAATGCACTCCATTGCGGCGTGGGTGTGCTTGTAGAGACAGTAGGCAATCTGCTACTGTTCTTTTTTTTTTTCTTTTCTCTTTTTCTCAATCAGCAGCTTATGCAAGAACTGCTTCGTTTGCTCATGCTGAACTTCTTTGGTCTGGACTACTTATTTATTATATTTAGTGATATATTGTGATTACATTTAACATTAGTTCAACTGGTGTAACCTATGATTGATGTTCTGTATGTATATATAGAACATCCCAGAATCGCGTACACCCACTATAAATATATATATATATATATATATATATATATATATAGTGATATTTACAGTTATTTTCATTCAATGCATTGACGGTTTTGACTTTAAATGCTTCATGCTTCTCGGCCATACGCGAGCATCTAACGCTAATGCCAGGGACTATTGCACCAAAGCAAAACTTAAGCCTTTGTGTAAAAACGACAAGTAGGGCAGCTGATTACAAGATAGGTTTTAAAAAAAACGTAGATACAGGAATCTGTGAGTAGCACACTTTGACTACACGGGGAAACATGTACTGTACGTGAAACATGTGCTGACAAGTTGTCCCGTATGTCTCCCAGAATGCTCCTGGCCCTTCATTGAGCGACCATCCTCACATTTACCTCACCAGCGTCAGGGACCCGTCCTCCCTCACCCCCGTCCTCCCTCTAGCTCCTGTTGGGGGCTCGAGTAGTCCCGTTCAGCCACTGCACGAAACTGTCAGCCCCCAGACGCCGCCGCAGGATGACAGCGGGGGGTTGGCCACAGTCGCCGGCTTCCCTCCCCAGCAAACTTCTTCTCAGCCCGTATTGGTCATCATCAACCCTCCGCCCTCACAGCCGCAGCAGCGCCCCGCCCTGACGTCCACACCTCCCTCAATTGTCCCACCTATAGCGCGCCCGCCCCCTCCGCCCATCGTCATCAAGGAGGAGACCCTGCCATCGGAAGAGGAGCTTCTGGAGATAGTGGCACTGGAGGAGAAACGAGTGGAAGAGGTAAAAGCATTTTTGTTTTTTTCTTTTTTTCCAGAGTTGTAAAGTTACTAGAAAGTTTTGTGATTTGTGATTGCACCATTACCTTACTCAGGTCCCACAGGCAACCCCCACTGTGATCGAAAGTACGCCCCTTCCCAACATGCAGCCCAGAGAGGGGAGACCAGAGGGAGAAGCAAAGGACACACAAACAGGTACAGCGGGAGAAAATCGCACAAAGTGGACTCCCGCATTATGAAATTAATCCCTTCCGGGGTTGGGTTCGTAAAGCCAAATCGTCATATGGCGGGCAATAGAAACCTATGGTAATTAGCTAATGCGTATAAAACCCAAGGTAAAACCATCAAAATTGGATATACATATTAAAAATTAGTAACAAAATAGCATAGTAAGTGCCACTTATAAATAACATACATGTATACAATCAAATAACATGAATAAAAAATATATAGAGGAAAAATGAAATAATCCCTAGGGCCATAATCCCTAGCAGGGTAGCCTAGCCTCGCCTTCTTCATATTTCTTGACTATCTTGTGATTTGGTTGCGGCGACAGATGTGGAAAAAACCCACACTGCAACCTTTGTTTAAAGCCTTGTGCAACTAAAGAAAGCAGCACAACAAACTTATTTCAGCAATTATAACAGAGGCACCCACCCTAGTATGTCGCGTCAACCAAATTTAAACGCTAGCTAAAATAAAAGCAAAACTTGTTTTGGATTTTTGTGTCATTTTTCATTTTTATTTTTAATAAGAGGGGGAATAAAAAAAGGTGAATTTTTGTGAAATTTTTATTCTGTTCCTCTTACATCCCACAAAATGGAGCAAATAATAAAGTAGGCAATACAAGCAGGTTAATAAATCAAACTTGACTGGCACAGCCATCTGTTTAAAACCTTTTTTTTTTCCATCCAAAAGTGCTTTACCCTGGTTTGGGGGTACTTGAATGGCTTAATATTTCACATGGGGTACATCCTTGAAAAAAAGGTTGAGAATTACTGAACTAAATATTCAGTAGTCAGTTTAATAGACTGTCCCAATAATTGTTAGTTGTAGCATGTTACAGTTATTGGAAAAAAAAATAAGCGGAAGACTTGAATTTAGAGTATATGTTTGAATTGGATTTTGGTTGAGGTTAAGGGTAGGCAGTCTGTTTTAACGGTTAAGGTTTGGGTGAGTGACTAGAAAATGCATTATGTCCATGAGATATCCCCACTACGATAGAAAAAAACTCTTGTGGGCGTGTGTGTGTGTGTGTTTGTTTTGAAGGCTCGTCCGCGCCTGCGGTGGCATCATCGATCTCCGCTCCAGACGTGATTCCTCCCAAACCGAAGAAGCCTCGAGGCTTGGAGCTGCCCTCCCTCCCCCCGGGCCTCTCCCTGGATAAGGTGACGCTAACATTGCGACACGCTTATAGCATCGTCTCTGACTCACAACGCCATTTCCCGTTTTTTGTCTCGGGCAGGTCAACGCCGCCGTCAATAGTTTGCTGGCGCCCGGCTCGGCGACCAACACGTTGACGCCCACCGTCATCACCTCGCATGCGCTGGTAAGCCAACGTTCGGGCCATTGTTTGAAGTCGCTCGTGCTGATGTCTCGCGCCCCAGACTGACCCGCCGGCTTGTTTGCGGTCCAGACTCCTGTTCTGTTGACTCCCAGTCCGCTTCCATCCACCATCCACTTCTGGAGTACGCTCAGTCCCATTGCACCTCGCTCACCTGCCAAGCTGTCCTTCCAGGTAACACGCCCTCGCTTTTTCTTCTCTCTCGAAAAAGAAGCCGCTTCAAAATTGTGAACTTACGCTGTTGGCGCTAGTTATTTGGATAATTTTCTCAGACTTGAGGCAGGTCTCTGTGGCAGGACTGGATCAGCAAAAATTTAGCATTTAATGCAAAATCAGATTGACTGTCAAATGAAATATAGGCAAAAAGCTATACAGTATTGGAATGTGTATAAGACGCACCCTTAATTTTTGGGTCAACTTATGAAACCTATAGCAAAACAGAATATATCTCATCTTCTGGAAACTTCATATTTTCTTGTGTAAGAATCTCCATAAGTTATATATTTTTTGCTTGTTAAGTTAAGCATGTTTAAGATTTCCCACATTGTGAGTGGTTAGTAAACACCTAGCCATTGTAATGCTGAATGTGCTCAAAGCTGCTGCCCTTGCAATTCATGATGCGATATGGGCCAGGCTTGACCCCAACCGTTTGTGTCTTCTCCAGTTCCCGACGAACGCCAGTAACCAGATCCACATCCCTGCGCTGAGTGTGGATGGTCTGTCTACCCCTGTGGTTCTGTCCCCTGGTCCCCAGAAGCCCTGAACTTTGTGTTGGTGCATCAGAAGGCTGCCCTATTCCGGGCACCACGTGCCAAAATGGCCGCGGCGCCATCATCCGTTGTTGATGCGTCTGCTCTCCTGTCAGAGCGACCTACAGAAAAAGACGTCGGATATATCTTGTTTGCAAAGACCGAAGAGGAAAAGAGGATTTTTGGTTTCCCACCCCCCAGAGAGCTGAATCTCCACCTTCTCTATCATATTTTTGAGGAGGAGGAGGAGGCTCACTCCCCGCAAGCTGACATTGTCTTTTAAAGACAATTGTCACTCATCTCTGCACTCTGGTCTTTTTGGGTGAGTTTTTCCTCCCCACTCTCCCTGGTTATGCCTTATTGGACACCGTTATGATAATGACAAACATGACAACCAGGCCACGGTTTCCTGTTCAAAGACACTTTTTGTTTCAGGGGTACCTAAAGACATTCCCTGAGGACCCGGTGGTCTGGTCAGGATATTTTTGGCTTCATTCCATCTGCCCACTTTTTGAGTGTCCCCAACAGGCGGACTTCTGTCCCTGCACCTTCTTGAAGCCGTGGTGTCTTTGTTTACTTACCAACTAATTTGACGCACAATGACCAAAAGGAGGGAGAAAAAAAAAAGAAAAAAAAGAGTTGGACGTGTCTGTGGTGTTCCTGAACATATCAAAGAGGACTGAAGAGCACCAAGCAGTTGTTGTTGATTTTGATGCTCATATGTTCTCCACGGCAACTCGACATTGACTGTTGTATACTGATATATATGTGTGTGTGTGTGTGTGTGTGTGTGTGTGTATATATATATATATATATATATATATATATATATATATATATATATATATATATATATGTATATATATATATATATGTATATATATGTATATCTTATATATATATATATATATATATATATATATATATATATATATATATATATATATATATATATATATATGTATATCTTATATATATATATATATATATATATATATATATATATATATATATATATATATATGTATATCTTATATATATATATATATATATATATATATATATATATATATATATATATATAATATATATATATATATACACACACGCATACTTGTACTGATACATATTCTGAACCCATGGATGCTGGGAATAGGTCCCTGAGGCCCTCTTACATATGACAATTGGATGTAAAAGATGGAAAAGGTCAAAATTAGTGGTGGCCAGCATTGGCCTAAGGCCCACATATGGCACTGGCATATATAATCAGACCCATCAATCATTTCTATTATCAAGAGTTCTGCAGTATTTGTTGCATTAGCTTGGTTGACTTTTCGCCTAAAACCAGTGAATTAGAAATGTTTCATATTTAATATTTTTGTTTATTTATCTTATTGAATGATTTGTCAATATATTTTTTTAACAATTTGTTCATTTTTAGAATTTACATCAAAGTAAAAAAAGGCAATTATTTTACTAATATTTTGACATGCAATAAAAAGTCAAATAAAACATTGTACAAAAGAATTGGTTAAATTTAATTAACTCATCTTGAAAGCATACTTACCAACACCATAAACTATTAACTTCTTTTGCTAGTTTTTTTTTTTTTTTTTTTTTTTTTTTATTAAATATGTACCTGAGCTGGTCCAGCTTCATTTTAAAAATGAAGCCTGGAATTTGCTCACCCCTGCTTGAAAGCTTCTGCATCTTCGTCACAAAAACAAACCTGCCAAAGATATCCGAATCGAGCCAAATGCAGTTTACGCTAGGGGGAAAAAAAAAAAAAACAACTGTTGAGGACATGACGGCATCATTTCCCAATTTCCTGAACGCAGCACTAAGCCATCGCGTTCGACTGTTCTATTTTTCTAGCAGATAATTACTGCATTAGTTTGCTTTTTGAAGGAAACGAACACTTAAAAAAAAAAAGCCTTAAAGATGTTGCCAGTAACGCAGCAGGATGTGATGTTGAGAATGTTTTTTTTTTTTTTGTTTGTTTTGTTTTGTTTTGTGGGCATGGCCAACACTAAGCCATTCATTATGGAACATTTCAGATGAACTTTTCCTTTCACCAGCAGAACAAGAAGAATGTTTTTATACTGATGACATTATATTTGAGCCGCACTGGGATTGGCTGTTTTGGTCATATTACCGCTATCATGTGGGTGTTTCCTTGCGGGGGGATGGTAAGTGATAGAGGTGCTTCAAAATATGACCTTTCCTCAAGTCTCCCTGTTTGTGTACCAAAATTAATGTTTCATGGATACTGGGGGAAACTTGGTATGTAAAGTTGATGCAATTTCTGTCGCCCTTCCTTTCCTGCATCGGTTGAGGAGTTTATTGATGTAAAAAGGGCCGGAATTTATTTTTCTGAGACTTGTTATTCATATTTACTGCAAATATAAAAATTACAATTTATTTTTTATGGGTCATATTTTTCCCTCTCCTCGTGTTTGTTATTGTTGTACAGGTGTCTGTTTTTTATGACGTGTACATATACACGCACAAACACTTATGGGGTGAAGTGTAATTAAAATGTCCCATTCAAAACTGCTGAGCCATCTTGCGTATGTTTTTTTTTTTTCTAAGATATAAACTTTTTGGATCACAGTTGTTTTACTGTTACTGCCACAAGATCAGTTGTCAGAAATAGTTAGTTAAAAAACAGCTCAAAAAATACATCCTCATTCAAAGAAATATGAGAACACATTCAAGGTGGGAGACTGGAGGCTGGTCTGCCTCAAAGTGCAGAGGTCGTGGGTTCACTTCTGCCTCAGCCCTTCCTGTGTAAAGTTTGCATGTTCTCCCTGTGCCTGCTTTGTTTAACCCAGGTACTCCAGTTTCCTCCTACCTTTCCAAAAACATGCGTGCTCGTCATATTGGAGACAAAATTTTTCTGAAGTGTGTTTGTGTGTATGAATGGTTGTTTGTTGTTGTGCCCACTGATGAATGGATAATGCAAAGGTCGTGTAAAATGCACCTCACAATCCTGCCAGTCATGTTCAAGATGGATTGTGGGTAATTTCCTTCCAGGAGAGTGTTTTATGACTAGGTAAAAGTTGGCGTATAAGCACTGTAAAGTACAGGTGTTTGTTGTGGGGCAACTGCATAATAAGACTATAGGCCATAGGGGGGCGTCATTTCATCAATGAAGCCGTATTAAAAAAAAATGTGTGGAGTCCTAGCCCCCATATATACTGTAAAAAAAAAAAAAGAAATACACACACACACACACACACACACACAGAGTATAATAGAGCTGCACAATTCATTGAATTTTAATCGCAATCACAATATTGATTGCCACCATTAATTAAGCTGATCCTCGGTAAAATTAACACGTCAAAAGCAGGCTATAAATGTCAAGACTTTGTCACTCTACCATCAGGGGCAATGTTTCTCACATGTTTGCATGATAAAACCCTCTGCTTTACTCACTGTAATATTTTATTTACCAAATGGCGTTGAGTTTCTCACCTGATTCACCATATTGTGACATTGCTAGCTCTCAATTGAGGCCCAAAATTGCAATGAAATTGGTTTGAAATGATGGAAAATGACATGTTGACTGTTAATTGATTAACATTTGCTTAAAAGTAAATAATGTGCTTGGTTCTAAACAGGCTTCATTTTTTTTCATTGGTTTGCACTCAGCAAGAAAATTAGCAGTATTGCCCTGTGTGCCAAGTTTTGGCCATGTCTCTGCTGAATTTCTTTAAATTAAATTTATTTTTCTTAGTTTATTATTATTATTTGTAAGTATCAAGCCTTGAAGCTATGTGTATAGATTGCTTGATTAAAAAAAAAAAGGCAATAAACATGTTTGACCAAACATGATGAATAATTGTGATTTCAATATTGACCATGTGTATGTGTGTGTGTATATATATATATATATATATATATATATATATATATATATATATATATATATATATATATATATATATATATATATTTCTTGTTATATCCAAAAGCAATTACAAATTATTTCACTCATACTGTCAGATTTTTTATTTTTTTTGGGGGGGGCTCTTTTCAGTTTCCTATTTGGTTTCACGTATACTGTACCTACACTGCATGTTTTTGTGACCTAGCGCCTCTCTGTTCGTAGCTGTCTTTGAGTGGAAACATATTTTTTCATTTTAAAAACATTGTCCTGAACAATAACTTTGATTGATAAAAGTGATCAATTGCCACACTCTTGCTTGCAGCATTTGACGCGTACGTGAATCAAAAGGCCGTACATAAAGGCTACTGCTGTTTTGCTGAACCGGGAACAGAGTCCTGCAGTGTTTTGGTCAATAGTGATGAACATGTCAAAAATGGACAACAATAAGCGGCCATCATGCCCACGCCACCATACATAACCAGATTTCAGTTTGCAAAAACTCATTTGTATGACAATGCGTTATGCTGTGCAATCACACAGCTTACTTAACATAAAAGGCCGGCGCAAGCAGGCGTACACATTGAGCTCAATCGGACCCATCGAGAGCACAATGGGAAAGGTAGGTTCAAGTTTGTTGGCTTGCAAAAAGGGTATAATACACGGAGCCCGGCCGTGTCTTCGCAGATCATTTTCTACGAGGATCGAAATTTTCAAGGTCGGCACCACGAGTGCGTGAGCGACTGCGCCGACCTGCATCCCTACTTTAACCGCTGCAACTCCATCCGGGTGGAGAGCGGCTGCTTCATGGTGTACGAAAGGCCCCACTTCCTGGGCCACCAGTACTTCCTGCGTAGGGGGGAGTACTCGGACAACCAGCGCATGATCGGCATCAACGACTGCATCCGATCTTGTCGCATGATTCCCATGGTGAGTTTGTAGCTAAACCGGGAAGAACAAAACCTCACACGCCACTGAATCTGCCAAAAAGAAGAACTATAGTGCATTTTATTTTCTCTTCACTATCGGTTAAGGCTGTTTTTTGTTGGGTTTTTTTCATTCTAATTTTGACAGCAGAGGGTGGAGTCTAAACTTTGGAACTCTCTGATGAGTATATAAAGACAAAATCAGAAGAATTTTTTCTTCATGGATGCAGCAGTTCATACTCCACTGTAGACTTGCAAAGATTCATCAAGTAATTGACAAATAATCAATTATCAAATGAATGTTTTTTTAGATGATCAAAAGTGAAACCTTTTTTCTACTATCTTATGTTCCACGAGTGCGGCACATCGACAGACTGGTTAGCACGTCTACCCTACAGGCAGAGGTCGGGATCAGATGGGAGCAGATAATGCAGTAGGAAGAAAAAAATACCTCATACAAGTTGTTCCCATTTTTTTAAAGGTGTTTTGCAAAAGAATATTTTGTAATATTTAGCGGGATGTGATTTTATTTATTTATTTTTTTTAACAATGGGACGGGATGGGATATTTTTCTATGGGACTGACAAATAACACATTGATGGAACACAGATTAATTTCAACAGGGAGAGTGGATCTGTGATACAAATGATTTTAACAAATTGAGCTTGTATATCAAGACAGACCTCAGTTGTATTTCCATGCCTGTATTTTGGGCCAAACCGATCCTTCTAGCCCCTCCACACTTTAGGCAGACTGCTGGAAGAATTCAAATCCATGTCGTGTTCTCTTCCAGCAGCACCGAGGGTCCTACAAAATCCGATTGTACGAGCAGCCAGACATGAGCGGCCAAATGCAGGAAGTGAGTGAGGACTGTCCTAACGTCCAGGACCGCCTGCGTATGTCAGACGTGAACTCGTGCAGCGTGGTCGATGGCCATTGGCTCCTGTACGATCAGCCCAACTACAGAGGTCGGACCTTCTACCTGAGGCCCGGCGAGTACCGCCGGTTCAGCGATTGGGGGGGCGCCAGCCCAAGGATCGGCTCCCTCAGGCGGATCACTGACTCCATCTAGGATCTCCTTCCTTTCTCCCTGTTTTCAATAAACATGCTTGTGCTTAACTCTGCAGTCTGCTTTGGCCATGTTCACAGCTTATACAGTGTGTGCCTTGAGTTACAAGTGAATCATCTTACAAGTTTTTCAAGAAACAAGCCATGGTTCATGAACAATTCTTCAGAAATAAAAAAGACTATATGAGCAGTTTAATGGTAAATGAAGTGGACTTATAAAGCACTTTCTACACCATATGGTGCTCAAAGCACTTGACAAAGGCTCACACATTCAATGGTACTCCTAGTAGAATTTTACTTTCAAACTGAACATACAACATACAAACACACATACTGTAGCTTTGTCTTCAGTCTGCTTATGCAATGCTAATGGTAACATGACAGGGAACTCATAAACATAACACTTTAAGGGAATAGTTCTCTACCGTTTTTCAACGAGGAATAGGCCTGTGAAATATTTTAGGAGCCAAATCATGCATAACATAAGTTTTGGACAGCAAGAAAAAGGCTAAAACAGAATGAGGCCATTTGTGTCCGACACAATAAACATTGGAAGAAAATTTGTAGCAGTATAGACAGATACATAGCCTTACATGGCTAAGTTGGCCATGGCACGGCTGGCCAGTAGTGGCTAGAAATCGTTCCAGTGCTTTCTCAGTGTAGTCCCAACATGTAAGTGAATATTAAGACCCCCTGCGACATTGAAAGTAGGGATGTGTATGTTTTGAAGTCTGTGAATCTGTGCGTATGTTAGAGTGTCCTTGAGCTGCCAGTCTAGACCAACCAACAGTCTTAAGGTCACCTGAGAGGAAGGAGAGAAAAGATTGTTGTGTCCTGAGAGCTTGTCCTCCAGAGTAAGAGAGTCCAGATGGTGCTTGTTTTGGGAGCAGGCCGATAAAGTCCGATTGACTTTGAGTCCGGAGCATGAGACCCTGAATGGGCATCAAGTTGCTGAATTACCAATAAATCCTTTGATGCGAGCCTACAACCTCTCCATGATGACAACTGTTTACCTTGAGGATTTAACAACCGCTTCCAGTTTACGGTTTAGGTCAATCGTCGCATGAGTCTGAGCATTGATCACTCACCGGGGTCCTTCAAAATTACAATCTAAAATGCTCCACATCCACATCTTCAAAGAAATTGGTACAGTATGTCAATTCACCACTGTATTTTTTACAGTTACCAGCAATGGGTGCTTCAACTTAAAATGTAACTCTTTGTCATGGCCAGCAGAGTGTTTACCACTTCTTAAAAATAAAATTGTGTCATTTATTTGTGATAAGTGGGATTTAAGAAAACTCTACAACACCAAGCAAAAGTAGTCAATAAGTATTTTTATTCAGACGTTTAATAACAGTCATCCCGTTTGTCGGCGCGCAAAGGCCCTTCATCTACAGGCTGATCCTTTTGATGGAACCCACCCTCGGACTTGAGCTCCCCCATTCGTTAAAGCTTCTGTACTTCCCGGGGCGTACCAGATACTGACGGCCCCTGTAATGTGGGTGCTCGAAGAGGATCCAGTGGCTTTCCAGATCGTGGCAGGAGTGGATTTCATTATGATGGAAGCGATCGTACACAGAAGGGCAGTCGTCCGTGAGTTCCATCGCTTGACCTTTGAACTCAGGGCGCTCGTAGATGACGAGTTTGTGAGAACCTTGAAACTGACGAAACCAAAAATATTATGCTGCAGTCATTGGAAAGCAGCCATAGTGGTGATATTATTATCTACCAATAACATTCTTTTTACGGTTGGACATTTCTGCAAAATGGTAGGACTGGGACACAGTAATAGATACAGTAGATATTACCAGTGCAGTATTTCTTGCTGTCATGATTTGTTCTGCAGTGCTCTATCTATGTGCTTCTAGTACAACTCATGAAGAACTAGCTTTTAAGCAGCAGAATTTTATTTTATAGGAATTCCAAATACTATCACGCAGTTGCCAACCAGTTTTTTTTCTTCACCATCAAAAAGTTGTTGTTCTACTAGTGCACCAAAATATCATATAATAGCAGAAGCCAGTAGAGAGAACAAACTTTGCCGGTAAAACTGCCATTCCACCACCCCACCAAATTGTTCTAAAAGTGAGGACAATGTGTATACTCGTATATGAAGCTTTTGCGTTTACCAAATGAATGCTCAAACTTAAAAACATACATTCAGTAGTGGAAGAAATATGTCTAGTTGCAAAAAGTCATTCTACTAGTAAATGATTCTTTATACTAGTGTCTGTGGGCGTTCCGGTGAGGCAACTTGTCTTACCGAGTGTGGAGCCTACAGGTACATGGACTTCAAGGGAGAAAGTGGGATAGTGGGATATGAAACAGGTGGTCATGAGACTCGTTTAACCGTGGAGATATACCTTAGGAATCATATGGCATGATCTCACGCAATCGTTGAATCCCATCCAGCGTTGGTAGTCTGGGTAGTCGCCTTTTCTCAAGAAGTATTGATAACCGGAAAAGTTCGGTTTCTCGTACACCATCCATTCCCCGTTTTCCACCCTGATGGAGTTGCAGCGACTGAAGTGCGAGTGCAGGTCAGAGCATTCGCTGCTGCACTCGTAGGAGCGACCCTGGAAGTTTTGGTCTTCGTAAAAGGTGATCTAGAAGCAGACAGGGGCAAGGAGGGTTAAGAAAATCCAGAACGATGATTCGGTTGGGATTGTACAGTGTTACATTGGATACAACTTTGGAATTATCCCATATGAAACAACAACAACAAGTGCCCTCACCTTGCCCATTGTGTCAATGACCTCGTGGCACTACAACCGGCGCTTCTGGCCCTTTATAACCCGCTCTTGACCCATGTCATTGTGAGTGGCGACAATGACCAGGCCAGTCAGCACTTTCTCACCAACAATACATATTTTCGCGCTTTCTGAGGGCGTGGAGCATTTTGCTTTAACTGTGCCAAAACCTATACATACTTTTGGTGAGATTCATATTCACCTATGAGATGTAATACCTATCGATTCCCTTCCAAAAGTTGATGTCATTGTATTCACTCACTGAATACTGAATACTGCTGTATTCAGATCACTGTTTCTAAAAAGATTGAACACTATACAGTAGTAATTATTGTTAACAGTTTTTAACTATTTCTCTTTTCCTGATTTTCTGTGACACACTTTCTTCAGCTAACTAGCTATGCCTACATTCTGGAAATGCAGCTTCCCCAGAGTAAACAATCAGGTTGATTTTAAATCCGCAAAAGTGCTATTTTTAGACAATGCACTGTGGCTGTGAGGCAGTCATATTGCTTTCAGAGAAAAATTGAGCAGTATCGACAAGACAGGGTACTTTTACAAGCTAGAAGTTGGAAAGCGACTAGGGCTTCACCTATCAAGTATTTTTGGTATTCTGATACAGGAAATTCTAATCAAATATCAATACTCTGATGAAAAAAAAAGGAAGGAACACCTACACCAAGGTATTCATCTTGTGTAAGGTGCAGTGATAAATTAAAAATGACTTAAAACAACTTTTCTACGATGTCTCTCCAGTCAACACCTTTTTAGATTTGGAGCGTCAGCGCCAACATCACCTTTGCTTTTTTTATTCTATGTAGCAATGAATTTGCTTTTGTCTGCCCTCACTGAGCTTTGTGGCGGCCACGGCTCAGCTTCATGGGAACAAAACCCAAAGTGATGATGCTGTGCTTTGCACAGAGCACAAAACAGCAACAACAAAAGGTATTTCAAATTGGTATTCGAGCATATGTTTTCCTCAAAATCAACTTCAAGATTCTGTTCTTGTTCACAGTTCTTTTTCCTGAGATGATAAATGAATATCAGTAACCTTTGTTTCTAAACACTGTGGAATCCTTCATGGATGAACTCTACAATGTTGTGTTGCCCATTGATGACAGGAGGCTCGATGCTCTCTGATGAAGCTATGTTTCACTGGAGCTTTTCACTCACATTTTTAACTGAAACTTTGTGTGAAGATTCTTGCCTTTTTGGTAAGCAACAACAGACCCATTAATGACTAGCCATATGGGAATAACCTTTGCAGTCTTATGCTGTTTATTACCACACCAAATAAGCACAGGTCTTTTTCCACTGAGTCTGAGTTTTTGATTTACTTTATTTTGACAGGAATGGCAATCAGCACACATCCATGATACGCCTAATGGAGCTGATTCTCATCACGTTGCTTAGGCCGCTCTCCCGCAGGCTTCTGTGCTCCCCGGGCCTGACATAGATCACACGTCCTCGGAAGTTGGGCTGCTCAAACAGCAGCCAGTGGCCCTCCAGCACGTTACAGGACTGGCAGTCAGACATATACAGCCGGTCCTGCAGGGACTCACAGTCCTCCAGCAGCTCCTGCATCTGGCCCCCAAAATTCTCTAGCTCGTAGATCTTCACCCTGAACTGTCCCCTGTGCTGTTGGAGAGAAAAAAGATGTGCTGGTGGTTGGCTGAGTCTGGAATCCACACCTTAACAATGGATTGGTCCAATTTACCCCCCGAAATTGTCACATTGGTAAAAATCTGGTTAAAAATCTTATTTTTAACCATCTATCTTGGTGACAGGGTCAACTGATACGAATTGGTCATTTTGATCAAGATATTTGCCCCATCCCAAGGAGCCCACAGACAAACAGCCTTTCACACCTTGGGACAATTTAGACTACAGTATTCATTTTACCTACTGTTACATGTTATTGAAACATGAGAGGAAACCAAAACTGCCAGAGCGGAAATTCAAACTCTAACAGTGTACGGGGAAGTAGACACAACAATCATTTGGCTATCCAATAAAATTGGTAGTCCCATAACCAAACGAATTGGTCAAATTTTGGCCAGACGCTGGCCTGTACTGTTCTCGTTGTGAAAATTTGAAAATGTTCAGCATTTCCATGCAACAAGTACAGTACAGGTGGACATCTGTTGACCAACCGTCATGTGAGCGCCCGACGAAGGCCCTCGGCCCCAAATGCACCCTGAACGCACTCCCATGAACTCCTGCCGTATACACCCCTTTGTAATGCTCGCCCCCTCAAGTGTGATAGGGGCTTAACGAATGAAATTGGTAGTCCCTAACACACCGAAAGCTCTGTTTTCAGAGTGTAGGACCTCAACCTCCCCTGAGAGCATTCTTACCATGGGGATTAGACGGCAAGAGCGAACGGTGTCCATCACAACCGTCCCAATGCCGGTCATGCTCCCGATACGCATCAGGTCAGGGTACTCGCCCCTCTTTAGGAAAACTTGATTGCCGATAAAGTTGGAGCGGTCGTACAAGACGAAACAGCCATTCTCCACCCGGCAGGAGCTACAGCGGCTCAGGTGCAGGTGGATATCAGAGCAGTCGCTGCTGCATTCATAAGAGCGACCCTGGAAGTTCTTCTCCTCGAACAAAATGATCTGTGGGAAGACACAAATATGAGATGATTCGCCATCTTGGGGTGGTTCAGAACAAGGACAACAAGGACTGGATGACTGTTACCCTGCCCATGGTGACGCTTGTAGTTGTTGCACCCATGCCAACAACTGAGCCCCTTTTATAGTGACCCTCGGCCTCAGACAACCTTGGGCACCTTTGTGTGAAACCTCATGACTCATCAATGGTGCAGCGGGCCCGCATTCTTTCACAGACCGCTGTAGCTGTTATTGTACGCAGGCTGCATTTTGGAGAGGGAATGCAAGCTCATCACAGAAGCTCCATGCTCCTCAGATGACCTCTTACTAACTGTACTGCGTATCCTCTATGGAGGAGTTTCCAGCTGCATTGAGGCCTTTTGTGTCAGGCCACCACATTGATCTCCATAGTCGATTTTTGCAGCATTAAACATCCGATTGTAACAAAAGCCACGTACAGTACAGTGAAGTCTAACCCTATGGTGATAGAACCTGGCACACAATATAGAGTGATGACTCCAGGGCTTTAGCATTAGTCCTGTGTGATGTATAAAAAGGGACCAGGCTTGATGCCCAAACTGTACATCTGCAGTTATCTCACAAATACCATGACCATGGGAAGGGTAAGTGAGAAATGGTGATGGCCAGACTACAACCCGGATCCTTATTTTTCTATCCAACGCAAAGAACGCCATGGATCTTACTGACGGGCCAACGGCCCTCCGTTTGCTTTTGACAGATCATCTTCTACGAGGACCGCAACTTCCAGGGTCGCTCTTATGAGACCAGCAGCGACTGCCCTGAACTGACCACCTACCTGAGCAGGTGCAACTCCTGCCGAGTGGAGAGTGGCCTCTTCATGGTCTATGAGAAGCCCAACTTCAAGGGTCACCAGGTGCTGGTTAGGAGGGGCGAGTATCCTGACAGCCAACGTCTGATGGGAATCAATATGAGTGACTGCATCAGATCCTCTCGTATGATCCCTCTGGTAGGTGCTTGCATACATTTGAGCTGGTGTGTTGCTTAAAGGCATCACTTGCTGGAAAGCCTAGGGAGAGAATACTCAATTGATTGGTTGTTTTGGTAGTTTGCTCAATTGTTTGGTTGGATATCGCTTTGAAACTCAGCCTCTTCATGAGTGTCAACTGTAGTGGATATTTGTTTTTGGTCTATATCATTCGAGATACTCCACTAAGTTTGCTCAGTAGAAGATATCCTGGCCTTTCCAGTGATGCCTTGTCCTTTGCTGGCATGCAATTAACTTTGCTGTCTTCCTGAGGCAGAATGGACAGCGAGAGTGGATGCAAAGAGGTATCAGGAGGATATTTGATTACGCTAAGACTTTGTTGGTTAATTTAGTAATTTGGTTGGTTGGTTCGCAGAACTGAAGAAAAATGACTGGTAGAATTAGACATGCTGCTTCATTTCCAGTACATACGTCACAGTAAAGAGAGTAAAGAGAGTTAATTCTCAGATGTTGGTGGAAACCCAGCTATTAATCTTTTACAAAATAAATTATTTGCTCTTTCAAGCCAACCACGAAGCTAGTGTTGTAACGAGCTAGCTAACCAAACTATTCTTGTGCATGAACTGATGAAGGCTCCTCAGATGATGAGCAAACGGTCTTCTAAACAAGAACAGTCTGAGTACCCTAATGACTCGGATAAATTTGAATATTGACATGCAAAAATGAATTGACCATAGCTTGCCTTTATCAGTGCTTCTCCAATAGTGGGGCATGAAACAAGTTCACATTTGTTGAAAGTTTATTAATATTGCTTTTTTCTTTTGTTAATGTTGAGAAGAATACGATTTTAGACACGCGTATGCAATTTTATAGCAATAATGATCTTATTATTGATTATGATTGCTTTCGCATATGGCCTATTCTGTTGCCCGCCCTGCTTTTCTTACCAATAGTCTTGCATCTGCGCTGATCAAGTTGAGTTTTTTGGACAAGCGTCCGTGTTTGAATCTGATGCTGATTCGGACACGTTGATGTCTCGGAATTTTGGCCTGTCCGGTACACTTGGTGGATATTTTTAACTGAAACTTGTCAGCCAATTGAAATAGCGAGTTCCTCGAGTAGAAACAGATATGGAAAAAAAACTGACAAATCGCGAATTTATCACGGATACCCTTATATGAAGGTGTGTATTTTCCAGATTTTCAATAGGTAGCATAAAATAAAATGATCCCCAAAAACGATGTTTTCTCCAAACAAAAAGCTCAGCTTTTCCAGAATACTTATTTTGGACATTCTTTTTCAGTGGTTCTCAGGTTGTAGTGGCCTTTCCAACACAATTTGCACTTCGACAGATTTGTTTTTGTTTTAAAATCTTGTCACAGTGAAGATACCTGAAAATTTAACTTGAGTACAGTAACACGCATTTATATATTCTTTACTTCCCGCCACGGATAGCCTTTATGCCCTCTCATGGGTTTTTGGTCAATCTGATTATCATCTGTTTGTCGTCATTGACCCACAGCACAGAGGACCATTCCGAGTGAGGATCTACGAGAAGGAGAACTTTGGAGGCCAGATGCACGAGCTGACTGACGACTGCGAAAACGTGGACCGTCTGCGCATGTCCGACTGTCAGTCCTGCAATGTGATGGAGGGCCACTGGCTGATGTTTGAGCAGCCCAACTTCCGAGGCAGGATGCTGTACCTGAAGCCCGGCGAGCACCGCAACCTTCGCGAGCTGGGAGCCAGTAACATCATCCGGCTGAGCTCCATCCGCCGCATCACTGATACTTGTTAGCTTCCTCTCTCATATGTTGAATAAAGCAAGTTGAAATTTGAATCTCTGAAATCAGGTTCTCATTTTTGCACGGCTAGCTTGGTTCCTTCAATGCCGGCCTTTTTAGTGCATTTTGACATTTTCAAGACCCACGAGGAGATCTGTTTGAAGCCCCTATCCCACTGACATGCGAACATTTGTCAATGTTCATCCAGGGAGCGTATGCGTGTTCCCGTAAGGGATTCATCAGGGTTTGTTCAAGATTATAATTTTTCTTAAGATATTCTGAAACAGTATCACGGTAATTGTTTGTCATTCAAAATGTACTCGCAATATGAGAATCAATTCAGACTGTTTCAGAACAATTAAGACACTTTCAGATTGTCTTAAGGACGGCCGAAGAACAATTGCGACCTTGACAAATGTGACGAGACCAAAAGAGCCACTGCTTTCGAAGACACTGCCCAATCTTTGCACTCAGTCTGAATGGAAGAAAAGAGTCCTTTTACCGGCATAAAGTTTGCCTCTGCCTTTTATAATCAAATGTACAACCAATGTAGAGTTCGTAAAACGCAACCAGTGGACTCACAAACAGCATTTATCTAATCTCTAAAATGGGGCATTGAAGCCATCTACTGGTGACAGCGCATCAGCAAAGCTGCTTCCAAGTTAAGCTGCTCCCTGCAAATCCCCATTGAAAACAATATAACTGAAAAAAAAAGGCATTGAAAAAAAAACAGAATTGATGAGTATACTTGTATAATTGAAGTTCATTCTAAATCATAGCCTTCATTTGATAAGGCTGAATGTTCCTGCAACATTATCCCGGTACTTGAGTAGTTTTTCTCCTTTCACATTCCAAGAATGGTATATACTCTGGTATACAGAATTGATAATATGTCAGATTTTGACTGTCAGTGTTTTCAATTTACTTCAATATGGTCTGGTCCACGCAACTCAGCAAACACAAGCGATGTTTGCGGCATGTTTGCAACTTCCAGTTTGTTTTTGTTCCATTGACAGCAATTTATCGTGTGTGACTACTCAGCAAACAAAAGATTTTTCTGCCAACCACCATGCCCCCCTCTCCATCCATCAAGGGGCACGGCTGCCCTCACTTGTTCCAGCACACGTTTGATAGCCGCTCATCATCACACAGGAACAAAAGCCCATTTTGCTGATATGTAAATCCACCTCATCTGTATATCAAAGACTCGCCTCACTCTGCACATTTTGTTTATAGATAAATACTTTGACGGGGCTTCAGTAAGGACCGAGCGTTGCTGAGCATCAACATGGGCAAGGTGAGATGAAACTCATTAGAACATTTGACTTCCTGTTAGTGAATTTATTCATCCTTGTACCAGTTTCTTCTTGCTATACATATTCATTCCTCGACTCCAAAGATTCAATGTCGCTCCGCTCTCTTTGCTCAAGATCACCTTCTACGAGGAGAAGAAGTTCCAGGGCCGCTGCTATAACTGCAGCAGCGACTGCGCGGACCTGCACTCCTACTTCACCCGCTGCAGCTCCATTCGAGTGGAGAGTGGCGTGTGGGTGATCTACGAGAGGCCCAACTACAAGGGCTTCCAGTACATCCTCTACCCGGGCGAATACGCTGACAACCAGCAGTGGATGGCCTTTAGCGACAGCGTCAAATCCTGCCGCACCATCAAGAACGTAAGCGTTCTTATTTGAATTCTTCAAAAACTTCAAACACCCAGTCGATGTCGTTTTTTTAAGCTTTGAGTAGGTGACGCTTAAAGACTTTGCTGATGCAGTCTCATAGAACAAAAAGAAGTCAGCCGGCTTGATTGGCAACTAGTTTTTATGAGCAACTTCCTTCACCAAAATCATCATTCCTTTTAAGGTTTCTGCAGGTATTTGGGATGCTGATAATGCTTTTTTATGCTCTCAGGAAAACAGCACATTTTCAAATCAGGTGCAAAGTGAGTGGAGCATGAAGCAACAAATTGCTTAACTTTATCACAGTGACTCATTTGCAAAACGTTATATGCCTCTAACTTGTTCTAATAAGTTTTGTATGGATGGAAAATTTTCTAGCAATGCATTGAGTTAGTCTGGAGCTACTTGGCTAAAACAAATATTTCGCAAGTGCTACATCATCGAAAAAGGTTGCAAACAACAACCTTAAAGGACAATCTTTGTATACGGTACGTTTACTGGCTGACAGAGTTGCCCTGACATCTAAGAAAAACAATGTGAAGAATAACTTTTTCGAAGATGATCAGAACTATTATGTTGTTTACATGTTGGGAATTGTCAGGTTTATGGAAATGCATGGAAGCTGAGGCTGTATGAGCGGCCAAACTTTGGCGGCCAGATGGTGGAGTGCACCGACGACTGCCCCTCACTGTACGATGCCTACAAGGTGCGCGAGGCCTACTCCTGCGTGGTGAGCGACGGCGCCTGGGTCTTCTACGACCTCCCTAACTACAGGGGGCATCAGTACCTTCTGGAGCAGGGCGAGTATCGGCAGCACGCCGACTGGGCCGCCTCCTCTCCCGGTATCGGCTCCTTCCGTAGGGTCACAGAGTTTTAGTGTCTTCTCCCAATGCATCAATAAAATCATCAACTGATCCACTCTCTTTGCTCTCTTATTGTTTTTTTTTTTTTGTCTGGTTGTTTTTTGTTGTTGTTTTTTGTTTTTGTTTTATGGGGCTCGTTCAGATTCGTTACTGTAGGCTTGGTAAACTTTGATACAGTTTTTGTTTATAATAATTTTGTACGGCATTTGACTCACAACTCTCAACCTTTAATTTTGTTCCTGTATTAATGATATGAATGCACATTTGTCTAATAAGAAAAGACCCCCATGCGTACCAACTAACCCACTATCAACCAGCACACACCAACAAGCACACACATTAAAGTCATTAGTGACACAACCTTTCAATTCATGAGAAGGAAATCAAACAGATGAAGTTACAGAACATATTTTCTGGAGATAAACATTAAATATGCCTAGAAATACAAATATATTTCCAAAGTTTAATTTTACCCATAAGGCACTGCACTCAGTCATCTCCCTGCATTATGTCCTCTTCAAAATGGGAACTTATTGTTCATTGTGGCAAAATGTTTTATCTTAGCACTCTCCATTTATTTCAGCCTGTTGAGCCTGAAAGGCCCCTCCCACCCCCCCATTTGCTGTCCCTTCTCAAGGTTTTTTTTTCTGTTTAATTGTTTTTTGTTTTTTACTTTTTCCATGCTCTTTGTATGGTCAGAAGATAATGTTTATTTGTGATGTTTTCTGTTATTTCTTTTCACTTGTGAAGCCTGCTGAGACTTTTTGGTGATTATTGGCTATACAAATACATTTGACTTGACTTGCCTAAAAATAAAATCTCAAATTTTTTTCCCCCCAAGATAAAATTTTCGATTTTTGTTTTCAATTCGCCCTCGCATTTTTTATGAAAACAAGTGAAACACACACACATAATCAAAGTTTTGCATTCATTTTAGCTAGCATATAACATACATAACACCATCTCAGAATTAAAATGCAAAACGTCTGCCTTACATGATATACTTATGTAAACAAATGGAGCCTAGTAGCACATTGTATGAAATTGGGAAGATAATTTTAAACTTTTTAAAAATTTTGTTGAAGAGAAACAATGCAACTTGTATCACATAGGATACAACCAAAACTATTTGGATAAGGTGTTGCCAATGTATTTGTACACAAACTATACAATGACAATAAAGGCACTCTATTCTATCCAAGACTTGAGGTGTACTATTGTTGCCCCGCCCCCCAACTTAATTTTTCCTTTTTTTTTTGAGATTCTAAGCTTTCTTTACACATTTTCCAACCAGAGCCAAATGTCAAGCTTTTCTGACTCCAAGTAACGTCCTGTTTGAAGCCTTATTTTTGCTTCATGTTTGTATTGTTCAGAGGAACTAGAGGTCATGGCTTCTCAACAACAACAAAAAATAATACTGTGTTGCTATCTAAATAATCGTTTTCCCACTTGTTGTTATCAGAAAAGGAGTTTTGGTTTATTGATGTGGAAAAGGTCTGTTGTTACTTATTTAAGTACAACAGAGATCAATCATGTGCAGTCAGGCCACAACAAGTAATATTGTATATAGGTGACGCATTAGTGTCATAAACAACAAAATGACACTACTTTCCTGTAGTCACGCTGGCACAGTTTTATGCAAGAAATTGAAATGTTTTCCAGAGTCAGACTGCTTTCATTCAGAATTTCCATATCAACACATATAAAGGCCAAATGCAGGCTCAGCTCATGCAGCAAACTTAATGGGCAGCTCATTTGCATGACAATCGTTCCACTGGCATTGCATTTCATCAGGGTTTATATAAACGTGAAGCCGCTGTAAGGCTGTGCCAAAAAAAGCTTTTGAGTCCATTCGGATGATTGGAAGCGATCATGGAGCCTGCAAGCAAGGTGAGTACATGGTGTACTGAAATTTCATTTTTAATGCAAAGATGATTCAGATTTATGTTCTTTATGGCCATTTTATCAACAAAACATAACGCAATGAAACAGGGAATGGAAAACAGTTTTTATATATTGTGAATACTGTATAAGGATGATTTGAGAATTACAAGACAATTCAGGCAAAAAATATTTTGAATAAATTAGCATTTTTTTCAAACGTATTTGTTATATTGTATTCCAGTAATACACCATTATATACGTTGATTTGTTCAGCTCAGCCGTCACCATTACACTTTTTAAATGAAATATTGTAATTTTAATTCTGCTGTCTTTGGAGCAAGCTTGTTTGGTACTCAGGCCTCTACAAAACAATAATCAAAAAATATTGTATGATAAAATCCTTTACAAGTAAATAGAATGAAATTGTACTACCTGCAATATTATTAGAATTAAACTACTAGGGATCCAAATCAACAAGGAATTTCAAGATTTTGCTCAAGTTACAGTAGCTATTTTGATAACTGGTCAAGAACAAACTTAGATATAAATTGAAAAAAGAAACTTTGATATTGTTCAATTTTTTGATGATGTAATTTCTGTGGAGTCATGTAGTGCACATTTAAGTCTTCTTTTTTTGCTTTTTTAAAAGATTTTGATGAAGTGGTGACGTGTTCCGTGTGATGCTACTTAATTACTTACTCGTCAGATCTGAATTATGTTTCATTGCATTGGATTTAAACCAATAAAGTTACAATTTAATGCAGTTCTAATACATTTCAAGGGGTTTTACGTGAAATATTCACCAGGTTTCTGCAGGTATCAGTAAATCCATCCATCCATCCATTTTCTATAGTCGCTTATCCTCATTAGGGCCACAGGCTTGCTGGTGCCTATCCCAGCTATCTATGGGTAGTAGGTGGGGGACAAATCATTGAAAACTGCTTGAGAAAGAATGATCTACCGTAATCTAAATCAGTTTTTATTACAATTTGTGAACACCAACCAATTTCTCCTTGCAGATATTCTTCTACGAAGACAAGAACTACCAGGGCCGCTACTTTGAATGCACCAGTGACTGTCCTGAGCTCAGCTCCCACTTGAGTCGCTGCAATTCCATTCGAATTGAAAGCGGCACCTGGGTGCTCTACGAGAGACCCCAGTACATGGGATACCAGTATGTGCTGGTGCAGGGCGAGTACCCAAACTACCAAAGCTGGAATGGCTTCAACGACACCATCCGTTCCTGCCGCTTGATTAGACACGTAAGTCTCACAATAAAGAAGAGTTCTCCTAGACCCTGGGCAAATTTTTTAAATTAGTGGTGGCTAATCCATGGCCCGGAGGGCATTTTCGTCCTGCCATCCACAATTTTACCGCCTGCGGCACATGCTCCAAAACCTTTCGATAAGGCCCGTTTCAAGTGGCCAGAACAGAATGTCAGAATTCCATTTGCCATTCTAACGTTCCCTATCTGTGCTCCAGCCTCCAAGTAGGCACAGGATCCGCATCTATGAACGTGCAGATTTTGACGGCCAAATGATGGAGTTCAGCGAGGACCAGGCGAACCTGCAGGACCGCTGGCGCTATCGGGACGTTCACTCGGCTCACGTTCAAGATGGCATCTGGGTCTTCTATGAGCAACCCAACTACAGGGGACGCCAGTACCTGCTGGAGAAAGGCGAATACAGGCGCCATGCCGAGTGGGGGGCCCTCCACCCCACTGTTGGCTCCATGAGACGTGTTGTGGACTGTTAAACCACGACACTGACACAAAGCATTCTACCTGCAAATAAATTCAATGTGCATCGCTATTGTTTTTTTGTGATTTTTTTTTTTTTTTAGAGAAAAAATGCTTAAGGTATGAAGGAAGAATTCTCAAACATTTTGTAGCAAGTCCGGTAAAGCACATTTGATATCATTTGCAGTTGATATCAATGGGAAAGTGTGCCATGAAGGTATCAACTGAACATGAAAAAAATAGTTATCAAATATAAACTTTATAACTGATGAAAGTAACTAAATTTTGTTTTACCCTTATTTGGGAATCATTATTATGTATGTACACGATACCTTCCTAAATCTAGGAGTAGTGTTAAAGTTGAAACTGCAAAATATTACAGTGACATATAATTTACGAAATGCCTCTGGATGGAGTAAAACCTTGTTTTTTTTATACAAGTACTGTACTGTTTTTGTTGAGCTATACTCCACGCCAGTAGATGTCAGTACATTACCCAAACATTATTTGCCCGACTGCTTTGTAATTACCAAGCGAAGAAGAAACGAAAGAACTGTCATATCCAGTTTTAAACGATCGCGCTCACTCCATTATGGCGAATGCACGGAAAAAAATTCGACTCAGCCATGACGACCCAAGCTCACCAGCCAGCGTCCCCTCAGGCAGTCAGCCGAGTGAAGTCAAGGCTGGCTTAGTGGACGGCGCGGTACTCCGCATCACCATGAAAAACTTCATGTAAGTTACTCTTCACGAACGGAACACTTTCGACAAAGCCAACATGGTTTGTGATTGGCTATGTTACAACTGAGCAAAAACACCAAGAATCGTGTCTTGGTTACCGAGTTGCCGGTTTTCTGCGTAAAATAACATTCTGATGTCAACTGGCTCAATAAGTCCCACTTTCCAATCTGTGTCCCACGGGATTGTTGTCGTTGTTGTTTTTTAAATTGATGGTTCTTCATTTATAATAAACAATCTACTTAAAGTGGAATTAGCTATATTGCAGTTACAACTACGAGTGTCTACAGAAAACTAGTAAAACCTGTACACCCCCCCCCCCCCTCCCCGCAAAGGCATTGACAGATGAAAAGCACAAAGTGGACTACTTAATATATCATTACATGACATCATCCTTCATTAATTCTTGTAGACGCAGATCCATGAAATCAAATCAAAGATAATACAATAGCTATCAATCTGTATTAATTCAATTTGAATTGTAAACCAATTATTGCGCCAATGCAAGTCAATCAATCAATCAATCAAATTTTATTTATATAGCCCTAAATCACCAAAGTCTCAAAGGGCTTCACAGAATGAAAAGAGGTCATACAGAGACATCTTTTCAATGTAAGGTACACAACAGCATCCCCTGTCAAAGCTCCCAGAAGGGGAAGGAAAAACTCAAAAAACCCCAATTTGGGGAAAATCAGAAACCTCCAGAAGGGACCACAGGTGGGAGGAGCCCCCTTCCAGGCCCACAGGTTGAAGTGGATGCTGCATGTACCGAACACAGAAACAATATAAATTACAGAAAACATATTGTGCTATATAGTGCAGTGATGTCTTGACAGCAGGCAAAGCCATTGGGCAGGAACCATCCCGCATTCCAGCCAGGTGGACCGCAGACGGCTAGACTCCTAACCCGTGATGGTCGACCAGCGCAGGACCCAATGGAGGCGGTCAAGTCAACCCTCACCATCTAGCTAGCCCCCTCTCCCGGCCGGAAGAGGGGGGCAGGAAAAAAGAAGAAAAAGAAGAAGGCTGCAGACAGGCTAATTTAACTAAATGCTTTTGAGTATAGATGTGTTTTTAGTCGGGATTTAAAGATTTCTACCGAGGTGGCTGCGCGAACTTCCATAGGTAGGGCATTCCATAGTACTGGCGCGCGAATGGAAAATGCCCTTGATCCCGCAGACTTCTTTTTAGCCCGTGGGGTCGATAGCAAACCGGCATTTTGTGATCGAAGTTGTCGGGACGGAACATAAGGTGATACTAAGTCGACGAGATAGGAAGGAGCTAAACCGTGTAAAATTTTATAAGTAATTAACAACACCTTAAAATCACATCTCACGTGTATTGGAAGCCAATGCAGGTCAGCTAGAATCGGAGTAATATGATCAAACTTTCTCGTCCTTGTCAATAGTCTCGCCGCTGCATTCTGTACACACTGCAGGCTTTTAATGTGAGACATGGGAAGGCCAGAAAACAAAATGTTGCAATAGTCTAGGCGCGACGTAACAAATGCATGAATTAATGTTTCTGCATCGCTAAGAGAAAGAATAGGGCGAATTTTAGCTATATTGCGGAGGTGAAAAAACGCCGTTCTTGTCATGTTATTAATATGTGTTCGAAAGGAGAGAGTTGAGTCAAATATCACGCCGAGATTTTTTGCAGAACTACTTTGGGAAATAATACAGTTTTCTAGGTTCAGCGTGGTATTCTTAAGCAGGTGCTGATGATGAGCAGGGCCAATAAATAACATCTCAGTTTTATTAGGGTTGAGAAGCAGAAAATTGGAAGACATCCATTGTTTAATCTCGGCAAGGCAAGCCTCCAGTTTACTGCACTTGCACGGATCCGTTATTTCTAAGGGCATATAGAGTTGGGTATCATCAGCATAGCAATGAAAACTAATAGCATGTTTACGTATAATATCGCCGAGAGGAATCATGTAGATGTTGAACAGTAAGGGGCCAAGTACTGACCCCTGCGGGACACCACATGAGACGGAGAAAGACTCAGAGATCGCGTCGCCATAAGAGTCCCCTCTCCCGGCCGGAAGAGGGGGGCAGGAAAAAAGAAAGTAGAAGAAAGCTGCAGACAGGCTCAATTAACTAAATGCTTTAGAATATAAATGTGTTTTTAGTCGGGATTTAAAGATTTCTACTGAGGTGGCTGCGCAAACTTCCATAGGTAGGGCATTCCATAGTACTGGCGCGCGAATGGAAAATGCCCTTGATCCCTCAGACTTCTTTTTAGCTCGTGGGGTCGATAGCAAGCATTTTGTGACCGAAGTTGTCGGGACGGAACATATGGTGATACTAAGTCGACGAGATAGGAAGGAGCCAGGTAAATCTATAACCGCTTTACACTGCGCCGACCAAGGCTTGTATTACGTGATTCTTTGTTTTGTCTTAACTAATAAAGCTAAAAATCATCTGTCTCAATAGCACATAAAATGTGGGTACTCTTTCACACACAAAAAAACTGCGCTATGCCATCTTGGAACTCCAAAAAGAAGCCTCAGTGTATCATTGTAGGCAACTTTAAGCTTATGTAGCCTTGATTGCTTATAGTTGGACCACAACTGAGCATTAAATAGTGGTGTAATATAAGTTCTGAACAATGAGGATTTAAGATAATCAGAGCACATAGAAAACTTTCTAATCAGCAAATAAGCCTGAGAGTATATTTTATGGCGCTGCTGAAAAATATCCTTATATCCTATATTCCATCACGTTCTCAGAGATGATTTGGCCCAGATCATCAGTTTCTTCACATATTTTAAGGGGACCGTTTTGATAAATAAATTGTTGGAAAGCTTAGTTTTCTATCCTCAGCCCTTTTAACTATTATTTTTTGACTTCTTTTTTTTTAGAGTTATAGATAGTATGATATATGCCATAGTGAGAACACATCCTTAGCATCTGTTGAGAACCAGCACTATTTGGGCTATAACAAGGACCAGGTCATCAGCGCACATGAAATTATTTATTATTATCTTAACATTCTGTTTTTCAGTTTATTTTACCTATGGAACAGTCAGCTCTATTTTTCCTGTTCTTACAGGACGTACGACTACACAGTGGTTCATCCTGGACCAAACCTGAACATGGTTATTGGAGCAAATGGAACTGGCAAGTCCAGCATTGTGTGCGCCATCTCCCTGAGCCTGGCAGGCAAGACTGCAATACTGGAAAGAGGCGACAAGGTCAAAAGTCACTGCTTGATAGTTTAAACCTATCTAAATAAAGAATCAACTACATTACACCAAACGTATTTTGCAACACGCTCATGAAGCTCTTTATGGATGTAATCACAGTAATGAATGATAACTTTGTCTTCTAGGTTGGGAGCTATGTGAAAAAAGGAACTAACCAAGGATTTGTTGAAATTGAACTGTAAGTTGTCTGTTGCATGGTGGGATTTTAGACGTTGTAGTCATGGTCATTTGGGGACTGGCTCATTTGTATTAGAGGTTGTTTTTTTATTTTTTATTTTTCCTCTGGAATGAATACTGTGTCATCAAGCCTATGATACTAATTAGCAGGCTAAACGTTTATACATACCTTTGAGAGAAAATACCTTCCCCGAATTCAGTGCTGAAGTTTAGTTACCAGTCTTGCACCTTTTATAGTGACGATTAAGCACCCTTATTGGACATTTAAAAAAAAAAAGAAAAGAAATAAATTCTACCACGATCTATAAAAAGCATTGAGTTTCGAACAGTCCCATTGTCCCGTGCACTTGAATACATCGCTAAATGAAATATACCGCATTATTGGACACCTTTGATTGGTTGTCACGCAGTGTGTCTACACTTTAAGCACATAATAATAGTTTGTTACTTCTTCCAGAGATAGTCTATTCATTTGTGCTTACTGTAGTGGACATTTGTTTTGGTTTCTAGCTTTTGACTTCTTTGAATTGCAGTGCAATCCTAACCTTTTCAATGATGTCTTTACGCGTTTGGGTGGGAGACAATTACCCTTGCTGTTTTGCTGAGACATAATGGATGCAACAGTGGCCACGTAAATAGTATGGGTCTTAGAATATAAATGTTTATCAACAAAATTGTTGTTTGATTTTATGAAAAAGCAGAAAGGTTTCATGAAAAGAAGTCTTGTGAATATTTATACTGCAGGGCTGCAACTAGCAATTATTTTTAATAAATGATTAACGTGTCAATGAAACTGATATAAAAATTAATTTTCATTCATCTATTCAAAATCTGAAAATTATTTTGAGTACAAAGTGCTGGTTTGGTTCGTAACACGTTAGAAAAAAAAGAGCAAAAATGTTAAATTCTTTCCAGTGTAAAAGTAAATGTTTTGCAAGCATTTTATTTTGATTCAACACAACTATAATAAGTCTGCTTACATGGAGGACCGCAGAAACTGAATACTTACTGCTGAGAGAGTGAAATTCTCAATATTTCAACAAGCATAAATTCGAGTAAGTCGGCGATTAATAAATAGGTTATAAATAGACATAGCATAGGTTTCAGCTCTATATATATATGCAAAATGGTTGTTATAAGATGTTCATGGGAATCAGAGTGTTAAAATGATGCGGCCTTCCTTTAAATTTAACACTATTGGTTGTTATTTGAATTCAATCAACTTCCCTTCAGAAATAGCAACATTATTAAAATCTCACGGTGAGACTGTGCCTAATTAGAAATATTTTTTCAGGTTTAAGAGTGGTGGGAATATAGTAATTCACCGAGAGATCCATGCGGAGAAGAACCAGTCAGTGTGGAGGCTGAACGGAAAAACGTGTAACCAGAAAACAGTGGAGGAGGAAGTAAAGGCGCTGCAAATTCAAGTCAATAACCTTTGCCAGTTCCTGCCTCAGGTATGTTTCCGTCTGGATTCTCTGAACGGAAATTAGGAGGGAACATGTGTCAGTCTTTTCAGACTTCCCTGAAATGCCTTTGATTTCTCTGCCCTAGGAAAAAGTGGGGCAGTTTGCCAAAATGTCCAAAATCGAATTGCTGGAGGCAACCGAGAAGTCTGTGGGTCCCCCGCAGCTGTACGAGTATCACTGCGAGCTCAAAAACTTTCGCACCAAAGAAAGAGAAATGGAGGTGAACGCATACACCAGAGCCGTCCGTGGTTTTGTTCAGCATAACGTTCTCGTTAAATTTCCCTTCTTAAAGATGAAAGCAAAACGTGTCATATTTATTAATTTTTTTGCACGATCGTTGTTGCTCCTTTTCAGAATGTTATAAAGGAGAAAACCAGTTACATGGAGAAAACCAAACAGAGGTATGAGACAAACAAAATTGACGAGAATCGCTACTATGAGAAGCAGAGACATCTAGATGCCATTGAGATGCTTGAGAAAAAGATACCCTGGTTGGTGAGTGGGCTTGCTAACAGCTGGAAAAGTTCAATTCCCATAGGATTTTATATGAGGAATTTTTGAAAACATTTCAAAATGGATTTATGAAGTTTAGATATGAATTAACGGTAATTGAATGAAAAGCATTATTATTCAAGTGTAGTTATGAAGTGTTTTTCATCTTAACCAAACATCCATGCAAAATGCAGTTAAAAACAAAATACAATTAGCTCATTTGCCATTGTTGACGGCTATAGATGTCAAAGATTTATTTTGACTGGGTTGGTTGGGAATCGAGTTGTTACAAATTTGACTGATATAGCTGTCAGTGACAGGTAACTTACTTATTGCCATCCCAGTAGAGATGTGTGTTATTTATTATTAATTATGTTTGACATCTATTACTGTCAGTGGTTGTGAATAAGTTAAAAGCATTTAAACATTTTAAGTTTAACTTTTGAAATATTTTATTAAGGAATACCACAAAAACGTGCATTCAAGAATGTAAGCCCGTTTACCTCTGTTTATAGGAGTATGAGACCACCCACAAGGATCTTGAGAAAGCGAAGAAGGAACGAGACGAGGCTAAAAAAGAGCTCTCCGTCCTCAAGCGGTCCCAAGCGCCCACGTTGGCAAAGCTGCAGGCCATTGAAGAGCAACTGAAGCCTAATGACGAACAAATGAAGGCAAAGGTGAGCTATTTTGGATTTTACACAAATCCTAATTATGTCTTGGTCATGTTTAAACTACAATCATGTATTGTTTCTTTCCCTTTTTAATTTTTAAGTTTTTTTTTCCTTTCACCATCTTACATAACATAAAGTCACTGTACCTTAAAGTCCGACCACAATCTATCCAGAGTCAGCTTTCTTTCGAAATAGCGTTCCTCCATTCACAGAGGATTCTCACAATGGATGGGCCAGTGCTGACACCAAGACTTTTGTCAATTTTTCCAAAGCAATTCACAGCACATGTGGGCGTGAGCTCATCTTTTTCTTTGTAGTATTTATACCAATGACTGCAGGAGTAGACTGCCATACAACTACATTTTTACATTTTCGGATGATACTGTAACTCTCAGTCTTCATTCTGGTAATAAAAGACCTGCGGGTTAGCTACCTCAAGAAGATTGATTATTTTAATGAGATAATTCATTGATAATTTTAGTCTTTATAGCAAGATGGCCCTTTTTCGTTAACTGTTTCCTTCCACTGGCTATACTATGCTCCTATGCTGATTTGTGTTTATTATTTTTGTTATTATTTTGCCACTTGCTGTTGACTGAAAATGACGTCACATGTGTGGCCCAGGTAACAACCAATCATCGCTCAATTTTGGATCACAAGACCGAACCCAGAAAACAGGTGATCTGTGATTAACTTTTTTTTTATTTTTTCAGAATGCTGCCATCAAAGAAGCCTCCTTGAAATGCAAACAAAAACATGATCAGTTGGATCAAATTCAAAAAGGGGTGAGTGAATATCAAGTCAAAGCATTTGGACACACTTTCTTCAGGCACTGTGATGTCATTGTCAGTCGACAGCAAGTGGAAGTAAAAGCCAAAATAAACACACTGAGATGGATAAAAATAGGTGGCCTTTTCTGCTTAACTCTTTTCTGCGAGCATATTATTTATAAGAATGCCATGTTTAAATTCGTAGGGGCACATTGAACATATTAATATAAAGAATTTTTTTTTTACTTCCTTTGAAATTGTTAAAAGTTACTGCTTCTGTGCACAGATTGAAGATATCAAACAGGAATTCAAAATAAAACAGACAGAAGAAGAGGATCAAAGAAAGCGCATCCGAAACGTCAAACTAATGATCGAGGACTTGAAAGTTGGGCTCGCCGAAGTTGAGAACCAACCCGACGTGACGCCGAGGATCAGTGAAGTCAATGCAGAGTTGCGGCAAATCCAACTGGCGAGGGGCAAGTTGGAAGAAGAAAAAGCTGAACTGTGCCGACAGAGGGACAACCTGTCCGCGGAGTTGAGAAGTAAGTATCAAGGATGCGTGATGCTGAGAACGTCGACTTTTTGCTTTATTTTTTTTCCCCTGGTGATTGGCAGTGTTGGAGAAAAAGCTCGGTGACATGAACAACATGATGTCAGTAAAAGAGGACAAGCTGCGTGGACGCCACAAGGACACATACATGGCTGTGCAGTGGCTCAGGCAGAACAGACACCTCTACAGCGGAAATGTCTATGAGCCCTTGATGCTCGTGGTGAGTCGGACTTGTGAAAGATTCCGTGCATGGGTTAAAGTACACAAGCGGGAAGCTACCATCGGAAAAATGTAAAAACCTTTTACTGGAAAACTCTTCGTCGACTATGTTCATATTTGCAAGTCTATTTATCATCATAAAAATAAATATGTTTTAATAAAACTTGGCCTACATTACGTATGTTAACATTGTTTTTCGAACTTTTATGCTAATAGTATTGGTATTTTTTCTCCCAATAATGCCACAGGACATGTGGCATTACACAGAAAGAAGAAAGTTATGTTTTAAGAATCTACCCTGCAAATATGTTTAAATAACTTTGCCAGTGAAAAACATTATACTCCATATTGGCCACACCACACTTCTGTACCAAAGAAGTTGCCAAAACGTCAACATGGAATGTGCTTTTGTAAGCCATCTCCTCTCTATTTGCACCAACCATTTTCATGATGCAAAAAAGCGCGCATAAGCAGGGATGGACTTTGAAATCCAGAATCCGCTTAAACAGCATTTTTCAATTGTCCAGCCCTAATTGGTATGTATTTACCTTTGACTTCAACAGATCAATATGAAAGATCACCGCTTTGCCAAATACATGGAGAACCACATCTCTTTCAATGACCTAAGGGCCTTTGTGTTCCAGAGGAAAGATGACATGGACATGTTTATGGCAGAGGTGAGGATAGAGAGATTCATTTAGCTCATTTATACCGGTCATCATTCGATTACCAAATGTATTTTATACCAATGCCAATCTCGATCACATGCTTGGCAAGTGGGCTCAGTCACGTACATTATGACGGAAAGAGTGCTATTCACATCATCATAGTTTTTTGTTAAGTCTCATAAAGGTATGTTAGCATGAAAACTTTTTATTGGCTGTAGGTCAGCAGTGATTCAAAATCAAGCAAACCAAATATTTTTTCCTTTACTTTAAAAAAATGAGTTTTCAATCATTTTATTATTTTCATAATCATATCATCATATATAATCATATGATAGGACAATATTCTATGACACAATCTGAGCCGAATGGGGGAAACCTTCAGAATCTGTGTTCTTTTTTTAATGGCCAATTCTCTAATTCATAAACGACCACCAATTTGTACCCAGCCCTAGAATGGATGTACTTTCTGCTACTGGCTACTTTGAATTTCTCCATTGAGGATTAATAAAGTACAGTATTTGTCTTCAGATTATTATAGTTCAGTACCTTTTCCAAGCAAGTATAGTACCAATGAAGTTTAAAACTCATTTAATGCATTTTGTGCAAATGTGTCTGACTCCAGGTGCGTGACAAGATGAAATTGCGAGTCAATGCTATTATTGCTCCAGCAGAGACGTGCTCAAGATCTCCTCCATCGCGGCCTATTGAGTCCTTGAGGTGAGCGTAACAAAAATAATGAAGGTGGGCCTTCATTACAATGACCTATACATTGCAGAGAACGATGCATGACAAAACAAAGGAAAATCTCTTTTTTATTCTGTTTTGTTATCTTGGTGGGACTGTTTATTTTTTTATGCATCTCAAAAGGAAGGGACAATCCTTTGAGCACAATGTATATAACCTGAAGAACCATGACCTCCAACTCTCACTGGAGCGGTTCGCAACAGAGTGTAAAGTGGCTGAAATGAAGATCAGCTCTCCAAATCCAAATCAGACAGTGATGTGGATGCTGCACCAGTCTGTCGTGGTGAAGAGAACAATGAGCTGAAAAGCGAAGGTCTCTATTTACTGGTCAATCTATGATCCTACCCCTCATGACTGAAAGAACAAAATCCCGGAGCTTCCTGGGAGACATGCAACCAAAATGAGTTTCCTCCTTAGGGTGTACAGACTCTCCCTTACAAATGAGATGAGTAGCTCGGTCGCTGCTCATCCGCGTTGAGAGGAGCCAGTTGAGGTGGCTCAGGCATCTGGTTAGGACGCTTCCCGGGGAGGTGTTCCTGGCATGTCCCACTGGGAAGAGGCCCCAGGGACGACCGAGGCCTCCTGAAGGGACTCTCTCTTAGCTGGTCTGGGAATGCCTGGGGATCGTCTTGGAGGAGCTGGACGAAGTGGCCAGGGAGAGGGAAGTCTGGTCTTCCCTGTTCAAGGTGCTGCCCTCATGACCCGACCCTGGATAAAGCAGTAGCTAATGGACGGATGTATGACGTTTTTTTGTATTACCTACATGTTCACTTTTAGGAAGTTGCCAACTTAATTACCCATTCCAAGTGTTTCTGAACCTGTTGAAGTTTGAGGTAGCGCAGGTGTGCGTAGTTACTCTTTTCACCGATCAGGCTACTTGAAGGGACATTATAACATTATCTAGAAAGCAGGCTAAACCATAGATTTTCTGCACGGAACAGAAATACACGATAGTGTAAGGGGTTTTAGGGTTTCTTCAGGGGACAGATTTTTTTTGTAATGATTAAACTGCTGTATACCTATTATATCCACCACCAGCATCAACATTAGGGATTTCTGCACTAGATCGGTTTTTGCATTTTTGAAATTTCCTGTTTGTTTTTGAAGGCGTTTTGGGTTCTTCACCTATCTGCGAGAAACTTTTGAAGCCCCAGACGCAGTGGTGAGTTACCTTTGTCACCAGTATAAAGTGCATGACATCCCCATCGGGAATGAGCAGACCGAAGCCATGATAAACACGGTATTAACTTTACACTACTTTTGAAATTCCTCTTAGATAAGATCCAGGAAAGAGAATTAAATTCCCCCCACATTTTGCAGGTTCTCGAGGAGCCCTACCTCAGGGTGCTGTACACAAATGACCAAAAGTACACAGTGAAGAAGTCTTTATATTCAAACATTACCTCGACCAAAAACACAGCAGTGTATGCGGCCAAGTACCTCAGCATCACAGTGGACGTTGAGCAGAAACAGCAAGTGGAGAGGCAGATAAAGGTGAGACGCACCCGAAAGTAGAGGTCAACCTAAAGCCTTTTCCTTTACAGTAATATATTCTGAACCCCCACTAAATTTAACACAGCATTCTGATTAATATTGCTCTTGTGTAAAATGAAATGAGCCGCAAAAGCCATCCATCTGGGGGTGGCGACCATGCTGCACTTGCTGTTGTCTGAAAAGGACATCATAGATGTTGAAGCCTGAGTAATCACCAATCATGTTTCATCTTAAAAAAAAGACGCATGACCCAATTCAGAAAACACGCAAGTTGTAATTGGTCGCTACCTGATGCCTAAACAACTGTGATGTCATTTTTAGTTGACAGCAACTGACATAATGGCTGCCTTCTGAGATGAAAAAAAACAAACAAAAAAAACAAACAAAGTATAAAACAGGTGCATTTTGCGTAGTAAAAAAAATGAATATATCGAAATCCATTGGATCATCATCTTTTACGCAGACTTGCCATTCAAGGCTACAGAGCATTGACGAGCAGTTGAACATTTTGCAAAACGATGCATCAGCAATGAATCGACGTGACAATGAACTGTTGACAGAAAAGAAAAACCTCTCGGAATTAAAGGGCAAAAAGAGGCAACTGGAGCAGAAAATCAGCACCAAGCAAGACAGGTATGAGCAAATCCATTGGTTCCTTATTTACCACGGGCTACTGTAATGTTGGGACTTCAAGCCATGATTTTCCCGCTTGTCTTTTAAGGCACTTTTGCTTAAACAATATCTTTTTAGTTGTTGTTTGTTTTCTGTGTGTGTGTGTGTATATGTGTGCGGGCGATGCAGTGCAATGCCAGTAGCTCAACGTTTGCGTTTCTGTTCATGGATTTATTTATTCATTTGACCATTTTAAATGAAGTCCTGACTCATTTTTTTCTCATCCATTTTGTTGTGGCACAAGCCTCTTGCTTCTGCGCTACTTTATAAGCTGTTTCAATAAGGATTTGTCTAGTGCCTTCCTTGAACATTTTCGTGCTTTACTTTACTGTAATCTGAGTATTATATTAAAAATAATATCAAAGCTTCAATAAGATAATAATACTATGTGCTATAAAATATGACATATAATTATATATAATAATACGGTAACTTATAACACCATAAAAAGACTGCTTTATATAGCATTCATTTGCAGTCCGATTTTTGTGTTCTTTAGACTGAGGCAGCTGGAAAGAAGTGGAATTGACCTGAAGAAGATTGAGGCAGAAACAAAAGAGAAAATAAGTGCTCTAAATTCCAAGAAGACCTCTGTTGTTACTGCATTTTTGGCACAGATGAAGGTAAAGCCGCATGAACGTGGGCAGCGGTCGGTAACCCCAGATGTTGAAAGAACCATATTGAAACAAAAAAGAAAAACGTAAAGCCTTATGTAAGCCGTATAATGAATGCCAACACATGTGTTAAGTGTCTATATTAGGTATATTAGCCTACTAGCAAAATGACTAAGTAGGCTACTTAATGAGAATGACGCACCATGGGACTACTCTGCTGTATGATGGTGCTTTAGGTTTAACTACCATCGTGATATTTATTATGTTTCGTTGCATTGATAAAATTATAGAAATACTGTACAATAAAGAAATCATTTGGTCATAATGATTATAGTGAATCAAGATCGATCTCATTCAATACTGTTTTTTTGGCTGTTATCACGCCGATATCCTGTATCAATATTGGATCAGGAAATCCCGAGAATGAACTGGAATCCTCTCGTAGCAACTGGCTGATACTGATACTGAGGTCATACAATTTCCCATCAAGTCAATGGTTATGATAAAAATGCACCACTGTGTTTTGGAGAGTCCACACATGAATTATCAAAAATATATTAATTTTTAAGATTCTTCTGGGTTATCTGGTGTACCTTGTTTTTGTCCAATTGTCATTTTGACCTCAGCTGTCCCTCACATTCTCGCCCATCTCCAGGTCCGAGTCAAGTTGACCATGGAAAAAGTGTACCTGGCATTGGACATGGCGGGGCTGTTGGCAGAAAAGACCAAGCTGGAGGACTGTTGTAGAGAAGACACAAACAAACTGAAGGGCATCATTGTGAATATTTGACCCTCTAATATCTGCTCACCACCTTTCGCCTCCGTTGCTTTGGTACTAATGGAGATCTGTGTGTGTTTTGGGCAGCAAAAATGCAAACATTTGGAGGAGAGTACGGTCCAGCTGAAGCAACAGTGCAAAGAAATCTTGATGAGAGCCAAATCAATCTGCAAGATGCAGCCGAACGAGGCCTTACCAGAACAGCTCCATAATGTCAGCTTCCCACCGTCCGCCATGTATTCTACCTGACACGGCATTGGCATGCGAGTGCAGTGGCAATACTGGACTTGTTTTGTGAATGCAGGCTTTCAGCAAGTTGCCCGACACGCTGGACGAGTTGGACACCATGTTGAATGAAGAGCGGTCCAGAGCTGAGTGCTTTCCCGGACTCAGTAAAAAGGTGAGGACACTTGACAATCACATCCGAGAAGTGGGGAATCCTCGACGGCAAGTAGATTCTGGGCGGGGGTGGGATTTATTTGTAAATGATACAAACTAGGTGATGTTTTGTTGTGCCTAAATGGAGAGCATCGCCCTTGTAAAAATATTTTTGGAAGTAAGACATCATCCGGCAAAAAGATTGACTTTGTTGCTTAAGTTTGCAGGCACAGGGGCTGATAAATCCTTATCTCTTAGGAAAATAGTTCCTTTCATTGGTGTTAAAAACTATACTGAAATCTTCTTGGCTGACATGCTTGCTTTATATGTTGGCGGGAACCTAAATCACTAAGAAATCTATTTCTGCGGAATATGCCATAAAATGAGTATGAATTATTTTTATTTATTTCAGTTTTAAACCAGTGGTGCTCAAATGGGAGTAAATGAATCCACTTCAGATTGTACAGTATGTGAGATTTTAATAGATTTGCTGGGCCATTCTCATTTAACACGTTTTAACGCATTGTTGGAACAGTAGGGTTCGCTTTTCAAATTAAGAGCAAATTACTTGGAACACAAAGCAGTTTAATGCCTGTTACGTGACAAGGGATATTATTATAAAGGACCTCAAAGCAGGTTGGAATAAAACTGAAATTTTATTAACAGAAGGAGCACGGACAATTAGTGAGGCCAGCCCTAATACGGAAGCTTGCTTCGGTCGATGTCACTGATGACGTTCGAACCACTTCTCTGTTTCATTCCAAGCAATCCATCGTTGACAAAAGGTTGCGAGCCACTGGTTTAAACTCTTCATATTAATATAGACAGTTACAATAATTTTTCAGACGACGGCAATTTTTTGTCTAAGGTATTGCTGTAGAAAACATTTTGAAATCAATTTTACATCATGCGTCCCATTTCTTTTCATGAAAAAAAAAGTTGAATCGGCTTTAAAGGGAGATACTAGTTTGAAACAAAGTTTACTTGCACTACAGCATTTGTTGTGATGTGTACGGCCTCCATTTTTGTTGTGTCTGAGGTTGTGGAGGAGTGCAGGAAGTGGGAGCAGGAAATAAAAAATCTGGAACAAGATCTGACCCAGAAGCATGCCGCCTTAACTGCTTTCAGACAGAAGATGGCACAGGTACACCACTGGTTACAATCGCAGACATCTTTTGGCTGAAATGTCAAGATGAACCTCATATGCGCTCTCATTTCCAGTGTATAACTTTTTTTATTTTACCTTTAACATTTCGAAGGCAACTAACGGAACTGTTCGGGGGAGTCCATTTGCCCCCAAAACTTGAACTCTAGAGCCACTTTTGTTTATGTATTTATTCACCTGTAATCGTTGAAGTGCGCTCTATTTCATCTTGATATTTCACACAAAACCTAACGTCAATAGCGTATATGCGTATTTGTGTGTTTTTCCACAGGCTAAAGAAAACTGGCTCAACCCCCTGAGAGAGTTGGTGGAACAAATTAACAACAAGTTCAGTGATTTCTTCCGCGCCATGAATTGTGCAGGAGAAGTGGATTTGCACTTCGATAAGGAGGTCTCACATTCAGTTTTTGCCTGTGATTCTCCCACTTTTAGTTACGCCTGAGAGGAGCGGTACTGGTTGTAATGTTAGCGGTAGCTGTGGCGCTAGAGGTTCTCTACTCTGGCCACTATTTGATCATACATACATAATCGCTTGCTTATGGATTATGTAAATTGGCACTGATGTCAAAGTCTGCTTTTTATTTGATTGCTTTCACCATTCCACCATAGGAGGAATATGACAAGTATGGCATTAACATTCGGGTCAAGTTCCACGAAAGCAGCCAGCTGCATGAGCTGACGCAGTTCCACCAGAGCGGAGGGGAGCGCAGCATCTCCACCATGTTGTACCTCATGGCCATGCAGGAGCTCAACCGCTGCCCCTTCAGAGTGGTGGATGAGATCAACCAGGTAACATTCGCATTAACTGCTGGGCACCTAAGCAAGGAAGCTGGCTTTGCTTTTGCGCTGTGTGGTGAAATTGCACATCTATTACACCAGGTGGGGCTGTGGCGCTCCCATTGTCAAAGTCTGTGTCGGGGTTGGAAATACAGTGGGCCCCCGTGTTACGAACTTTATCTTTTCAGCGGTTAGGCTCGTAACTGGAATTGCTCGTATGACGGGCAATCCGAACCTATGTTAGTTAGTGAATGCATGCATCGCGTGCAAAAACCTTAGGTAAAAACATCACGACTTTATACACATATTAAAAATTTGTAACATAATCTACTGTACAGTTAAATTTAATAACATAAATATACAAAGGAAAAATGACATTTACCTTTGGGGCGACGTGACTTGACTCATGTTGGAGGCGGAGGGAAGCAGAGACCAACCCGCAGAATTTATTTTATTTTTTTCTTGAACGGGAACATATCACCGGCGATTTCCTTCTCTTTAATCCATAATAGAAGCCTCTCCATTTTGTTGTTGACCGAGGTCCGTCCCCTGGCAAGGAAAGTCTTGCCCTTAGAAGACTTGCTTGCTTTCATAGCTTCCTTGTTATTGAGAATTGTACATATTGCAGAGCGGTTACGGCCATACTCACTAGCAAGGTTAACTATGCGTGCGCCTCCTTCGTATTTTTTTATTATCTCCTGCTTGGTTTCTATTGTCATCATCCTCTTACTTCTTCCTTTACCGCCACTAGCAATTTTAGAAGCCATGTCTAACAGATAAAGTTTGCAAAGTCTTCACAACACACCGACCAGCTGTGCCATCAAGCTAGATGAAGGCGTTCGGCCAATAGCATATCGGCATTTCTTTGATTGACGTAACGCCGGCCAATAGCATATCGGCATCTCCGTGACTGAGACCGTGACTGTGACCTTAATCGACCAATAGCATATCGGCATCTCCGTGACTGAGACCGTGACTGTGACCTTATAAGACCAATAGCATATCGGCGTTTCCGTGACATGCGAGAATAGTTATTTTTGTTGATGCAGTAAAGCGAAAAAAATATTGCGGACACACTGACCGGCATGTTGGATTGTTCGTAAGACGAAAGGTTTGTGCGTAAGAGAGGGACAAAAAAAAAATGCCGCGGTCCACGTTCGTAAGATGAAAAGTACGTAAAACAGGGAGTTCGTAAACCAGGGGCCCACTGTGTGTGTGTGTGTGTGTGTGTGTGTGTATATATATATATATATATATATATATATATATATATATATATATATATATATATATATATATATATATATATATTTTATTTTTTAGATATTTGTCCACAAATATAATAAACACAGTCTCAGCACTGTTCTGAAAAAGAAATGATTATAAATAAATATTTGTCTACAGAAAAATATTCAACACAAAGTGTCCTCTCTTGGGATCGTGTGATCGTGAAATCTGTTCACAAAATAAATCATTAACTTGACAGGTAACGAGAGTTGGCAATCGACAAGTTGGGTCGAACCATTCTCATATGGGGGAGAATCTGGCTTTTAATTGACATTAATTAACAACAAGTTATAAACATTTAATTACTTCAATAATTATTTTTACAGGATTTTTGCATGTTTGTTTGTTTGAGGATCCACTGCAGTGGTAGTACTAAGTAGTATCTCCAGGTATATTACAGTATATTTAGCAATTCCAGGAGAAAGATCGTGTAACATTGTCAGTTTTATTTCTGGCACGTTTGCTGAAAAATCGTGTCACTAATGAAAGAGCTCATCTATAACAAAATGAAGGGATACAGCATTTTAGAAGAATCACACAATTTAGCAACACATTGCTTAATGTTCCATTTCATTTGCTCTTAATGTGAAAAGAAACGCACTCCTTCCACTGCATTAAAAGGCATGTTAGATTTCTGATGCTTGCAGAAACCTTGTTAGAATTCCACATAAAGATTTTGGTCTCCTGTTTAGGGAATGGATCCCCTCAATGAGAGGAGAGTCTTCGACATTCTGGTCCGCACTGCCTGCAAAGAAAGAACGTCACAGTATTTCTTCATCACACCCAAAGTGAGCAGGTTCACGTTTGACTGTTTTCCACACCGCACCTGAAAGTCACCTTTTGTCATCTTGCTCCTCAGTTGCTGAAGAACCTCAGCTACGCGGAGGAGATGACCATCCTCTGCGTCTGCAACGGCCCTTACATGCTTTCAACCAGCCAATGGGACGAGACGGCATTCCTTCGGCGTTGTCGCCGCAAGAAGGACGCGCAGGCTCACAATTCCAAAAATGCGGTTTGATGATACGGCCATGTTCACGGTGATCTTAAGGAAGGCACATTTGAAGTTCAAATCCTTCACCGAGGCAAATTCCTGTAAGCGGCGCAGGAGATCCTGTTACAAAAACATCTGATAATTTTTTAGTCTCCTGTTCCCAGTTAATGGCCATACGGGCCATTAACTTCTTCCTCTTCTACTTGTATGTTTACCATCACAATTACGCTTCTGCGCTGGCATATTGTCAGCCTCCTAAACTAATTTTGTGTAAATTTTATTGTTTGGATTTTTCAATGTCATTCTTCTGTTGAATGTGTTTCAGGATGTAAGTGATTGTAGCAGAGGTGGTCAGCGTCTTTGAGGTGTTTAAGGCAAAAAAATTAAAAGATATCATATATATATATATATATATATATATATATATATATATATATATATATATAAGATATATGTGACTTTTGCCATTATTTAAATAGGCTGATAATTAAAATTAGATTAAGAACAGATGTTCTGTATATAAGTGCAGTCATTGTGTTTCAGAAGTAAAAAACACTTTGAGTTTAGTTTCATTTGACTACATACTACACAAACCATCCATACTTAATCCTCGGCGTGGCTGATCAGCATGGGTCACCATGTAACTCTCATTTTTGTCTTACTACACTTACCAAAATTACCAATTACTTTCCAGAATTTGGAGAAATCCTCAGTACAGGGATTGATGGGTTTTTGAGCGACAGAGCAATCAACCCCCCTCTTAAATCCTTCAAAACCAAACAAAAACAATCCAACCCAACCTTAGCGGACAATGTGAAGATCTCAGTATATTTGTGGGTGTGAAACGGTGTATATTGTAGCTGTATTTGTGAATAGTTTTGATACCAAATCGCTTGCCTTGTGTGTGTTTTTTTCTCACAATGGCACTATGTACATTGGATATTTTGCTTTTTTTATGTTTTGAAGGCCAATTATTTTGTCGTGTATAATTTTCAATAAACCCGTTTTCACTTACATACATTACAGTACATAACACTGCCATGCACGCCGACTCATCAACAGTTTGACGAGACTTGAGGGCTTTTTTTTTTTTCTTACGTGGGAGGAGGGGCTGTCATAGCTCCTCCCCCCCATCACCTGCGACTCATCACTCGGACCCTGACAGCAAGCGGCCATGCAGCTCCATCGCCTGCTTCTCTGCTTGGTTTTTGCTCACACATCCGCGGATTTGCCCATATGCAAAGAGGTAAGCGGTTGTACTTTTGTTTTCGAAATTTAGGCGACCTTTTTTCCATTCACATAATCGTATCATCGTGCTGGGTGATTGTCAAACAATGTGTTCAAAAGTTGAAATTATAAATACAGTTTACTTTTATGCATGTAAATGGGGGTTAATCAAAAGTAACCAATTTTCTCAGGTGACGTTACAGTTAAGACCTGCTTATGATTTAATGTGGCACAGGACGGTCGAAATTGAAAGCGCGTGTTTTTGTGTGGGAAATTAACATATGTTTCCATCATCGTATCTGACGGTGCTTGCGCAGATGTTTATTTTAAAAACTAATTTGCGCTTACAACCTTAATTTTAGCAACTTTTGTCACTGCTTGTTAAAAGAAAAACATTTTTAAACTGATGCGTTAACAAGTGATTTTGACTTCCAAGAGGCCTACCAATGATGGAGGTTGACACGAATGGTAGCCGGTGTGCTCAATTTTATGAATATATATGCATTGCGTTGTTTGTTGATGCTTTTTAATGTCGTGACTGGAAACCTTTTCAAAGTAAAAGCAAATTTATTGGAACATGTAGTTCTAAATTCGCAGGTTTGAGTCTTTCTTTTTCTTCCTTATCCAAAAGTACTTTGCGTTAGTTAGGGGGTACTTGGCGGGAAAAAATATTGTTGATGTTTTTTAATGCCATGACTTGAAAACTAACGTTTACTTTTCAAATTAAAAGCAAATTAATTGTAAAATGAAGCCACCTGTTATTAAATTGTATACAATGTCTCCTTGGTAATGTGTCGTATGCCTTTGTTTTGGAAAGTTTTATAGTCTTTGGCACATAGTCATTGGTAACACACTTTGTTGGCAGACAAGCTAGCTCAAAACCAGAACATGAAGAAAGCCTTCTACTGTCCAAAAAAATATTTGGAATTATTCAGAGGCAACAGGTGTGCCCCCTCCCATTTAAATTGGTTAATTTTCTACATACATTGCACTTGTTGACGCTATAGTCTCTGAAAAATGACTTTTTTGCTGAAAAAAAGAACACAATCATCAAGCTATATACAGTAACAGGTACAATGTTTTGTATGGAACTTTTTGGCTTTCAGTAGGACTTCGGATATTGCCTGTTAAAAGCAATATGGACCTTTTCCTTGTCACAAGGGAACTTCATTTATTAAGACGTCTGTTACTTTTGCTACTTTGTAAGCTCAAGTGATCGAAACAATTCCAAGAGAATCCGGTCCGTTTTCGAGATAAAAGGTTTCTTTACTGGGCCGCAGACCGGTGGTTGCGGACCCCTGCTTTATAGGCATAGGATGCCCAAAAAAGCAGCTCTTCAAAAGTTTCCCAAGTTTTGTTTTGTTTTTTTTTTGATAATCTCAGGTGACCTTTTAAAGCGTCTGGCACGTGTCCAACGGGATGCATTTTAACATCCGAACGGCGGCGCGAGGGCCATCTGCTACCCGGGCAGCCAAGGCTTAATGGAAAACTCAAGGTCCTGCCCACTCCTGTTGATGCTGTGTTTCTGTTAACTATTAATCCTGCAAGGCTCAGTCCTCTTCATGAGCTTCGGCTCAGTACACCAACAACAAGATAACAGTCAGCTTCTGTCCTAAATGACATGCAGGTGCTACGCTGTTCCTCACTCACCTGCTAAGTACACTTAAGGCCCCGCAGACAAATGGAGACAGGCGGACGGAGCACCGAAGGAAAGGAACAGTGTGCATCGCGTGCGCAACAAGAACGATTAAAACAACATTTGGAATGAGCTCCTTGGCAAATATTAGCCTTATCTTTTGTTTGGAAAGGAGGCCGGTTCTCAAATTGAAAACCTGTTTGTTACTTCTGACTTGCGCTGTGAAAGGGATTCCACTCAGTGTCGTCTCCTCAGCGGGATTTCAAGTCACTGATCGTGTTTTTGGAATATAGTTGCTCAAGGGCTCGGATAAAGGGCAAATTTGTCAACGCTAAGATAGATTTTCTCTGCTCGCATTCGTGTAAACTAAAAAAAGCAGCGGAGGTTTAAGAAACGGTTTAAATATTTTACCGATACGTTGTGGGTCAAACTGACCCATTTGCAAATTGAGATTTATATACATTTTATTGTTACGATACCTTTTGATTTTTTTCCAAATCGTGCAACTTTCTTTATAAGTAAAACCTGGGTCTGAATGACCCGGGAATATCATTGCTCTTTCTCTCTCCCAGGATGTTTTCAATAATCCAGAGAAATGAATGTAACGCAAGTGTATAAAGTAAGTTTTGCATTTGTTACTTTGTGAGAGGGTTTCCATGCAAATAATTGAGTTTTTCACACTTTTGGATAAAACACAACGCCGGGTAATACAGACCCAGAGACGTTATTGCTTTTCTTGAGAAATTAATACTAATCAAGACAACATAATAAAATAATGATTTTGGATTAGACATGTTTGGGTGATTGAATAGGCCCCTGGGTCAAATTGACCCAGGGACGTTATTGCTACTTCTAGCAAACAAACATAACTGGAGAGTTAATGGTGTATACAAGAGCTCAGACACCTTATTCACCATTTGTTTTGACAAACACGGAGGTCTGTCGAATGAAATCAAGTTCTCCAAGTATAAAAACAAATAGTCATCCAACAAATGAAATATCGAAACAATAAATAGTAACTGCACTGCAATTGGCACTGCAGCCAATTGGAGTGCTTCCAGTTTTGTTGTGTACTTTCTGTACAATGCTAATTATTCTATTCTAATGTCATTCTAGTCAATATACTTCCCAGGGGGCGGCCATTTTCTCAGTGGCAGTCACCTGAAAATTTCATCTCATTTGCTCAGGTGTCAACCAATCATAGCTCACCAGTTTTCTGAGTCACTAAATGAGACGACATTTGCAAGCTGAACTCTGACTGATCGTTCCCCGAGCTCTGAGCAACTGCGATGTCATTTTCAGTCGGCGGCAAGGGGCAAAATGGTCGCCCCCTGAGTCGGCGAAATCATGGGGGATTTTGCTGCTTGCTTCATATTCCATAAATGCAATATTAATCTGAATGCCATGATTTCCCCTTGAAATAATGTGAACGGTCCACCTGTTGTTGTTTTTTTTTTTTTTTTCCGCCCGCAGTCGGATTATCACTTTGAGTACACCGAGTGCGACGTGCTGGGCTCCCGTTGGAGGGTGGCCATTCCCAATAAGGCCCAAACCTGCTCCGGCCTCCCAGATCCAGTCAAAGGCACCCAGTGCAGTGAGTGTCCCGCTCTGATGTTCTGTCCGAAAACAAACGTCCAACATACAAATACGCGCCGAAGGTTGATTTTCATTTCCTTTGGTAGCTTTCTCCTGCAATGAGGGCGAGTTCCTGGACATGCGGACTCAGCTGTGTCAGAAGTGCGCGGCCGGGACACATTCTTTGGGCTCCGGCGTGGCCTTCGACGAGTGGGACCGTTTACCCGCCGGCTTTGTCACGATGGGTATAAACACCAACGGCTGGGACGTTGACACGGATTGCTCAAAGTTAGTACGGCGCATCGGTGGTATTTACGTCGAGGTGTGAATGCTTTGAAAAAGTCAAGGATTGAAATAACCGTTAAAGTCTGTCGCCGGTGGGTGGGGGGGGGGGGGGGGGGGGGGGGCTTGTCTTTTTTTTTTGGACGGGACTTCTACACAGAACACAAGATGATTGGCTGCCTCCACAGTTGATTTAATGAGCTTCCTCTGATGTCCATGAGGCCAGTTGCTGTATTTGCTTTTCTCTTTCTGGATGAGCTGAGAGGGGAGGGGTGAGCAGTTACACACAGAGGAGGAAGAGGACTGGCGGCTGTCTTTTTCCTCTGTTTTTTAACAGAATATCCTCCAGAAGCCCAGCCAATTCAGTTGTGTCCACTGTAGTGGACATTTGCTTTTGGGCTACAGTAGAACTCTACAACAAATACATGTTTGCAGCCAGTAATTTTTCACAACAGGGGACTTTTCACTGTAGCAAATCTATGTCTCGGATGTAAACATAAAAAACGCGTTGTGCAGTCTACAATGTGATTGAAGTTAAAAACAAAACCATCCAACATTAAAAAAAGAAAGCAAAAAATTACCAAATCTACAATAAGCATTGATCTTCATACATCAATTTCTCGCAGAATGTCTTTCACTTTGCTTCATCCATCTTTCATCTTTGTTACTTTTATCCTTTCTTCACGTGTTAAGCTTGGTTCAAGCTTGAGCTCCGCACGTCTAAATGATGTCATTTCAGCAACCACGTTCGTGCACACCAGATTTTCCGCAGCGGAAATTCCGGAATTTCTTTACGAGCAGAAAATATGGCGGCCGAACTGTCGCTTATGGAAGATCGCCGGTACAAACACCTTTATGATTGGCCTGAAAAGGACTACCGTGACCTAAATACCATAAACAACTTCCGATGAGCACCACGCTGAGCTTCAAAAAGTTCACTTTTTTAGGATACAATTTTCATTATTCCACATTTTCCATGCTAAAATTCCCACATAAATGTCAATTTATTTATTTTTAAATGGTTTCATGCTCTGAGTTTTTAAAGCCAACTCATCCTTGCATCCCCTTTTTTGTCAAGCTCCACTTGGACTCCGATGGGTGACTACGTGGCCTCAAACACAGACGAGTGCACGGCCACGCTCTCGTATTCTGTGGACCTGAAGAAACCAGGAAGAGTCTCCTTTGACTATTCCTATTCCGATAGCAGCATCTTCTTTGAGTTCTATGTAAGTGGATGGAGCGAGCGGATTCATTTGTGAAATATATTCATTTTGTCTTGACCTAATTCAACAGTTTACAGCGTTAGCTTTGCTTTTGTGCATATAACTTATATGCAGGAGAGAAGAGATGGCTTAGACTCCTGGTTCTAAACTTTATTTTCACGTAAAACCACTTTTTGATGTTTACTCATGTCTAATTTAATAAACTTACGGCACAATTTTGCCAAAATGTTTATTCATGTTCCAATTAATTTGCTCTTAATTTGAAATTTCAAAAAACGATTCCCGTCAAGGCATTTAAAAGCATCAAAGTCATTTGTTTATATCTAAAAGGCCAAAATCAAATGAATAAAATATACCTTGAAATAATTTAAATATAATGTAATTAACTAATTGTTTAATTAAATGTTTCATTAAATGTGTCATCAATTGAAGTTCTAATCTATACCCTGCTCTTCAAGCCAAGACAGTGCAGGGTCACTAATGTGGAGTACTTCTTGGGTCACTCTTGGGTCAATGTCATGATGGGAAAGAGCAGAAATAATTCTGACAACTTCAATACATTTCTCCACTTTATGTTGTATAAAATCGTTTCCTGCAGGCCAAGCTGCCACATACTCAGCGAGGTCTAAAATATCTCTACATAAATGTCTTGAAAGCTCATGAAGGTCCTCCGTCATCGTCACCGCCATGTTTCCAACCACTTCAGGCCAAAGCAATGGATCGGACAAGATTTGAGCATAGCAGGCTTTGGCCCCGCCTACTATTGTAACTTTGACGAGCGAATTTGACATACGCAATAAATTCATGAAACACCCCAACAATGCACCATGAAATAATTAGAGAATTTTTTTTTCCACACATAATCTTTGGTAATTGAATATAATGAAACATTGATTTATTTAATTCCAAATTCAATTCATTAATGAAAAATTCATGTAATTAATTGATTTCTTTTAAATTAATGAAACATTTATTTAAATATTTAATGCAACATTTATTTATTTATTTCATGAAACATTTATTTAATTTGGGCACTCTCGGTCTTCCATACCGAAACCTGGGCAAAAACTCTTGAAGTGCCTTCACGTGTCTCCAGGGGCACTGGTGAACCGCTGCCTTGGATGAGTTTCATGCAATGGGCTCTTGAACACTGTTTCTCCCCTTTCCAGGTCCAGAACGACAAGTGTCAGTCCACTGACTCGACCAGCCGCTGGATGAAAATCTCTGAGAGCGACTGGAGACATCATGAGGTTCGGACCCTTTGCCCTCCTTGGTCCACAAACGTTTATCTAGAAGCCTATTCATTTGTGTCCACTGTTTGGTCTATTTCATCTCAGCATCCCACCCAAACACGTGAGGCGTCATTAATGAGTACACTAGGATTCAAATGAGTCAAAAGCTAGATGCAGATAATTAGGCTGGGTCTCAGAAGTTTATTTGAAGCATGTGTCCTTTTGAAGGTCATTGTGTCAATTTGAGCCAAGGATGGGCAACTTAAATAGTGTCGAGAAGGGGTCTCTAATGTTTTCTTGGCATTTGAGATTAACTGCCTGTTCTTTGTTTTGGACAAAAAAAGGATTTTTTTGGGTGGGGTCAGGGGGCGTTTGAGATGGGACGGGAGTGAGATAGAATGTCCCGTTCCATGCAAGGTCAAAAAGGAGAAAAATCATAATGCGTCTCTATTATTGTTCCGTGGGCCAGGCAGAAAGGGTCAGAATTTTAAATGTGTTATGAGGGAGCTGTGCACTTCTCAGCCAGATGTATGCCAAACATGCTATTCTAATTATAAATTTGAGCAAAATATATGCTATTAGTATTTATTTACTATTTGTATGTTTTATTATTCTCATTACTTTTCTTGATGCATTTATAAAAGTTTCACTACTCTCACTATTCTTCACTATTCACTATTCTTTATAAAAGTTTCACTATTCCAACAAACAGTATCCTGGCAACCACACATACTGTCATTTTGTACCCTCTTAAATAAAATGGCCATTTTAAGATACATAATTTATATGCCATAAGACTGGGTGTAAGTGCAACTAAGCCATGTCTGCCATCTAGTGATGAGTGATGGTATTACATATTAAAAATACAGTTGGCCTCTACATACTTACTGAGTCATGGAATTCTTTACATTTGTAAAAATACTATGGATAGTTTACATTTTTTGGTAGGTGTTTCCATTCCACTTTTTGTCAAAAAATAACATGAATCATAACATCTTTTGAATATATATGTTTTTAAAATGTGAAATGAATATGTACAAATTGGACCAGAGTGGTTTAGGGGCTGCATGTGTCTCATTGAACACAAGTTGCACATCCCTGATGGAAAGGAGTCTAATTTGATGATTTGACTCAATGCTGCAGGTCCAGCTGAACAAAGGCAACAATGTTCTGTTCTGGAGAACCACCTCCTACACCTTTCAGGGCCGGGCCGACAAAGCCGTGCTGTTGCGAAACATCGCCATCTCCGGTATGCCCCTCAAGTCAGAGGTCAATTTAAGCCCAGAAAAAAGTGATCAATCATTTGATTATGACTCAAATCTGGTGGAAGAATATTTACATTTTCTGCGTGGTATTTTGCATTGCTGGCATAAATAGATGAACAAAGATATTTCTTTGCGATCATTTCAAGTCATTTGAAACAAAACTGGATTGCGACATACCCGATGATCTACCACACCGTACAGTATGTGCGAGTATGGTAATGCGTGACAATTTTACGTGTATCCACAGGCGTGGCCTACACGTCGGAGTGTTTCCACTGCAAGGCCGGCACTCACAGTGCCCAGCCGGGATCGGCCCGCTGCGCCCCCTGCCCCGCTGATACCTTCTCCAATAAGGGGGCCACCGTTTGCCAGCAGTGCGAGCCTGATAAATATGCAGGTACACTCCAAGATGTCAACTTGCTTTATAGAACAGCGCTCCTCAAGTATTAGGACAGTGGTTCTCAAATGGGGGTACCAGTACCCCTGGTGGTACTTGACGGAACTTCAGAGGGTAATCAAGATTTTGAAGAAAAACAAACAGACATGCAAACATCATTTAAAAATCATTATTGAATTAATGAATTGTTTCAGAAAAATACGAGTTCAAAAAGCAAATGCTATGTTCAGTAGGTTATTCAATTTCATGATTGTAAAAAGTCAGATACTCCCCCATACTAGTTACCTGTCAAGTTAGTGATCGTGTATAAGGCGCACCGGATTATAAGGCGCATGGGATCAAAGCTACAGTGGTGACTGGGGCTGCATTTGCATTCTGTTATGTATCCATTAGATGGAGCTGCGCTCAAGGGAATGTACATGATATGATCGATATATGAGGCGCACTGGATTATAACATTTTTTTTTTCATTTAAGGCTTTTCGGTGCACGTTTATTGTGCGGAAAATACGGTACTTGCAAAATTCTTCAAAGGAACATTTGGACGTGTACAATAAATGCTCATGATGTCAAATGAACGAATCCCAAGTTTGAGGCGCCTAGTTTAAGTGTTTTCAAAGTTTTGTGATTCAGGAATAGCACACAAAACGTTTGAAATTTGGAGGCCCTCATTTTTTATCTTGGGTTAGTTACGGATGTCTATGTCTACGTATTTCGATCCAGTCTATTAGAATGTGCACCCAAAGTATCATAGGGGTTTTCCTTTGAGAGACATTAACTCTTTAAAGTGGATTTTGTTGCATATTTGTGTGAGTGTCGCACTGGACTCTGTGGAAGTATGTTGGGTGCCTGCCTTTTTATCAATTCAAGTTACAGTTCATGGACCCTCATAAGAGCCGTTTGAGAAGTTGCTTTATGGATGCTCAGCCTAAAATCACAATATGCTTCTCATTCTGTTTGGAAAATTGTAAATTGCACTAGCTGTGTGGCTATCATTCATGTGAGCTTGCATTTTTGCAGAGGTTTCATCAGGAAGCTGCAAAGTGAGACCGCCATGCGCAATCACAGACTACTTCTACACCCACATGCCCTGTGATGCTCAGGGAAAGGTATGCTCTTCATTTACAAACAGGAGCACACTTGGAAACTTTTGGAAGACACTGGATTATCATTAGCATTGTTAGGTTGAAAAACAGTTCTTGATTGATTCGTATGCTGTACGTCGTGTGGCTCAGACACAGCTGATGTACAAATGGATCGAGCCAAAAATCTGTAGCGAGACCGCCAAGGGGTCCGTCAAGCTGCCCGCCTCAGGAGAGAAGCAAACGTGTCCGCCGTGCAACCCGGGTTTTTTCATGAGCAACACCTCCAACACCTGCCAAGCCTGCGCTGATAATTTCTACTCAAATGGAACAGGTATATATATATATATATATATATATATATATGTATGTGTGTGTGTGTGTGTGTGTGTGTGTGTATATTTGGTGTTACATCTTGGCTTTAAGTAATCTTTTGTTGATTAACAGTCTGTGAAAAGTGCCCAGTTGGCACAGAAGCGGTGGTTGGCTTGGAGTACAAATGGTGGAACACTTTGCCGAGCAACATGAAGAGTTATGTCCTTTGGACGGAATTGGATGACTCTGTGCCCCGCACTGGTGAGTGAATGCATCAAAACATATATGAAAAAATAACCCTGATAAGACATTTCTTCATATTGTACGTTGATGGGTGAAACAAGTCAGATTTAACATCATGATTTCTCATACAAGGTTAAGCAGAAGTGATCAAACAGTATAATTTCTGATGCCATATCAATATCTAAACTGGACTGGGCGCTAGCTCAGATATTTTTCGGTGTCCTTTGACTTCGCGACAGCATGGGAGGTAGCCGGAGAATATGTGTACACCACCCCCGGTGATCGAGACACGGACTACCTCGTTCTCGCGCTCACCGTCCCGGGATACAGGTGAACTCTTTTTGGGGATGGCCTTGTAGCCGATACCCATCAATGTTGTCGTTGTCGGTTCATGCAAAACGGCGCCTCATCTGCGCAGGCTGCCATTGTCTCTAGCAAAAGACAGCAAGCAGAGCGAACTGTCCCGCATCAGCTTCGTCTTTGAAACCTCGTGTTCGGCAGACTGCACTTTGCTTTTCCTGGCGGTAGGGGGCATGAACACATTTTAGACCGTTCCATTATTTAAAAAAAAATGAACACGGTGACATAATGGTTTCTCGACAGGGTTTCACTCAGTGGAACAACGAAGCGGTGGAGCAGTGGAAGGGCAGCCACAGAAAGCAGTCCTACTCCTACCTGATTCCGAGCAATGGCACCGTCAGCTTCACCTGGACTTTCCAGCGAACAGACAACTCCACAGCGGTCAGAAATGTATTCTTCAATTTCTTGACCTTATATAGCAATGATTAAGAAACAAAGAAAAAATAAGATAGGGTTTTAGCCTGTCGTTCTTTTTTACACGGAACACCTTTTAATAAAACTACATTTGCTATGGCATGGTTCGGCGTGTTTTCTTTAGCAATTTTAACATGTGTAACATACAAACAATGTTTTGCAAATGAATCTAAAACAAGTAGCAGTAAGTCGCTTCATGTTCCAATTCATTTGCTCTCAATTTGAAAAGAAAAATATATTGTTCCTCTCACAGCATTAAAAACCAAATCAGTCAATGAATTTTTTTCATATTTGATACCTCTTAAAATCTCACATACACCTTGAAGTCCCTTTCCATAAACCCTTTTGACAACTGCTGATCGAGACAGTATTATATGATTCATTTTTTTTCTTTTTGGGTGGAGGAACAAATAAAATATAACAATTTATGTATTTTTGTTTGTATTACAGTGGTCCACAGTTTCAAAATTTACATTTGCTTGTATACTTTGTGTGTGTGTATATATATATATATATATATATATATATATATATAATATATATATATATATAGACAGATAGATATGAAATATATATTTATATAAAATATATTTTTTTGTGTGTAAAGAAAGGGTGTCCACACTGCTTCAGAATGAATAATGAGATACACTGATATATATACTCTGCTTTTCTGTCAGGAGAAGAGGTACAGCGCAGATGTGGCCAAGATCTTCTCTATTCACATCACCAACGTTCTGGGGGGCGTTGCCTCCCAATGTCGCCAGTGCGCCCTCACTTCTCGTCCCGGCGATGACTCCGCCTGCGTGCCTTGCCCGCCGGGTCATCGTTTGGTTAGCGAGAAGGTCCCCGAGGGAGCCAAGGGATCGTGCCAGCTTTGCCCACCAAACTCCATCGTTGCAGCTGACTGGCCTGCTGGAGAACCGACCTGCGTTGAGTGCGGCCCAAACACGAGGAATAATCAGGTTCCGTATTTTATTTGATTTGTTTTAAATCTAATCTATGTAATAATTTATCTAATATCCATGTAATCTGTACCTATAATGGATTGATTGCCATCAAGGTTAAAATAGGCGTTGTTTATTTATTAGTATGAGTTTTTATTTAATTTTGACTTTTTTTTTCATGTACTGTAGTTAGTTTTATTTTTGACTTCTATTAGTTTTAGGATTAGCTTTAATTTTCTTTTTTGTTAGTGGAGTGTTTTTTGAAAACAGTCTTTCAGTTTTACTGTATTGCTAGACAGTAATACTGAAATAGATATAATTGAAGTCAACCCAAGAAGCTTACGGAATTAATTGCCAAAAATGAAAACAAATGACATTTATACTATAAACATTGTTCCACTTACTAGGGCTGTACTCCTCATACTTCTATTACTCATAGTACATGAACAGTGAGCAGGTAGCACCTCCTGTGTATATCTGTATAAATACCTTCCATCTTTTTTTGACCTGTGTTCCCAGGCCTACACAGCGTGCTTCAGTGATTGCACAGCCAAAGTGAGGACAGCAGACGGTGCATTGTTGCACTACGACTTCTCTCCTCTTTCCAATGTCACCTCCTTCCAAAGTGGCCCGCGCTTCACCAGCAAAGGCCTGCGCTACTTCCATCACTTCAACGTGGCTCTGTGTGGCAAAGAGGTGTCAAGACACACTGCGGGGTCTCCCAGTGCCCTGCGGGCCTCTCCGTATGTATTCTGCTTCACCGGGTCTCGGTTCCGCAGGACCACGTGCCGGCGACCTGCGTGGATAACGTGACGGAGCACGGCCGAGCGGTCCGAGGTCACCTGTGCCAGTCCCTCGTGGTTCCCTCAGATATCAGGAGCCAGAACATGGTGGCGTCACAACCCTTCGTTATTGGCGATGCTCTCATTGGTACGTGGTCTTGTGACAATGCAAATCCAGAATTGCTGTTCGCCTTTTTAACCATCGAATTCTAAATCCCGTCGTGATCATTATTTTGGCCATAATCGTGCAGCCCTAACATGAAGTAAATATGTAGCGGAGGAAACATACATGTGGCAAATATTTTCCAATTTTTAACAACCCAGACTACACTTAGCTCCTCCCGAACATCCAATAGTAGACCATATTTTCATTTGGTGACGTTCGTTATCAACTTTGACAATAAGCATTGTTGATGTTTTACAATGCTCTTTTTTGAAGGTGTAAGTACTGACACGTTCCTGGCTAATATCTCCTCTCCGCTGTGGCTCTTCCCCACCACATCTGACCTACCGGATGTCATATTCTATTACAAGTAAGTCATGTCAGCCCCTTTCAATTAAAACATGTCAAATTTTAAAATGCAAGATTCTGACATTTGTATGTGTTTGCAGCTGGACGTGCGGGATTTTGTGTACAACATTTTTTGTGGGCATTAATACATTTAACCTACATATGTATGGATAGAACCAATGCCATTCATCAGTTTGAGTGGTTGAAGGAAAATAAATATTAACAAATAACTTTAATTATGACACTTTAAAAGCATTTACATAATTAGGAAAAAAATGCAACGTGTCTAGTTTGCAAACTGTGTGCGCAAGGTTTATTGGTCATACTTAAAAATTGATACTAAGTGACTTTCACCTGCTTTTCAGATCAGCTGAGACAACGCAAGCTTGTAAAACAGGCCGCACGGCCACCGTCAGGCTGAGATGCAACCCGGCCATCAGCGCCGTGGACCGCGTCACACTGCCCAGGTATCGTTCGCTGTGGCCAAACTTTCACCTCCACTCAGACAGTGTTTGATTTGATGTAGGGCGTTATGTGGGGAAAAAATAAGAGCTGCTACTCCTCTCATTTGACTGTTGCCAGGTAAAATTGAGCAGTGGATAATAGCTGATCATAATGTTGATTAATAAACACATCTATGAAAGATAATAAGTACTAATATTACTAATGTGCTATTTATTAAATAAATACAATTCTGACTGCAGTTGAAATGTCCGAATGTATTTAAATGCACATCATGTCCACGATAATGACTGCATTTCTAGCTGACTATATTTTGTGAACTTTCTGTCAAGGATGAATGATCTCTACGAGCTACTTTAAAGTTCTTTGTTTGTCTGGGAAGGGATAGGTTTAGTCCGGTTTCTGCAGAAACTGAATAAAATACGTCTTTCTCTTTTCATCCAAAAAAGTGCCTTGAGTACCAAGTTGTCGTTGTGTAGTCGCCCTATGCCACAGTAGTGTGTTCCTTTGGGTTTTGTTGTTGTTGTTTATTAAAGGAGCACATGCAAGTTATGTACCCGTATTTTATTCAATTCCTGTGGGATGTTTTTTTTTTACTCCACAGTAACTGCTCAGAGGGAACGTGTGATGGCTGCACTTTCCACTTTCTCTGGGAGAGTCAGCATGCATGTCCTCTGTGCACCAAACACAATTACAGGGAGATTGTCAGCGCTTGTGAGAAAGGAATACAGGTAAGCATGGACACAATGACAAAGACTTTTTCCATTTTTCAGGAATATAAATCACTATGCAGATAACCACGAGTTTTATCCAGCGTGCGGAATAGCAGTGGATTAGCCACGTCTCCCAAAAAGTGAACTGCTTCCAAAACTTGACGTAAATACTTTAAAGGCCATTGATTGGTCAGAGACAGATGCGAATGTAATCGCAAAGCAACTAGGGAAAACAACCATCATCAGATCATCAGATGATCAGATCCTCAACCAGCTCTGCAGGAACTTTATAATGATTCTGATCATTTGAATCAGGTGTGTTGCAAAGAGAGATTTGGAAAACATGCAGGACACAGGCCCTTGAGAACTGGAGTTTGTTTTTTTGGGCCTTAAAGGGTTAACGACAAAGACAAGAAAAAGAATAAAACGGCTCTCGCTTCTACAACCTTCTTCAACGGGCTTGAAGTCAATATCGCCTTGAAGTTGATGCAATACTCAAAAAAAATTCACAAAAAAGCACCCGGTCCAATAATCCTTCCGCACCTCGGATAAAAACGGTCACGTAAAACAACAAAAATGCTAGATCAGGTCGCCCTGGAGTTGCCCGGCCGTTCGGAAGCGGTCGCAATATTCCCAATTGCCACCTTGCGCACATGGTTACTCAATTTTTCCCGCTAATTAGGAGAAATGCATTCCAAAATGGATGAAGGCAACCTTGATATTAAGTTCAAACACAGGTAGTCGGACAAACTCTTGTGCTTGTAATATTTTTTGTGTTTTCATTCTTTAGAGGACGACATACGTCTGGCAGCAGCCGTTGCGGTGTCACGGGGGAGAGGTCCTCCCAGCCCAGACGGTCAGCGCGTGTGTGACTCTGGATTTTTGGCTCAAGTTCGGGGTTTCCACGGGAACAGTCGCCGCTGCTCTGCTGGTTGCCCTCATTTGTTACTTCTGGAAAAAGACACGCAAGTGAGATGAAATGTTTCGACTCAAATCTCTTATTTGTGGACTATTTGGCACCCAAGGCACAACCAGTATGAGAACTCAACTCTTATGTAGTTACAAGTACCGATACCAAGTGGCGATATGACAAGCACTTTTGATACATAAAATTTCCTCCCGAAAATCGACGACAGATCATTTTTAAGAAATACTCAATTTCCCGCTTTTCTTCAAATTTCGTGAAATTAATGACACTTTTCTATTTTTCTCATTTGTAATTTCTTGTGCTGTCAAAGTGAAATGTGGAGATTACATGTTGAGATTACATCTTGACAAAAATTAACACAGTTAACTGAATTCTAATGACCATCATTTTTTTTCAGTCAGTCCATATAGTTTATAGTTGTTTAAATTAGAAGTAGTTTTTTGTAGTTTTTTTTTTTAAATCCACCAACCACCAGAGAGCAAACCCCCAGTAAGCAAAAGGAGAAAGAGGGAGGCACTATTGAACTATTGATTTTGAAATTGAAGTGCTATTTTACTCAATACTGAAGGAATCTAGAAAAAGCTTCTTGCCTTAAACTAGTTCCTAGCGTGTTTGTTTTTGTTGAAAGATCGCCCAAACCACAACATAGTGAAACAATTGATTTAATCCAGACAGAGTGGGAAAGTACACGAGGCCTCGGGCCAGTCCTGCCACGGGTCGGGGCAGAAAATGGCAACCCTTCACCTTCAACATTCAGTTCTTATACCCTTTTGGGGCAGTGTGGAATGCAAGTGTGCGTGTGTGTGTGTGTGTGTGTGTGTGTGTGTGTGTGTGTGCGTGTGTGTGCGTGCGTGTGTGCGTGCGTGCGTGGGGGTCTGTTTGCGTGGGGAAGGTGTCTTCAAAAGTCTGTTCTGCCAGCCTATCTTTGAAGCGGGAGGAATTCTGAGCACCATAAACTCTGACTGATATCTTCTCTTGAAGGCCACACCTAGCCTTTTGCTCCTGGCGGAATATTGTGTCGGGGGATGCCATCTGTTCCTTTTGGAGGTGCCGACTTGTCTTTATTCCTCCTGGGCCAAGACTAGATCTGATTTATACCGACATTACGTCGTCTCAATCTTTATTAGGATAACACAGTTCCATGTACACACTATTTTATTGATACATTGAATTTGAAAAATATGAATTTCCTTCACCACCTAGGGGCATTCTCCACTAGTAACCACAAATAGGTAAGTTACTGTTGTGTTGGTGCAGTATTCTAATGATCTGTGTCTGTTTCATGTTGAAATTATGTTGATGCTGCTTTTATTTCTAAACATGTAGGTATGTTGAAGGTATGTTGTTGCTGCTCTTACTTCTAAACATGCAGACATGTTCCATCTCTGTTGAAAGCTTGATGTTGCTGTAACCAGGCAGTTTGAAAAAAAAAATAAAAATGAAAACATTAAAACTTCCATGTACCATATTTCTGCGTAAGTATCCGATGTTACAACATGCGGCTTGTGTTCAGTGTGGCCTAAACATGACAAAAATAGATTTTTTCTTCTTAAATTTAATTCAGTGTGGTTTATAGTAAAAAAAAAAAAGTAATGACTTCCTGCGATAACGGAAATCTGCTAACTTTGCAGCCAAACTTTGCAGCCAGACAGACCAAGATAGACATTTTTGTAGGTTTTACTTCAAATAAATCGTCTCCTTGCAATGTTGAGCTCAAACCACGTATTAATTGTACATCTTTGGTGTACGTTTGCTGAAAAAAAAAGTTGAGCTATAGAGCGGCCAATCAGCTGCCTTGAAAAAAGGCCATGTATCTGCCCGATACTCGATCAGTACTTGCCCATTCTTAGTTCTTTGTGCCGCTTCTGTTTTCCTACAGATTGGAGTACAAGTACTCAAAGCTGATGATGAGCTCTGGGGGAAAAGAGTGCGAGCTGCCCACGGCCGACAGCTGCGCAATCATGGAAGGGGAGGATGCTGAGGACGACCTCATCCATATCACTCACAAGTCCTTCTTCACGAAAATGAAAGCGTACTCGCGCGAGGTCGGTCGATTGCCTCATGCATGGGTGTGGGGGACGTCTTTCTTGAAGCTTCTGTTTTGCTTTATTTAGAGGACATCCGACGGATTCGATTCAGTGCCTCTGAAGTCGTCATCTTGTCACCGGCGAAAAGAGGAGGGCGATTCTGATGAGGCGTGATGAGAAGGTGTGACCGAAGCTGTTTTGGTGAACGATTCTTGTTTGGTGCACGGAGGGAGAGTACGATTGCATATTAAGGCCGTATGTAACATATTCAATTTATACAAGACTAAATCCTTCCAAAAGAAATGTGTGGACACCTGGAATTGTTTTGCTGGTGAACAAGAGAACAGTTAATTGTTCACATGAAGTGGAGCAACACTAAAATGAAAGCATCACGAAAGGACTACTGAAGGAAAACAGAAAGAATAATTAATACAATACTATAATAATACAACGCCATTATACTTGTATTTGGAGTTGAGAAAGTTTGCTTTTTTCCCCTTTGTTACCATCTAACAACTTTTGTAAGAAACCTAGGTAATCTTATGTGATTTGACAATCTCATGTGTGAAATGGACTGTCTTTCGCTTTGATGGCAAATGTTGCTGTGTGGAAATTTTCATTTAAAACCTTATTGTGCCTTCTATTTTCACAATAAAATGGTGCTATCTATGTTATTGTCTATTTCATGAGTCATTTTGGAAGGGAGGACATTTGTTTTCTATTTGATCAAATTCCATTGAAATAGAAGTAGGATAGTAGCATCTCGAACAGTGGTTGTCAATCTTTTTTCAACAATAACCCCTGTGGGGTTTAATATGGTTTTTTTTTCTCCAAGTTTCATTTTCTGTGTGCGTGTTTTATATCAACTGCAATCAATATTTGAATCTCAATTTAAAAAAAAAAATCACATATGATGCCGAATTTTGGGGACATTTGGTAAGCCTCATGCTAAAATAGGTACAGCAATACCTCTACATACAAATGTCTTTTGTCACAAAACATTCAGTTTATGAAATGCCTCTTCGGAAAAAAAGTTTCTCTTGTTACAAGAGGGTACGAAAAGTAAAAATATTTTTACAGCCAAGTACCCCCTAACCATTGCAATACATTTTTTGGAAGGAAAAAGAAAAACAAAAAGCCTCCTAACAAAGTTCTGTTCCGCCTGTGTTTGATTTATTAGACTGTAGAACAATATTTATAGTGGTTTCTCTGGGCATAGTTTATTCAGCGACCCCCTTAAAGGGACAGTGTGTAAGATTTAGACCGTTTTTCATTAAAACGGAATCAATTAAATGATTGTAAATTTGAAAAACGTGCAAATCGATGTGTTCTAAATGATCAACAGTATGTTTTAAATATCATCATAGGTCTAGTTATCATTAAGTTATATTAATTGAGGGGTGGCACTTCTCTGCAGGCGGCCATGTTTGTTATAGCTACGGACAATGGTAAATGCAGCACCTGCAGCACCTCCTACTGTCCGTAATGAAAAACGGTCTAAATTTTACACACTATCCCTTTAAATAAGTTGTGTTACACTATCTGTTTTTGTGTCGTGAATGAGAATGCACATTCATTTAAAACTTAACAATAGAAAGACAGACAACGTTTTGCAGCAGTCACTATAACACAGTAGGTTCCTTTAAGTTTCCGATTAATTTGCTCTTAATTTGAAAGTGTACTGTTTCTATCATGGCTTTAAAAATAATTAATTTACTAATAGCTGTAGAAACCCAGTTAAATTTCTCCCATACCCCTTGAAATGCCTTCACTAGACGTACCCCCGGGGTACTACTTCTATGTGAGAAACACTGAAAATCGAATGTTTTTCACAAGATGGGATGTTTTCCCGATCTACTGCAAAGAATAAAACAATATCAGTATTCAAGTCGAATATTACTTTTTTTTTTAAAGTTAGACATTTCTTAATTGCTATGCTTTATATATTACATAACTTGTACAGCGTTATTTAATTCATCATAATATAATTGTTCATTATACAGTGCTAATTTAAAAAGTAAACTTTATTTACAATTTTGGGTAATTTTTGAGAGGGTGAGATCAAAAGCATTTTCATTTATTTAAATAAGAAAGCTTAGTGTGAGATTTGAGTCATGGAATAAAGTCGTGAATCTCCTTTTGAAAAAAAAGCAAAATGTCCTCAGTCTCCGTCTTCAGCGAGAGACGTGAACGCAGCGCGAGAGTTTCGGTCAAGTTTGGGCAGTGGTTGGTCTCGCGAGATTTGGTGCCGTGTTGCAAACTGGGCAGAGTTGAGCTTCGAGTCGTCGAAAAACAAGAGAACGTTTTAGGACTGTGCGTGCAATCAAGCGGGGATTTTGCAACATTTCGCAAGAGGACTAGCATAACTTTCAAGTTTTTGCACGGCGAAGAGAGCCGGAAAGCGCCTGCTTTGATTGTGAGTTTGTAAGTTTTGGGGAAGTTGAAGTCCGGTCGGCTGCAGACCAGACCAGAGTGAGTCGACTTCGCAGCAGTTGGTGGTCCGCAGCAATGTCGCAGAAAGAGAGACCCAAGTTTTATCTGCAGGAGGTCAACAAAGCCATATGGGAAGTCCCGGAGCGCTATCAGAACCTGTCTCCGGTCGGCTCCGGCGCCTACGGATCTGTCTGGTAAGCAACTTTGTACTTTTAGCGTGTCACCCAACTTTAGCCAGCAACCCCCCCCCCCACCCCCCCCCCCCCCGCGCCCATTCATTTCAACGAGGCCTACACTCGCCGTGCTAAAGGTTAGCGTTCCTCGCCGATAGCATGAGTTGTCGGAAAACTTTTACATGGCATGGATTCATTCGTTTGCAAATGTTGAAGGATATAAGCTCAAACATCGTTACGCAGTAAGAATTGTATCGCTGAATATTTGTTCCAAATGCTATGACGTAGGGTAGCGTCACATAGCTGATTTGTGGACGCAGTGCAAATGCGAATTGAAATACGGTATCATTCATTTTCGGCAACAGAAGAATTATCACTTGCTTGGTGCACCTTAAAACTGTTACCTCGATTAGATTTTAAAAAATTTTCAAGTGATCCTGCATCTTCCTCTAAAGAGCATCAAAGAGCTACAGCTCAATCTGAACTCCACATTACTATCTTTGAATAAGATGATTATTATTATGATTAAGATACATTATTTGTTAATTAAAAAAATGAGACCCCGTTGAGATCCAGTCATTTCCTGCAGCACACCCCAGGCGAATTAAATCAATGCTAATGATGTGTACACTGTAAGACTATAAAGGCTGTAGTTCAGCTGTCTTCATTCCTTGTCCTCAAGGGCCTGTCTCTTGAATGTTTTGTATGTCTCCCGGCTACAACACACCTCATTAAAATGATCAGACCATCAGGGAGGTCTGCAGAAGCTGGATAATCATCTTGATCATTTGAGTCAGGTGTCCTGTACCTAATATATATATATATATATATATATATATATATATTGTCGTGCTGTTACCTTCCACGTGTGATGGCGAAGCGTGGGTGGACAGAGTCACACGACAAAAATAACTCCTTAGTGCACTTTACTTGTCTCCAATACGCACACAAGTTACACGCACGAGTGAACGTTTCGTTAACATACTCTACGTTGTTCTTGGCCTCTAGCTCGGGCACAGACAGCGCTGAGCAGTATCCGTGCAGTGAGCCGTGAGTACCAAAAAACAACCATAGAACAACAACTCGTCTCGCGATGACAACCGCGAACTGGACACGAATGTTGCATTCAATGACCAAACTTGGCTCGGAAAACCAAAACAAGAATTGATACACAAGTATAGGTCGCCAACATCTGAACTGCCTTACACTACCCCCCCTTTAGGAATACTGAGTCCCTTCAGTATCTGGTAATGTAATCAAAGTTGCTGAGTGTTAGTGAACTTTCTCTTAACATTTAGCTTTATTCTACTTGCAACTAGTGTCCAAATCTCTCTGGTCTATGAACTAGGCGACCACTTGATGTTTGAAAAGTCTCTGCCAATGAGTTGGTATCGCCTCGTCTTCTTCTTGGCTGAGCTGCTGAGGTGCTGGTCTGAGGTAATTCACATTGACCTTTGGACTCCATTGAACATGTGGTCGTCTCGCATGGACCTTTGGACTCCCCACCTGGATCGTATGGCAGCAGCAGTGGCAGTAGGGAAATGTCATTGTCAATGTCTTGGAACCCTGGGGGCTGGCAATGCTGTAGGACTTTGCTTCTCTGCCTCAAAACCCAAACGATGCATTCAGATGAAGGTCGAATGGTCATGGCTTGTCCCAGTGTTACTCTAGCCACACAGTAGTCCGATTCATCATCTCGCACAATCTTTGATGGCACAAGTTCATTTCCAATGAAGACCTTGCCACGGGCGTAGACAACAACATCATGCGCCTTCATCAAATCCAGCCCCAAAAGAACATGGTCCCTTATGGAAGCTACATGCACTTCCCAGGGAATAGTCTTGGATCCAATTTGAAAGGTCACTTTGAGTCCATGTTTAGCTTTCATGCCATCTCCAACTCCTGCATTCAGTAGATAGGTCTCATTTAGATCAGTTGGTGCAATGTTGCTTTTGAGGATACGCTGGTACAGTTCCTCTGAGATCACAGTGGTTTGAGCTCCAGTGTCCGCAACAGCCTGAGTTGGAATGCCATTTATAGTTAGAGGAATTTGTAGACTTTCACCTATCTTTTTGGTGCAGCCAATCTGCCGGCCTTGTAACTGGTGATCTGAGTCTACAACTGAGTTGTGTGAACCGCCATCCGATTGCAGCTGGAATTCTTGATGCTTGTCGCCATGTTTATGTGCAGTCATAGGGCTAATTGGTGTAACACAGTCTTTTCTTAAGTGTCCTGTTTCACCACACTTGAAACACGGGCCAGCTACCGCACGATTTGGGCTGGGTGTTTGCGAACGTCCTCTGCTTTGTTGCAGCTGCTGGTAGTTTTGCTTTCGTTCTGGACCTTGGCTTTGGGTTGGTTTGGGTTGTTGGTGTCCTGCATTTAGAGACAGGAGATTCCCAACTTGCAGCTGCAGACTCTCGAATTTGTTAGCAAGAGATTTCACTTCATTCATTAGCGTAACAAACTGGTCAAAAGTGACATACTGAGGAGTCTGAACCCTGCGGGATATCGCAGCAGTATCTTCAAGCATGTCTCCTTCATCAACCCATGCGATGCGCCTGGTTCGGTTCCTTAGCTCAGTTTCACGGCCCACTGTGGCTTTGAAGTTATGCTCATGGGCCTCCACAAACTTTTGTGCGTCAACAAAAGAGCTTGGCTCACGGTTCATGACTTCATAGGCCACCTTTTGGTTCCGTAAGCCCTTAAGAAAAGCATCGGTTGCCAGCTGGTCCTGAAGCTGAAGATCAACTCCTGGGTAGGCAAGTGTGACAAGGCGTCTCACCTCCTCAGCAAATTCAGCAGATGTCTCACGGCCCTGACGCAGTTCTCCCAGCTTCCTCCTTATTGTTGTTGGTGGATCCTTTTTTCCAAAACGTTGGGTGAGTTGCTCTACAAGTAGAACATAATCTTCCCTCGTGCGCTCAGGAAGTGAGCAGACATACCGCACTGCAGCGCCTCTCAAACATTCATGCAGCCTGTCCACTCGTTCCAAGGTACTCCATCCATACTTTCTGGCTTGGCGTTCAAATGGCATTAAGAAAGAGTCCCAGTCATCAGTTCCATCAAATATGGCTAATTTAGGTCTTTGAGGTTCTGGCATGTTGTTAAAATAGACTCCAGTATTAGGTTCCCTGCTTCCATAGGTGGTGTGGGCATGTGAGGTCTCGTGCGCCGTGTCTCTCACTTCTCGGCGTCCATTGTCAGTGTCCGGAACTCGCCTTGATGGTCTTGAGGTTCGAGATCTTTGATTTATCACTTCCAATTCGGCTGCAAAAGGAACACGATCTCTTGGCCTGGTTGGTCCATGAATAGATGCACTTGGTTCAAATGAATGGTTTTCCCCCATTGACTGCATTGGATTAATGTCTTCTCCACCTTGTGCAGTAGCAATTAATGCTGGGATCTGTGGTGCGGTTGGTTGTCCTGTTATATGTGAAAGGACAGGGGCCAACATCATTTGAAGGTGTCTTGCTTGTTGGTTCTGAGTTTCCAAGAGAGTTTGCAGCCATTTTGGAGCTATATCCGCCTCTGCTTGGCTTGCTGTTGCGCCTTGTAATTCCTCCGTCATTTTTGCTCAGTTTTTATTGTGTATTATGTCCACTTCGTCGCTACTTCCGCTCACGCTCTTATCGTGAAGGGGCGGACCGGAAGTTGTGTGCAGCGACGCTGCGACAGCTTGACAAGATCTCCTCTACTTTCCACGTTCAATTAGACGAACGGCAACGCGTTTTAGCTCGACTCCAGTTGTTAATCCGTTCGGAGCGGAGAGGAAAACAGTCTTTTCGATTCTTTACGGAATTATTTTGTAGAAATATCCCACTTCTGACACCAGTTGTCGTGCTGTTACCTTCCACGTGTGATGGCGAAGCGTGGGTGGACAGAGTCACACGACAAAAATAACTCCTTAGTGCACTTTACTTGTCTCCAATACGCACACAAGTTACACGCACGAGTGAACGTTTCGTTAACATACTCTACGTTGTTCTTGGCCTCTAGCTCGGGCACAGACAGCGCTGAGCAGTATCCGTGCAGTGAGCCGTGAGTACCAAAAAACAACCATAGAACAACAACTCGTCTCGCGATGACAACCGCGAACTGGACACGAATGTTGCATTCAATGACCAAACTTGGCTCGGAAAACCAAAACAAGAATTGATACACAAGTATAGGTCGCCAACATCTGAACTGCCTTACACTATATATATATATATATATATATATATATATATATGTAAGTATATAAAACATCCAACATACTGGCCCTCTAGGACCAGGATTGAAGACCCTTGATTCAGATGTCAGGCTGCAGGCAAATGGAAGCATTTGCCAACAAAATTTAAGTCAGTCCTAAGTGTTCTTTAGCCAAACAAACAAACAAAAAGATATACAAATTTAATTAAAAAAAAACACACACACACAAAACATTGAAATTCTAAATTTCATCAAATTGCAACCATTGATGCAAACAAATGGATCGACAGTCAGGTTAACCCATGCCACAAAAAACTGCCTGGTTACCCAAGCTTTTGCATCCACATCACAGGAAAGCTTTCTTTTAGCGCTTAATGGGAAGTGTTGAGCAGCGCGCACGTCAGCACTCGCAGCTTCCCCAAGTCGCATCGTGGAATGAGTGCAAGCCTTCCTGTTAAATTTTTATCGAACCACGCGAACGAAGCCTTGAAATCTAGTGGTAGGCCTTCTTGCTGTGATGTCCCTTTGCTTGAATTATCTTCGGATTGCCACTCACAAGATCACATATAATTTCCTTTGGGGAGGCTATATTGATAGCGCTTGATGGACTGTGATAACAGATTTGGGGATTGAAATTTCTATTTCCCTGAAGCTAGGGGTGCCGGCCACAGTGACTCTTTGTAGCCAGGATGCAGGGTACAGCAGCGAGGGCAAGATGGCGGAAGGAGGAGGAGGCCAGGGTTTTAATTATGTATCCCAGTTGAATTAAAAGTCCACTTTGGTGAAAGGCTGATAGGTATTTGTGGGTGTGGTTTCTCCAAAACAGAGAAATAAGGCACAGCGACCAACTAAACAGAGACATTCATACCAAACAAATTTAACGACGTGTACAACCTAGCATAGCGAAGCACGAGCTATTAAGGTTTGTTCATAAGCGTGTTAGTGTTTGGAAATAAGTACCTCTCGCATGAGTGACAACTCACCTATGAGGAGTCATGAATTCTAATTAGGTCAGACGTAGCATAAGAACTGCTCCTCTGCTGTCTCTATTACACTCTCTCTCTCTCTTCATCACTCGTTCGACCGCAAAACCCTCGCCAAGATGGCCGAACTTTGCCTGTTGCGAATATCAACATGGGTCTTTTGTACAATGACGCTGGGGACAACGAGAAAGTTGTACACTAACGTGCTGCACAGTGCAGCACAGACGATAGGATAGCGGGACAATGAATGTGAAGGATTCTGACCAATGGGAGAGCAGGATACTGGTGCAGTGGTATGGCGCATTTAATGCATGTAGGAATTTCAAGTTTTCTCTTCGAGCATGCAGTCTATTTTTTTCCAAATACTTTTTTTTAATTTTGTATCAGTGCAATATCGAATTACCAAAATATTTGATAGCGGCAGCCAGGCTTGTGTATGAAATGTGCTGCATAAATAAAGCGGCCTTCGCCTGCCTGTAGCAGGGCACATTTTGACAAACATTCGTCTGGTCACCAGCATATTTAGACAAACAATGGAGTGGTCACCAGTGAGTTACAAACACTTAGATGAACAAAGAACTTGTTGCCATTCAATACAAAGGCACGTAATTCTAAACCATGGGCTGGGAATACCAGGGCTCATTAAGACAAACCATGATTCCCACTTATACAACCCCAGGCACTGTGGGAGTCTGATGAAATGAGCATGTTTTGTGAATGTGGGAGGATGAAAATCAACTAACATGGTTTTGGAATGTGGGAGGAAAAATCTACTTGAAGCATGAGGAGGACATCGCACAAGGAAGCCATAGCCGAGACTGAACCAGATGTCCAATATTACACAGTGATATTTTAATTCCAAAACAATCAAGTGATGATCAATTTTCCTCACAATCGAAGGACATGCTATTATTGGCTTCACTGGTATGACTATTACTCTTAGGCTTCAGTTTTCTATGATAGCACAATCTGGCACGCTAGCTAGGGGAAGCAATGATGTGTAGACAGCGAGTTTTCTGCTGATGCTGTCTTTTTTTTTTCCTTCGCTGTGCCTTCTGCAAATGATTTTCAAAGGCATTGTGCAAATGTTTATTTTCCCAACAGCTCTGCTTATGACGTGAAGAGCGGATTAAAACTGGCTGTGAAGAAGCTCTCTAGACCCTTTCAGTCCATCATACATGCCAAGCGCACCTACAGGGAGCTGCGTTTGTTGAAGCACATGAAGCATGAAAACGTGAGTCTGCTGATTTGGTTTTTCTCAGTTTGTGTGTTGTGATTCATCCATGTTGTCAATTTACTCTAGCAATCTTAAAAAAAACAAACAACAACAACAAATCTCAGGGGTCTACAGACGATTACTTTGACTTCATGTATGGTTTGTGCTCTGACATGCAACTATCACCCATTGTACCAGTGTGCGCCTTTTCAAATCATGCCCAATTAATTGGTTTTGTTTACACATGATTTACGTGAAAAAAATAAAAATATAAAAAGGAAGAAATATATCATGTGTAGGTGGGGTATAAACCCATTACCGGCTTATTGGAACGGTCTCCATAGTAAAAGCATCAACAAAAATATTTTCTAACTGATTAAATTATTGTTGCCACATTAAAGGTGCATTAAAGATGTGACCAATTTCTTGCTAAACCTCTACCGGCGTGATGGAACGCTCGTGCCTTGCTATTTGATTTGTCGCGTCAGCTTTTCTTACCTTTGGATTAAAAGTGAAGCCAGTGGTCCGTTGCCTTCTCCTTTCATCAAATGCCGTTCCGATGTTTACTTTTGTCATTCTGCTTTCACGGAAGATGGAAATATAGACTTTTCCAATCTCTGGGTCTGGGAGTAACTCCAAAATAAAATCCTTCCATTGATGTTCATTTCATGCTTTACGTCCCGTGTTTTATTTTGAAGCTTTGATTTGAACAATTTGAACATTTTTTTTTTCCCAATCATCAAGTTGTGGGCCGTATACTGTGACATTTGTTAATATCTGTTGTTGGTTTTTGCTCACGTCTTGTAAATGCAGTACATATGTATATCGCAGCCATAGTTGTTGTTTGCGTTTGTCTTGAATGTTTAAGGACTGAACTGGGACAATCAGAGTGGTATAAAGCTGACTTCCCACATTCCTTGAATGCAGCATTGAAATCTGCTGCTCAAAATCAAACTATTGAAGGTGTCTTAATAGGCTTATTGTGGTTGTTGCCGTGACAATGTCAGAACTCCGACACATCATGGAATTAATTTCATTTCCTTCATTTTCATTCATAGAGACAAAGATGCAGTTAATAAATACAAATTTGTATTCCATGATTTGACTTCACGGTATTGTAATAAAACTGTCCTCGAGTGATAAAAACATGTTGAAGCTTTGAGGCATGTCTGAACACATAAACGACTTTAAACATCAATGTACATATTTTAAGAATGTTTAAATTAAAAAATTTCCAATGCAATACATTTAAAAAAATGTGGAGTGGTTGCCCCATAGGTTCCACATTTTCAAGGCAAAAGGGCCTCTCTTATAAAAAATAGACCGCCTCCTACAGATTTCTTGTGGGATGTGCAAGCCTGTAATCTAGCTGGTTACCCTCTCTGTCCTGCATTGTGGATTTGATTGGATGCTTCTGTTTGCAGGTAATTGGCCTTTTGGATGTTTTCAGCCCCGCCACCTCTCTGAAAGAGTTCACAGATGTGTAAGTTCAGCACGTTCAAAAAGTGTTTGGATGCAAATTACGCCTGTTTATTCGAACATTCACATTGGAGACCAGGGCTATTACTATCAATGTACTGCTCAATAATAACGTCTTGGTTAGAAGATTGTCTATGCATTAAATAAGCTCTTACAGCTGTGACCATTGGCGCATGGCACATGGTCTGCTAACTGTTGAATAGGCATGCCCCCCCCCCCCCCCCCCCCTTAAAAATAGCCTGCAGAGTCAGAATGTTGTGTGCCGTGTGCTTTACAAAAATGACAAACATGAGCTTGCTAGCTGTAATGCGGCCTAATTAAATACATCATATTTATTGTACTTTAAGTACCTCAGGTGTCCTAAATTATAAATCATATTTAATGCCAGTGGCTGAATATATAGTATCATTTCATGCATAATGGTCTTTTGACCTCTAATGTAGCACATCTATAAATTTAATGTGAGATTTTGTTTTATATGATACTTGATGATTAGGCCTCCATTATTTTTATCGGTGTGTGTTCTTCCTTGTCATACCATTTGTGTGAGAAAATGCCGTGGCCAAACCAGTTTGGTCATTTTTATTCATTAAATGTGTCGCTAATCGACAGGTACCTTGTAACTCACTTAATGGGCGCAGACCTCAACAACATAGTGAAATGTCAAAAGCTGACAGACGACCATGTGCAGTTTCTCATCTACCAGATCCTCAGAGGGCTGAAGGTAAGTTTTCTTGTGCACAATTATACGAGCAGCCATGAATGAAACTAAAGTCGTTATGCACATTAATGTCCATCTTTTCCATTGTGTCTCCTCAGTACATCCACTCAGCAGACATTATTCACAGAGTAAGTGCAAAGTCGTTATGTCCCTTTATCCTAATTCAGCGCAAGTTGTTCTCATAGCTGACATATAAACACAGAGAAGGAAAACATGCAAATGTTTTATCTGGAGTACAAAAAAGCATTTGAATAAGATTATTGTTGTGATCTTAAAATAAACTGTATCCATATGTGCGTAGGTATCACCATTTTTAATCCGATCTTACCATAAGACGAGCCATAAGCTTACGCATAAACAACTTTGTAAAATATTTGTGACTTGAATTTTGTACATAATTGCGTCTAGTGGATAACCAAGTTCTACTTTGTTTGCGTTATTAGTGTATCAGTGTACATCAGCAATGATGCACTTGAGCTACTAACACTGCCCCCCCTCAGCAAAAAAAAAAAAAGTTTTAAAATAAGTCATCAGACTAACAATATAGACACGATTGATTAAATATCCTGCCCTGGAATTCAATATTATTTTGATATTATTTTTTTAATAATAGATTTTAAATGACTAAACTTTGAATAGAATTAATGTATTTCTAAAGTGAACATGAATTTTGGCCTCATGGTTATTTCTCCTTGTCAGGACTTGAAACCCAGCAACCTGGCAGTAAATGAGGATTGTGAGCTGAAGGTGAGTCATCTATATGAAGCACACAATGTTTCTGTGTCTATTAATGCTATCTTGGATCCATTTTTTTTTCTTTCTTTCTAAACCACTGACTTGACCTGACAGATTTTGGACTTTGGCTTAGCGCGGCACACCAATGATGAGATGACCGGGTACGTGGCCACCCGCTGGTACCGCGCCCCAGAAATCATGTTGAACTGGATGCACTACAACATGACAGGTAAAGTGGCAAAAAAAAAAGAAAAAACCCACAAAAGAAAAACTATGTTACGTTATAAAAATATGGTAAAGTAACATAAAAATTACGGGATGTTTTTTTAAATGGTGCAGTATCAATAACACTTGCAAAATAAGACATTGACCAGTTTACCTTTTTTGAAGTTTCTCATAGGGCTGAATGATTTAGAGCATAGGTGTCAAACTCAAGGCCCGGGGGCCAGATCCGGCCCGCCACATCAATTTATGTGGCCCGCGAAATCCTGAGAAAACTTCAAGTTTCTGTTTAAAATACTAAATTTGCAAGTTGTCCTCAACTTTTAAAAATTTGGGGGTAAAAATAACAAGCATTTTTTCTTCCCAATATCTCTTTTGTACAGATTTTACCGGGCTCTTATTTCAAAACTAGTTAGAAGTGTGACAAACACACCTAAAATTGATTTGATTTCACAAATATACCGGCCCTCTGACAAAAATTATAACTACAATGCGGTCACCTGATAAATATGAGTTAGACACCCCTGATTTAGAGAAAGATCGTTTATTGTCACTGCTAACCCGTTCTTGTGTGTGCGTGTTGCAGTGGATATTTGGTCGGTGGGCTGCATCATGGCAGAACTTCTCACAGGAAGAACTCTGTTCCCAGGAACGGACCGTATCCTTCAATGGGGGTGACCCTCTAAGTGGCAACACTGCGTGTCAGCTGTCTGTTTTGTGAAAGAACTTGTCTGTGCTTTTCCCCTCCACATGTGAGACAGCCCGAGGTGTTAATGCCTGCGTAGGCGCACATTTTCCTACTTCCCTTCAATCCCCGCACTCTTCACTTCTGTGTTTCACTTGCATTTTTCTCATCATGCACTTGACCACAGGCTGTCTCGACTGGTGGGACGGGAATTAACTGGCAATGATTTAAAGATGCGGCACTTTTATTTTGACGGTCACTTTATTTTAATGCAGGTTCGCAATGCTGTTGGGGATTTTCTAATGTTGATTTTTGAAATCTCAGAGTAATTACTGTTGAAGGGCTTACATCAGAGGGTTTGGACAAAAAGAAAGGCCACACTCAAAACTTTTCTTACCATTAGAATTATTTATGCAGCCTTATTAATCCAAACATCACATTCTAATTAATACCGTGTTTGTGGAATAGAATTTCAGCAGCAAAAGCCACCTGTTTTTTTGTTTTGTTTTGTTTTGTCTATCTCAGGTTGCAGCCATTTTGTCAGTGGCTGTCGCCTGAAAATGTCACCTACAGTTGTTCAGAGCTCTGAGAAATTGTGATATCGTTTTTAGGTGACAGCCAAAGGCAAAAGGGGCGGCCCTTGAGAGGGATTATCAAAAAAATGTTTAAACAAAAATCAGATTTTGTTTTTCTGTGACTGGGCCGTTGGATGTGAATGAAGAAGCTGTTTGCAAGGAAAGCGTCGCATCCCACCAGTTGAGAATATCTGAACGGTTTGCTCTATTGTTTGGGCACCGCTTGAGCCTGATATCATTACACATCTTTGCCTGAGGCCGATCCTGGCCATGCCGTCTGCGTGGGCGTCCTTATCTCTTGACTGCTCTCAGAATGATGCCACAGGACCTTCTCAATTTTTTAATGTTTTTTTTTTCCTCCTTGTCTCCCCTCTTTTGCACTCCCACCTCCTTTCCTTTTTGTCCCCCACTTATCTTCTTCCTTCTCAGCTTTCTCTCCCTTCCTCCTCCCATCCTCCACCGCCATTAGTAATCCACCTCAGTGTACTTCTTTCCTCCCTATCCTATTCCTCCTATTTCTGTCTTACTCCTTTTCCATGTCCTTTGTCATGTTTCTTCTTTTCCTTTTTCCCCCTTTCCTCTACTTTATTTTTTCTTTCTGTTTTATTTTTTTCCACTTTAGTATTGTATTCCGTTTTCACCTCTTTTCACTTTCTTAATCCTCTCTTCTTTTGCCTACCTTTCTCTTACTGCTACTTTCTTTTCCTTTTTTCTTCACTTCATCCTTCTTCACCTCTTTCTCTGTTCTTCCCCTTTTTCTTAAACTTCCTTATTATTTCCTTTAACCGCTCCTTCTCCTGTTTAACTTTTCCATCTATCCTCCTTCTCCTCCATATTATTATTGCTCCTCCTCATCTTTTTGTGTCTACACCTTCCTCCTTGCTATCTTGTTGATCTTCCTATCCCATCCTGCCTCTTCAGCCTCCACCATTCCTTCTTCATCCTGGACCCCCTTTTTTTCTCCTTGTCTTTCCCTACCTTTTCCCTATTTTTTTCTTAGTGTCTACCTCATAATTCTACTCAACCACCCACTCTCCACCCCTTTTTTTTCTTTCCTCACCTGCACCACCACCTCTGCTAGTTTTTGCATCTTTCAGCAGCAAGTGGTTACCGCTGTTTATTCAACATCTCCTCCTTCCTCCCCGTCATGTCGTCCTTTTTCTCCTTGTCTTGCTTTTACTACTACTTTTTTTTTTTCTCCAAACTCACCACCTACTTTCCCCTTTCCGCTCTCCACAATGAGGCCTCTCGATGCATCTACCTTCTCTGTTGACACGTTTGTAGAGTAGCAGCATGGCAAGGAGGCCGAAGACTCCCGGGCAGGTCCCGTTGTCCCGCAGTCCTGTCTGCCAACGTCTTCCTTTAACACGTGCCGATAGATATCGATCAGTTGAAGCTAATCATGCTGCTGGTCGGAACGCCGGGGCCTGAGCTCTTGATGAAAATTTCTTCAGAGTCTGTGAGTTGCCGACGACTCCGGGGCTTTTGCTCGGTGACACTTATTTCCCTGCGTGCTGCCTCACTGACGGCATGTTGTAGCCTTATTTAATCAAAACATCGAGGCTTTGTTGGGAATCGCTCACTGAACCATTTTGTGATCAAGTTTGAATGTGTAGGGAGTATGTACTGTAGTGCCCTTAATACGGCCTGTGAATAACCTGGAAAAGCAATATGTCCCATGGTGCCATGTCAACTCTCAGGAGTTGTGGTGTCAAAGAAGGGAAATTCATCAGCTGGATGCAATGAGTGCTTTGTTTGTGTTGATTTTATAAAAGGGACTAACCCAAGAAATTAGTTTATAAAATAACCAAATGAAATATGCAAAATCTAAAAAAAAAATTGACCCGTCAGACTTTTCATACTCAAGGCCAAATCTAAGTCCAGCAATGCATGAAACAATAACTGCAAATATCTAAACAATGTGGGCTTTTTGTCAATCTATACAATCTGACAACAATAATATATATTTATTTAAGGGATTAAATCACTTTTGCTATGAGTAGTAGTAGTAGTATTATAGACACTGTAAGTGTCTAGATGGACTATTTATTGTAGTAGTAGTAGTATTATTACTACTACTACTACTACTACTACTACTACTACAACAATAAATAGTCCATCTAGACACTTACAGTATGATTACAATACATAATCAAATAACTAAGATTTCGTCAGTGACTCAAAGAACAAAGTTGCCTTTGTTATACATCATTCTTACCACATTTACCTAAAAAAATGATTACTTGTAAATTATTCCCCTTTATACTTGCATTAAATCTCTGAACAAAAATGATATTCAGAGCCATAATATACCATTTTATTTTCATTAGTCATTAGAACTTCAATGGGTTTCCACACATCTTTCATGTAATGGGTTCAAGTTTTCCTAGTTTGGAAACATTGTATTGGGAGGGCCTATTCCAGGCCAATGCTGAGTGGCCAGACTTGGTTATGTTGCCAGGCAAGCTGTGAAACCAAGGGGAACATTTTTTTTGCAAATACCTGAATCTGTCAATGTCTAAATTTTATGAAATTATGGAATGCAAATTGACAGGACTATACATCAGCAAATATGGTCATGATGTACCACTCTGAAAGTTCGTGACCAAATCCTGTGAAATCCGACAAACTGTAAAAAGGTCTCAATAATTACCATGAAAAGTCCAACATTAGACGTTAAGATGCCTTGTTGTAATGATCTGGAAGCAATGACGTGCGTAGTGTTTCAAAACTATTATTTCGCTGATGAGTGCACTATAAAGGTTACGTAAAAGAATATTCTTGGTTAACAGAGAGTGAATGATTCCCAATACACCCACAGTGTGTTTGATGGTGGTGAATATTGGCTTTACTGGATCTCTCACGCTTGCCTTTTGTCTTCGGCTGCTTCCATTCCGTCCCTTTGGCTTTCGAGCATGAAGTTGTGCTTCTCAGTGTAACAGCGGTGTTGCATTGAGAAGAGGCTTGCCTAACCAACTCCGCCCCTATCGCTATACTCCCCTTGACACCAGCCTCGTAGACATAAACCAGCTTCAGCAGATAATGCGGTTGACGGGAACGCCGCCAGCGTCACTAATAAACAGGATGCCCAGCCATGAGGTGAGCACGTGGGCCAGTTGTTCACTAATTGGGGGACTGTGAGCGGTCGCTTGGGCTCCGCAAAACAATTTGCAACAAAACAATGATATGGTATCGTTTAGAGCTGCAGCTAAAAATGATTCATTTGGGCCAAATTAAAGATCTTAAAGGATCAATCAATCCCTGTTCATTCAAATGACAAATTTGAATTAATGTTGCCCTATATAAGATCATTGCTCAGTTGGCCAAGACCTGAACTTTTAAAATGTCTTTCTTTTCCTGTTAAACTTTGACTTAAATATTGTAGTATTTTTTTTTTTCCTGTAAATTAAAAAAAAAACAAAAAAACTTGATTTTGTGACTTAAATTGTAACCTTAACAAACTTCGGTCTTAAATAGCTCTCTCGCTCTGTCTCTTTCACTCTCTCTCTCTCTCTCTCTCTCTCTCTCTCTCTCTCTCTCTCTCTCCATATATATATATATATATATATATATATATATATATATATATATATATATATACACACACATACATACATGAAATCTTCAATTTAAATCAACTGAAATTTAGATTTAAAATATTTTATATACCTGGCGATGACTGAGACAAGACAAGATTGTGAAGAGAGTGCTGTTGAGTTAAAAATTGATTTTGTTATTGTACACCGCCTGAATTATACTGAGATCTATGTCCAACAGCACGCTATGCTATGCTGTCTCCACTGTTTACATGAGGTAGCAAGTGCTGAAGACAGATTCAAGTTATGCTTCAGGTCAAATGATCACAAAATGACCATGATAATTTCGGTTGATTTAGTTTGAAGGTGCCATAGAGACATCGGGGACTGCACAGTGAAGCTGAGGCAACAATGCGAATGCATCACCCCAAAGTTATGGTTTGGTGTCCAATCGGATGATGCGGCCACGCTCGGGCTTATTTTCTTGGCATTTGGGAATTGCTTAATTATCTGTGATGCCTTAACCACTATTTTAACTGCTGAGTGTCTTCGCTGTTATGTTTTTTGGTGTTAGGTAGTATACCGTAAGAATTACATATTTATTTGCCCCTGCTCACAATAAACAATTTAGTCGCCATCTGACTAAGGTTATTTGGCATATGACCGATTATACCGTAATGTTAGAAACCCAAACTCAACTTTTTGTCACATTTTTTGCAGTGCAGTCTAGGGCTCAGTTTGACCTTAAAACTTTTTTTTTTATGGAACCAGGGAGCTGCCAAAATGGAGTAAACCAGTGTACTGACAAACCTATCCATTTTGTTTTGCAAGTTCATTCAAACATCACAGACTTCAGTAAGTGAAGTCTGTGCAAACATTTTTGAATGTTTTAAAATGTACTTGATATTCAAATATCCTTGCAAATTCGTCCAAATGTTCATGCCGGTTAAATGCCAAAAGCATTTTCTATTTCCATAATGCCACATGGTGTTGACAAGCATACTCTATAGCGTTATGGGAGAAAAAATGTTTTTAACATTTAGATTGCCCGTTTTTTCAAACATATTTGCAAGTATGTTTGACTGTTTTTGAGAGTATGTTTGAACCCGTTCAAGTGAACGTATTTGAAAATTCTTTCAAATGCTATTTGCCAAATTTGTTCAACATACTTGTGAATGTGTGGAAAGCTGCCCTCTTCCATAATTTCTGAAATATCAATTAAAATCGTTGTTAGAAAATAACTTATACGTGTTACTTTATGTTGTTTGTTCCTTCTTAGAGTTCCGTGACTTGTCTTGATATACTTTGAAGCTTGTTTTTATGAGCACATCCCTGCATTAAATTGCATCAATTTTCACCCAAATGGTATTCTGGTATTAAATATCTTTTTTAATAGATAGTAAAAATAAGTATTTCTTCTAAGAAAAAAAAAAAAAAAAACACCTGTCCTCAAAACTTCTGTCTCATTAAATGGTTCGTCAAATCGCATGCCTCCGCTGGTTCTTAGTGTTGTCCTCATAGCATTGATGTCCACGTTATTTTTAACTTTCCGTATTCTCCTATGTTTCCGTATTTAAAAGAGTGAATTGCAGAGTGAAAGCGCAAACGTTAGGTTAAAAGGATCCGGCGTGGATTTATGCTTGATCAGTGTATGATAGATACCATATCTGACAGTTTTTAGGGAGATTGTGTTTTTTTTTTTTTTTCATCATCGGACCCCATTCTTACTGCGCAAAACAATCAGAACATTATTCTGTCATGTTATTTACTTTCAAGCCGATATTAAATTCCCTTTGAACTAAGAAATATGTTTATAAAAACAAACTCTAATAAAATAAACGGGTCCAGGAGATATAAACCCGAATAAATTGTTCATATAGATGAATTGTCCACCCATAGAACTAAGCGAGTAGAAACAAGAAAATGCATGGAGGATTACTCAGTATGCATGTATTTGAAGTGTGCAACATGTTGCTGCTTGTGTGAAGTTGTGACAGACCTGTTTTTATTTTTCCCAGGCAAGGAACTACATCAGCTCGTTGCCACACATGCCCAAGAGGAATTTTGCTGACGTGTTTATTGGTGCCAATCCACAAGGTAATTTGGCTCCTCGGCAACACTTAATTTTGTTTGTTTTTAAGATGGGAATAATGCCAAATCCTTGATCCTAAAAAGTCCTGAATGCTAATATACATTCGCTTTTCATTTGTGATACAGCTGTCGACTTGCTGGAGAAAATGCTGGTTCTGGACACAGACAAGCGAATAACAGCAGCCGAGGCGCTGGCCCACCCATACTTCGCTCAGTACCACGACCCCGACGACGAGCCGGAGGCCGAGCCGTATGACCAGAGCTTCGAGAGCCGCGATCTTGAGATTGAAGAATGGAAACGTATGTCGATAGTCTTCTTTCTTGAGAAAGTTAATATTGTGTCTATAATTATGATGTCATTATTTTCCATGCGCATTTAATACCTTTAAAACATCTTTTGTCCATTTGCAGTCAACTAAAACTGACAGCACATGTGCTAAAGGTTTGTGTCACGACCAATCACGGCTTAAATGTTTTTTGGGTTTGGCCACGTGACGTTTGCAACCTGAGCTGTGATTGATGGTTACCTGAGCTCTGAATTTATGTGTGGCCGACCTCCATTGCTTTTTTAGTAGTTATCAACTATACATGGATTATCACAAGGCCTTTTTGATGTTTGATCATAGAAATCAATCAATCAATCAAATTTTATTGATATAGCCCTAAATCACCGAAGTCTCAAAGGGCTTCACAGAATGAAAAGAGGTCATACAGAGACTTCTTTTCAGTATAGGGTACATAACAATGTTGAATGTTGAATGTACTCTTTTCAGTTAAATAGGATGACAACTACAGCAGTTTTCATGATTTGCAGGTTTAACCTACGAGGAGGTGTGCAGTTTCGAGCCACCCATCTTTGATGAGGATGACATGGAGTAACGGGATGTGGATCCCGCCACAGAAACATCCAACAATTTGTACATTTTTTTGCATTAGTCTCTCCAGACACAGCAAGTGCCAACCTGCCGTTGGCAAGGCTTTTGCTCCCAGAGGAATACATCAACCACTAAATATGATGACACTTCTCATCATCGGTGAAACAATTTAGATTTTCATCTCGTCTGTTTTGGCAAAATCATGTTTTGACTCACCACTGTGACACTTGGATGCTGAAGAACTTGGGCCTTTATTGTGCTGTGTTGTACTCTCGCAAGTATTTTATCATTGAAAAAAAAAAGGAACTGTTTATCGACTGCTCAGCATGTGATCATTTTTATCCAGCATTCTGTGTTTGACCGTGAAGGTTTACAATATTTGCTAATTCAAGGTTAAGCGACATATCTATCATTTTACAAATCAGTGTATATTTCAAAAAGGGCTTCACATATGTATGTGTGTGACATATGTATGTGTCATATTTATAATAAAATGCGCATCACTGTCCATAATCTGTGCAAACATCTTGTTTGCAAAGGTAGTTTATTGCTTTGTAAGCGTTGTAATGCGGCAATTTAAATACTGCTTACGCAAATGTGTAAAAGAGCTATTTCAGATCTATTTATACTTTTTGGAGGATGTATTTATAAATGAGAACTCCCATCTATTTTCAGTCCAACCGAGTAACAACTTGTGTCATTTGATAAGCAAAATAAAAACTATTTTTAAGACATTTTGTTTTTATGTTTTCATTGTTAAATGTGAAGTGTGGGAAATCTATTAAAAAAATGTCTTTTCACATTTCGTCTGAGCTTTTACATATATTTTTAAAACAGCAAAGGGTCACTTTGACCATGAACTCTTGGTGGTGCGAAATGAACACAAGCAGGGGATTAAGTGATGGTTTTATAGACGCGAGAATTTAGAAATTAGAAATGTTTCCAGTGAAGTTTTTGTGACTTCCCTTTATAAGTGCCTATTGGCTTAAATGAGAATGGTTGTCATACCTTTGTACCTTTGTAGGTGTAATTAAAATAAAGGCTATCTATCTATCTATCTATCTATCTATCTATCTATCTATCTATCTATCTATCTATCTATCTATCTATCTATCTATCTATCTATCTATCTATCTATCTATCTATCTATCTATCTATCTATCTCGACTGTTTTGCACATGCGCAGTTGGGCGCCGGTGGCAGCGGCTGATTCCCGCATGCAGTGCGCATGCGCGCACACGGTACATTCGGTCACTGGCGCTGCAGCTAACATAAGCTAAGCGTCGGCTGCTGCCTACAACATGGAGAGAAAAGGTAACCGTCTTCCCCGCGTTGTCATAGAAACATTAGTCGCCGAACGTGACGCCACGTAACCCGCTGCTCCATCAATAAACTTGGTTTGTTGGACGTATACACACGTAAATGTTTTTTTCAACGCGTTTGTCCGGTACGTTTAGCCGCAGAGAGCTAGCGTTAGCCCCGTGTGGATTAGCTCGGTACTCAGATGCTTCTCGCTCTTTCTGTGACATGTTCTACGCCTTTTCTTAAGTGTTATGATGATTGGTCAACACGCCATTTCTTTGTAATTATTCGGACAGGTACCTGATACTTACAACATTGCAAATATTTGTTAGCTGGGCCCCCCGGGTTATTAGCTTTAGCGCTGTAAGGTGCGCTACAGTAATTACAAAACGGTGCTCAGTGTCTTCCAGTATCTGGCAGTAAATGATACGTATATTGGCTTTATTCAACAATACTTTAAATGCGAAATACGGTTAACAATTGATATTTGCGGGTCTACTTTATTTTAGTCGTACACGCCCCCACACTAAAAATTACAATCACATTCAAATCTGACCTTTGAAAAAATGCCTTCCAGCTATTCATCATCGATAGGGCTCTCACAATATAAATACGTTACTTCGAGATGTAGCGAATGCATGGAGTGCAGTAGGTGGTAGGATAACAAACTGATTTATTATTAATTTATGTATTCTTTTTAAAATGCTGATTCCTATGGCACCCTTGACGGGATGGCAGTGTGACAGGATTTCACTAGAAGTAAAATGTGTCAGAATGCAAAGTTTGGTTGGAAAGGCCACCTCAACGTGAGTACTGTACAACGCAGGAAAATAACAGCAGGGAGTTTGTTAAAGAGTGAAGTGGTTTTACTTTTACGTTTCTCAGGAAATGTTTGATGGATGTGACTGAAACCTCTAATACACATAAAGCTATTCTGTGCAACTAGAAAGTTCGGTCCTACACAGTTAATTCTGCTTAGTTATACCGAAGCTCGTCTTTAGTAACCTTGACAGCAATATCGTAGAAACCAGTCATTATAAATGGTTGAAAAGTTGTATTTAAGAAAAGGATCATCATAAAACTGTGAGTAGTGAAAGCTGCCATCTGGGTGCTAGTTCAATACATAGCTTATCCAAAACGTATTTGTGATAGCTGCCAAGGACGATTAAGCCCGGTTTCATCAGGTACACCCACCGCCTTCCAAAATGAAACGTATCAAAAGATTACTCAACGGCAATATTGCTAAAAAATGTGAGTAATATTATTCAGGCTGATTTATCTACCTACTCGATCATTCATTTCAGTGTAGACTGCAGCATAGCTAATTGTTCATGCTCATGTATGGTCAAAACTACTACAATGTTTTACTAATGCTACAATCAAAGCAGACTTCATCAGCACAACATTCTTTTTGTTTCTTTCGTGTTGACTTCAAATATCGAGTTGTAAAGCTGGCATGTATATCTCAGGTTGGTAAGGTAGTATTGATGTTGTCTGAGCATTTTTCTTTTAGTCAGGGTGACAGTGCCTAACTTTCTCGATGCAATTTGAACACCTTTTCTGTTTTGTCTGCATGTCAAAGGTAGTTGTGTTAATTGGCCAAAGTACATTAAAGCAAACAATCTTTATTTCCACAGTTTTGGCTCTTCAGGCGAGGAAAAAGAGAGGCAAAGCCAAGAAGACCACCAAAAAGTGAGCTTTTGTCCCTCTTCATTTTGTTGTTACTTCCTGGTGTGTGTCAAAGTGATAGAGGCCTAGTTATTTTTTTGCTCTTATAGTCTATCTACATGTTGCATCATCTTATAGATTTGAATTTTTTTTAACGCTCATTCAGGATTATTCAAAATAATTGCTACAGGGATCAGAAACGTGGCCTATCAAAATAGTGAAAATTGTTATTCAAAAACAGTACTTTTAGAATTTAAGATGTCAAGAGCTTTCATTTTCCTGCATCCCTTCTGAATACTTGCAAATTGCTATCTATAGCTGAGTTAACTGTAAGAATGCCTCTTACCATACTGATTTTTTTAAAAATCCCTTTCAGCTAATCATGCAGTCAATGACATATTCTATAGTTCTTACATAATATACGCCGTATAAACCACAAAAATAAAGAAGCCTACATAAACCCACAGAAGCATGTTGTTCTGAAAACCGCGTGAAACCTTGTGGCAGGATATTTTTATGGATGAAAGTGGCACATAAAACTCAAATACTGTTAATCAGCAGATGAGTTTTACCTTTCTCCATCCATGGCTCTTGTGGAAAATATACAGTATATGCACAATCCCCAAATCACCCCATTGGTTCCGGTTCAGAAATGCTTGCTTGTTAGTTGTTTCTATCTCTCTAGCCTCGATTGATTTGACTGGTTATTATCACTTTTTTGACTCAATTACTCCATGCAATATGCAGGCTGCTAGCTGCATTCACAGCGTAGGAACTTGTTTTGACTCTGTCCATTTGGCACAATCTTTTTTCATGAATCCTAATGTTTTTATGATTTTGAGAAGCCAAAATCTCAAAATTTTGAATAATTGCCTCACCCACTGTATAAATATGCCTAATAGGGCTGCACTATTTTTATATTCATCCCCACCAGTCATTCTGGACAATTTCAATTTTTTCAAGTTTAAGTAAAAGTTGGTATCTTTCCATCTTAAATGAAAATAGCAAGGAATTTTCCAATTTATAAAGTGGAGAGAAACATTTATTTTGTAAATACAGATCTATGTCTTCATTACCACAATTTAAAAAATTCTAGAAAAAAAATATTCACCTAGACTAAACAATTGTATAGAAGAATACAATCTCATGAGTGAAAACCAATATCACTTCAGGAAAAAATAGATCAACCTCTCTGGCTGTAATGGAAATTGTGGAGGAAATTGCAACTAGTATTGATTAAAAAAATGAATTAAAGTTGGCATTTTTTCGATTTAGAGAAAGCACTTGATACTATAGATCATTATGTATTAATGTAAACATGAGATAGATATGGAATGAGATGATTGGCACATAAATGTATAAACTGTTTCCTAGATGACACAAAACAGTATGTACAGTTTAATAATAAAAAATCAGACCAGGTAAAGACTACTAACTCTTGACAGCCTACTGTCAGGGCAGCCACTGTTCCACTTGGTCTCTGAGCTAGTGTTAAAGTAATCATACGTTAAATTGTTAAAAAAAATCATACATAGAATTGTTATCATTAGGTATTTATTTTCCGTATTGCAACCCATCTATGCAGTCCTTGTCCATCTCACCCCATTCCTTAGATAGGGCTGTTGATGCAGAAAAATGCAAACTGAAACCTTGGCCCAGCTGTTAGATAAGATCAGCGGCGCCGGACTATCTGCATTTGGGCTTTTTGTCATGTCTTGTATGGTTTAATACTTTGCTGAATAAAAAAGCAAGCAGGGCGACTGAGCTCCGGCGGCTCCTAAGCGAAGACGAGAGTGGGAGCTTAGTTATCCCTTGATAGCAAGAAAAGTCAATCTTGGCAAGTCCGAGTTACTATTATACAGTCTAGTCTGGGTTTGTCTTAGACTTCTTTATAGAAGTCTATAGAAGCCAGGGCGAAAGCATTTGCCAAGAATGTTTTCATTAATCAAGCTGGTCAAAGTGGCGAAATAAAGATTCAAGAGTTTTATTGTCATATGCATAGTAACACTACACAATGAAAGTCTTACTCTGTTCACTTACCCGGTCAGACTTACATTCCATACAATAATAAAGTAGCCAAAAAAAAAAAAAAAACAGTAATAGGGCAGTGATAATGAGGCACTAAGAAAGGAATAGACTCACATTCTGAACATATGGAGTTTATGGAGTGGAAGAAACTATATACATATGATGATGGTAGAGCAAAATATCATGTAGTGCAAAATATGTAGTTTGCCGCTTTCCTGCACTGTGCAGGGTTTGTAAGGTGCATGTTTGTCTGCGGTAAAGTGACTGGTGACGGGGCATATTAGTGCGTGATCCATCCGTACTCTGTAGCCGCTTATTTTCACTAGGGTTGTTGGCTTGCTGGTGCCTATCCCAGTCTTTGGGCACTTAGCAGAGAATACCCTGGACTTGTTGCCAGCCAATTGCAGAGCACACAGAGACAAACAACCATTCACACTCACAATCACACATAAGGGCAATTTGGAGTGTCCAATACACCTACCATGGATGCTTTTGGAATGTGGGAGAAGTGCCTGGGGAAGCAAGGCCCCACACACGAATGAAGAAAGAATAAAGAAAGTTTGCTTTATTCAGCAATGTGCAAAATGGTCTAACAACAATAATGTTCAGTGGTTTCATCTAAAGTGGTTTTAAATCCCTTTTAATATAAACCTACCATTCATAGCTGCTGCAAAAAATAGCTTTTCATTACTTGTGCATAACATGCTCAAATATCACAGTTAGTAGTGATTGTAAACTACTCATCCAGCATTCTGCCACCTGTGCAAAAGCTTGCTCTCACAATTTAACTAGTTGTCAAATCTTCAATTTTTAAATCAAACCTTCAATTTTTAAAATAACGATTTGGATTTATTTCATTTGATTCAATTTGTGCCCAATAAATCCGTTAAATCATTCTATTCATCATGCAACTAAATGTGCTCAGCAATGCACGATAAACGGCTCTCATTATGCTGCAGTGCAGTCCTAAATTTATGCACAAAAATAGTTAAAAGGAATACCTCTTTAGCAGTGCTATTAAAAAGCCAACATTACTTTTGTAAAGGCAGAATTATGGGTTGTCAACAGGCAGCTGGCAAATCCCAGAAGTCGTCAGCAGGCCCAACACGAAACCTCACCTCGGGAACCTGAAGAACCAGAGGAGATTCTAGGCTCTGACGATGAAGAGCAGGAGGATCCCAACGACTACTGCAAAGGTGAGTTTTGCTTAAGCCCTCCTCTTACTGCTACTTGTGAGTCAATCTTGAATGTGACATATTGTTTGGTCTTCCAGGGGGCTATCATCATGTAAAAGTTGGCGACCTCTACAATGGAAAGTATCATGTCATTCGGAAACTGGGCTGGGGACACTTCTCCACCGTGTGGCTCGCCTGGGACATCCAGTAGGGAAATTTGCTCTATATTTTCACTGCAGTGTTTTTTCTAGCAGGCGTTCCAGGGGCATCTGGTCCATAGGGCACCTAAGAACAGTAATATTTCTCTTTCCCAGAATGAAGAGGTTCGTTGCAATGAAGGTGGTCAAGAGCGCAGAGCACTACACAGAAACAGCTGTGGATGAGATCAAACTTCTCAAGTCTGTAAGCAAATCCTACAGTGTGAACAATTAGTAATGCATACCTTCAGTCGCTACCTCATCCTCACAGTCAAAGTACTTTCATATAAATCCGGTGCTGATTGTAGTTCTTTCCACCCAGGTGAGAAACTCGGATCCCGACGATCCTAAACGGGAGATGGTGGTCCAGATGTTGGATGACTTTAAGATTTCTGGTGTCAATGGAACCCGTATCCTCAATTGCTGTTCATTACCTACCTAAGCCATTCTTCTTTTAACTCACAATTTATCCATCAAGCATGTAATGGGGCTTCCAGAATTTACATTCAGTGAAAAAATTCGTTCCGGTTCTTTGTAACTTAACAACTAAATCGATAAATGTTATAGGCGGCATGGTGGAAGTCCCTAGTGAAGACAAATAGCTGAAGTAAATGGATGGATGCACATATGGTATTAGTACTGGTAAATGATTATACGACTAAAAGCTAGGACTGAGGTGGACTAGCTCTTAGTATTACAACCATTCAAAGGGAAACAGCAAAAGGCGTATACAAATGTGGCAACCTTAAGCACATACAATCATTGGGAAAATTGCTTGTGCCCCTCATGTAGATGAAAAATATGCCACAATAGTTACTAAATAACTTGGAATTGATGAGACTACAAATTGAAAAAAAATAATACAGACAAGGCACAAAACCTGACAAGACATATTTTGTACAGATACCATCAGCCATTATTTCTGAATAGAAAAACTGGCACTGTACCTACTGTGAAAGATTGGAGCAATGGTCAGGTTCTGAGTTCCTTAAGGCATTCTATAACGTTGACATTTTGAGCAGTAAAAATGATATAATTGATTACTAAATTAAAATATATGTATAACTGATACACATTTTTATATTTGGTTTACACAGAAAATAACATCACAAGTATGCAGGGTTCAGGTGACAACCAATCAGTTGTCAAGGACAAACCAGTTTGCAAACGTAACATGACCAAACCCGGAAAATGGTGTGCCGTGGTTGGGCGTTACCCGGCTCATGAGCACGTCGTATTTAGTAAAGTGGAAAATTTTGGTTCTAACGGAAAATAATCTACTTATTATGAAATTAATTATAGAAAAAATACACCTAACAGCTAAATAAGTAAAACATCCCTTTAAAAAGACAATGTGTAAGATTTAGACGGTTTTTCATCATGTAGAGTCGGAGGTGCTGCATTTACTGTTGTCCGTAGCTATAACAGAAATGGCAGCCTACAGAGGAGTGCCACCCCCAACTAGACCTACAATTTTATTTAAAACTAACTGTTGGTTGTTAAGAAAACATTTATTTCCAAGTTTTTGAAATTTATAATTTAATTTATTCCTTTTTAATGAAAAACAGTCTAAATCGTACACATTGTCCCTTTAAGCTATGTCCAGCATGGGGTGTCTTGATTCTCTGTTGGATACATTGAAGTCTCAAGCCTTACAAGGAATTTTTCTGCAAGTGACATTTGTCCATAACATGGTTGTTATCTTAACATTTTCTGTTCAGATGTCTGCATGGTATTTGAGGTTTTGGGGCATCACTTATTAAAGTGGATCATCAAATCAAACTACCAGGGTTTGCCTCTCCCTTGTGTAAAGAGCATCATTAGACAGGTGAGCACCATCAAAACACACTGCAACACACAGGTTGGTCTTTTTTTTTTTGTCTCATTTAGCTCAAACGTTCATTTAGCATTGATAGATTGGCTTCACCTTATTAGCTATGCAGGCAAAATGTCCAACAAAAGAGCAGTTTGGATTGGATATCACACCCCAGCTTTGCTCTTAGGTTCTTCAAGGCCTGGACTACTTGCACACAAAATGTCAGATCATCCACACAGACATCAAGCCGGAAAATATCCTAATGAGCGTTGAAGAGCCGTACGTCCGCAAGCTGGCTGCAGAAGCCACGGAATGGCAGCGGGCGGGAGCGCCACCTCCCTCAGGCTCAGCAAGTACGAAATGTGCTTCTGATCTCCACGCTGACATGCTAACAAGATCAACTGAATTCAAACTAATGGCATTCTTTTTTTTCCACAGTTAGCACCGCACCTGCTCCAAAACAGGTCCATCTTTTTTTTCGACTAATTTTCCTTAATATGTCTCCAAATCTTTCAGTGACACTTTGACTTATGCTTACAAATGTCAGTGTATCTAAATTAAATCTGCTCTTTGATTTCCTTAAAATGCATCAAGCACTGTCAACAGTGTTGTATCTTTTTTTAGGATTTTGATTTTTCTGTTTTCTAATAATGGGGTGCATTTCTGCTTAAGGGCAATTTAATGTTTGCACATTTGATCAAAAATGCGGGTGTCAGTTGTGAGCTTTTGTGTATTTCCTTCTTCAACAGACTGTAAAAATGTCCAAAAATAAGAAGAAGAAGTTAAAAAAGAAGCAAAAGCGACAGGCGGCCTTGCTGGAAAAGTGCATCATGGACCTGGAGGAAATGGAGAAGGTCACCGAGACGAGGGAGGTTGACGAAGATGTGGACGAGGAACAAGAGTCTCCAAAGGGTCGCGCTTGTGCGCCGTTGCAACAACTGTCACCGCAGGATGTGGGCAACAAAGACGTACAAGGTTAGAATTCTTCTGTAAATGATTGACAGCATTAGATGTCAAAGAAGACTTTCTTGTTCAGCTGCAAATAAAAGCACTTTTGTTTTACACTAAGCCACTGCTCGTCATTTTACATTGACAGAGTCATGGCATTTTAGCCCAAAAGATACAACAGTGGCAAGTTCTAGCAACAACTTGATCCTCTTCACTATTGTTACGGGCGTGCTATGTAAATCGTTATCCATCCATTTTTTTTTATTGCCCGTTATCCTATTGAGGGTTGCTGCCACTGTTGCCAAGTTCTGAATGTTTTTTTGTTTTAAGAATAGACACATGCTTGTTTTAGCTTATGTACTATTGTGTTTTGGTATAAATCTATTGTTGGTATAAATGTATTGTTACAGCAATGGATTATGCATTGTTATGTTTGTCTTTTCCCAATGGGCTCAGAGAGCGATGTGAATGCAGATGGGTTGTTGGACCTAAACTGTAATGGACATGCGGAGGGAGAGCAGCGACTGCCCCGGTGGAGGCAGGAAGAACAACACAACAAAAACGTAGCGGAGAAGAAACCCCATGCCGTCTGTAACGGTTTGGACTGTGCCGACCTCAAGGAGGAGATGCACACAGATGTCGAAGGGGCTCACAGCAGCGGGGTGTCGGCCGAGCACTTTTCTGTTGGGTTGGAGGAGCAGTTGGGAACGAGCATTTGTCGAGAGCAGGGACAAGATAGAACTGAGGAAATTCTGCATAATGGTCAGTGTGACAAAAGGGTGTTCATGCTGTGACGTTCATTCAGCCACTTTGGGATTGCTCAGAGCTCTTTTTTCTCATGTAGGCAAGCAAACGGCGGGGTCACTGCTCGTCAACCCCCTTGTGCCAGTCAACGCAGACAAGATCAAAGTCAAGATTGCGGACCTGGGAAATGCCTGCTGGGTGGTGAGTTGTCGTATCATGACCTGAGGAATTTCCTGATTACGCATCAGGCCTTCCTGACACAAACACACACAGTGTCATCCAGATACCAGAATAGAACATCTTTAGCACCCTTAATTTCCTCTTTTTCCCCTTCTTTGCTGAAAAAGCAAATTGTTTATATACATTTTTTTCTTCATCCATGCACACACACACACGTCATGAAAGCAAACTGGAATGCATTAAATCAAGGATGGATGAGGTATTGGTACCTGCGATAGCACTTGATACTAGTATCAGAAGCTCTCATAGAGTAGTTTTACAATTACGACCTAGAAATTACAAATTAGAGCAATAGAAAATTACCATTTATTCAATTTCATTTTAAGGAAAATGTCATAACAGGATTAGGTTGGTCTTTTAAAAATTTCTGTCCGTCTTTTTTGCTGCCAATTTTGTCCATCAAAAGTGCTATTGGTGTCTCTACTTGGTATTGATGAGTAGTCAAGTACTCAGAATGGTAATAGCATAAAAAAAGTGGAATTGAACATCTCGGAACCAAAGGTGAATACTTTGGCCAGTCTTCCTTCTTCTGTTGTAATGTCGCACTGATGCTGACACTCAACACCCAACGTGGAAAACTGGCATGTTGATTTTTTTCTGTTCTTCTGCTTTGCTCTCAGCACAAGCACTTTACCGAAGACATCCAAACACGGCAGTATCGCTCCTTAGAGGTCCTCATCGGTGCAGGTTACAGCACACCGGCGGATATCTGGAGCGCAGCCTGCATGGTAAAAGACGCCATCGGACAGTGCGCGATATATGAGAGTAAAACTATGCAGCCTGACAGGGCCTTTTTTCGCCAGCGCAACCACAGGGGGGCGAGTTGGTAGTTGTAGCGTCTCATGCTTCATGAGTTCTGGTGTTGATGATGATTGGAATATTGTTGTCGCCTAGGCTTTTGAACTTGCCACAGGAGACTACTTGTTTGAACCACATTCTGGTGAAGATTATTCCAGAGATGAAGGTATGACTCTGACACCCTCTTCCTTTCTGGTTGCTATTGTTATTTATTTACTATCTTAAAGCTTTACAGAATTTTGGGCAGAGAGTTCTGGAGATATGTGAAATAATATTTTGTGCTTGATTAGAACACATGCTAATAGAGTGAGTTGCTATTTATGATTGCCAGGCAGCTGACATTTTGGAGTTTTCACAGTTATGACGACTACATATGACCTGTTAAACAATTCTAAGGTCAGTTAGGTTACATTTCAGTTCAAAGCAGATGAAAGGATAATTAGAAAAAAAAATCTGACTGCCATTCCAGTGAGTTTCCCCCCTTCACTTGAATACTGGAGACAGGGCCATCGACAGCTTCATGATCTCATCTTCACCTTCTTGTCCATCCTCTCTTTTTCCTCCACCTCATTATTCATTTAACCTCATGCTTTATCTTCTGACTTGATTCTGCTCTAGCATGTCAGGGTTCGCTCACTTTGTTGCAAATGCTCTGCTGCTTTTTTGCAATGAGACTAATTTCATTCTGCAAGTCTTTTACCAGTTTCTTACTTCGCTTGACAAAAGGCTGATATTCACTTGTACAGTCAGAGATTTATATCGTCAAAAGCCATACACCATTACAAGTAGTTTTTGAGCATTTATCCAGCAAGGAGTGTAAAATGGTTGCTACCTGTCCAAGCAGGACATGAAAGACTTAACTGCCCCAATTCCTCCACTTTTCCACATCCAGTATGGCCGCGACATTTACATACCTTCAATACTAAGTACAGTATCAACTTGGGATGTTTGATACAATTTTTTTTTCCATTCAGACCGGTTTTCAGTTCAAGCACTCAAGTCTTGAGTACGCACTGATACCAATAACAAGGACGGATACCCTTGATACTTTTTATACATCAAATTTACCCCCAAAAATCACAAATAATTTTGTATAATTTTCCACTTTAAATACGAGCGTGCCTGCTTGATGCTAAATTTCTGAGCCTATACTTCTTTTCCTCTACCATATTAATCCTGACTGACACACCTTTAATTTTACTCTGCCTTTTACAGTTTTCCTAAACTTTCTTGAACCAAAATGCATATTTAATAATCAAATCATCACCACCAAAAATGGTACAAAATGTTTATGAAGTGATCTCCCTTTTCTTTATGTTCTAGACCCATCTGTGATGGTGGTCAAGACTCTCCTATGGAGAGAGAACTAAAAAAAGTGCGGGGTGTTACTGTATACTGAAATAATGATGAGGATTTTCACAGTATGAAATCTTTTTATTGTATGAATGGCAGCAGGTCGATACAAAAAGTATCAATCTTAAATTGTAACATCTTCCGTAATCTCCACACTATTAGGCACACCGGATCAGGTGCACCTTCATTGAATCGCCTATTTTAAAAATGTTTTCATACATAGAGCGCGCAGCATTGTAAAGCGCAAACAATACAAACTACAGTAGTGGCTGAGGTTGCATTATGCATGCACTAGATGGAGCCACGCTAAAAGTAATAGAATATAAATCAGTGTTATCACAACTCATGTTCACTCTCAAAGAATAAACTGCTGTTTTATATTTGGAAAAAATACCTCTTGGTTACATTTTACAAATTTTTTACCATTTTTTTAAAAAGCAAATTCCAACCAAAAACCTTAAAATATATTGTTTTGTTGGGTTTATAAACTTGCACTTTCTTTTATGAATACTAGCGTTTTTCTGTGCCTCGTCCCCATATAAAGCTTCAAAATTGAAAAAAAAAGGAAAAAATACACGTATAACTGAAATGCAGAGGTAAAAATAAAAATGTACATGGCGATTAAGTTATTTTATTTTTTCGTCTCCCAAAAAATGTAACCGATGATTGTTCTGCCCATAGAAATATTTTGTAAAGAATGTTTTTGAAATGTTATAATTCATGTGTGCTATTTCGCACTGGGTATAGCATTATTGAGTTTACACACACTAGTTTATGTAATCAGCATCCTTTGTCAGCTTCAACTTGGAGGTGCAGTTAGGAAGTTGCTGTGCATAGATGTAGTGTATAGGCCGTGCTCATTCAGATGAACATGCCGCAGCCCGCTGGACATCATATTTGTGTTGTGTTGCATTCTTAATCCTTCGAAAGTAAGTCTGTGTTTTTAAGTGTTTTCCACTTTGTTTTTGCCACCTTCTTTTGACCGTTGCCAAGTCAAAGCACCTTTTATTTGGATCGTTCTCTTGCCAATGATCTAATTAGCGTATGAAAAGATCGCGACCATGCTTGTTTAGCATCACGGTAACTAATGTTAGCGTCGATGCACGTTCTCTCCGCACAGGATATTTGTGGAGCATTTGTTTGATGGCTAATGCTTATTTCGTTTTTACTTTTCATTTCACTCTGCATTTTCATGAAACTCAGCCCAATAAATTGAAATAAAGGAGCAAGACGCTCAGCTTCCTGACCCATAAGTCCATGTAACCTTTGGATCCAACATGTTGCGATAACAGTGCAATTTTATATATATCATATGATATAATCGATATACAGGTCGATATACAGGGCGCATCGGGTTATAAGGTGCTCTGTCAGCTTTTGAGAAAATTGAGACTTAGCGGTGTGCCTTAAAGTGCAGAAAATACAGTGGTGTAAAACTGTTCACATATTCAATATGTCACTAAGTCAGTGGTATACTGTCAGTAAGGTACAAAAATACATTTGTTGTACGCAACTTGAAAATCAATGACTTAATTCCACTCCACACCTGATGCTCTTTCGTGGTGGTTGGAGAATCCACGATTTATGGAGATGAGTTTTTAAACATTTCTTTTTGGCCTTCAGTGCAAATGCGTGCGCCGGCATGTTGCGGCCTCCCACACATGCGCTGCTTTTCCATGTCGGGTCGTCGTCCTCGTTCATTGTCCAGCACTCCACGTGACCGTTTGCCATCTCTGTTCTCCACCCCTTTTCTCGTTGCTCTGCTTCTGATGGGCCTTGTCTCCAGATCACCTTGCTCTCATGATCGAGTTGCTTGGTAGAGTTCCTCGTCACTATGCTCTGAGTGGGAAATACTCACAGGAATACTTCACAAAGAAAGGTATGCCACTTGTCTGTCACTGACATTCTCTCGTCTGTGTCGTCTTTGTCTCCCCTCCTGCAACCATGTGTGTGGTGTAGATCATATAGCGCTGATCATTGAGCTGCTGGGGAGTGTCCCGCGTAAACTCTTATTGAATGGAAAATATTGCAAGGATTTTTTCACCAAAAAAGGTAACCCCTCCAAAATCTCTTGCGATCCCAGCAGTGAATTGATTTGATTTGCAATGATTAGTCAAGTTATCGAGTGCAAAATTAATTGTTCATTATTTTAATCTTTACAGCAGTGGATCTCTTACCTTTTTTCAATGATGTACCCATTTGTCATTTGTCTTACCCCCTTTGGGAGTGCAGATTGCTACTGGTGAGCTAAAATTATAGGCTCAGCATCACGAGTAAATAGAATGCGTCAGTGGCGGGCAATGACTTTCACACGTACGCCTTCTGTGATGTCAAGACTCTCGATTAACCCTCATGACCACACGTACGCATTACTGGGCTACGCAGGCTATTTTCCAGAGCTTTTAAACGTCAATAAACCCACATAAAACATTAAAACGTGTCATTATACGTGATGCTGTCAAAACCTAAAAAAAATGATAATTTAAAATAAATAGCCACAAAATTTTGTGGAGTCCAAATTACAAATTGCAGTTCAATATAATTTTATATCTTTACTATTGAATATGAACGAAATAAGATAACACAAACATGAAAAATGAAACAATAAAGAAAGAAATGGCTTGCACTCAACATAACAAACTGCGGTCACAATCGGTCAGTCTTCAATACCTCTCGATTTTACTTGACCTCTTCATGCTCTTTCTCTTGGCATTGAGATGTGTACAGCGTATCCGCTCGGGTGTCCCCAAAGGTTTTTTAAAAGCACCGTAGCGCATTGAGGAGCCCTCTTTACCTTTGAACTGAGATGTACAATACTGTATATCCACCGGATAACCCTAACCTTATAGTCAATGCGGCAATAGTCACTTTGCTTTGCCAGCAAGCAGTGGAGAAATATGTTCAGTTGAGTAAATAAACCGGGTTGATTTGGTACACTCCTTGTCATTCACGGCCATTACTCAGCTGACTTAACTGGGGATTTCTTTGTGCTGCCTTTCCGAGTCATGGTTTCATGAACCAAAATGAATACTGTACACAGTCTCGCTCCGATGGGTTATCATGGAAGTTAAGTTGTAAAACGTCACCTATCGACTACAACATGAGCCAAAAAAACGTGTTTGTTACAACAGATAAATCAACATACTGCAAGTGAGCTTTATTTAAGAACATACATAGGGCAAGGAAAGTAACGTAAACATCTCGGCCGTATCAAGTTTGAGTTCTGGCATCAAGTGGCCATGCAACCGTCCGCCCGGCACGCACGCCAGCTAATGTCTTAAATGCACAGGAAATAATAAAGTCACTTAATTTAATCTTGGCCCCATATTTCTCCCCCCATTTTTTTGAACTCCACATGGAAACGATTTAATGATGACTAAAGTGTTTTTCTGTCCACAGGGGACCTGAAACACATAACCAAGCTGAAGCCGTGGGGGCTGCTGGAGGTGCTGGTGGACAAGTACGAGTGGCCCCGCCAAGAGGCCGAGTGTTTCGCCGACTTCCTGCTCCCCATGCTCGAGCTGCTTCCCGACAAGAGAGCCACAGCGGCCGAGTGTTTGCGCCACCCCTGGCTGGCCCTCTAGTTGACCTCTCTTACCTTCCTCTCTCTCCGGAGAATGCAACAGATCACTTTCCAGTTTGGGCATATCGTATGAATATTTATTTGCCTCGTCCTTCCTTGGTTTTCGTATGTGAGGGTTCTTCTCTCGGCGCCGCGAGGATGTTCCTCGCTGGCCTTGGCCTGCGGGGCCCAACCCAGGGGACCCGCTTCTCCTCTTCCTCGTTTGTTTTGCTCCTCAAACCGACCCAAACAAACGTAGGATATGTAGCCGTGTCGCCACAACTTCATTAGTGCCCTCTCTTACCTTTTTACCGGGTGTTTTATCTTCTGTTAAATGTGTAATATACATTTTTGTGTTTGTAAAAAGGCTTAGGAAATTGCACACGGGGCTGGCATGTACACTCACTATGGTAACGTTCTTTCAGCATTTTTCCCCGGCAGACACAAGCGCTTAGACACAGGTGTTTTGTCTGTCAATGCACAAACCTAATCATCATCGAAGGTTTTGATGTTGTACAATAGCTTAATAATAGATGCAATAATTTGCGAATCCCTTTCAACTTCTCTTTATTTGATACAGTGCAAATACATGTTAAGAGACGTATGTGCTTGTACTGCATTCACCTGAAAGTGGACTCGGAAAAGATTTGCAAATATACTTTTCCACACATCAAAGTTTAGCTGGTGTTGTTGTTTAGCCACAAATTCAACTTCACGTAGAATAAACGAAATATTTTCATTCTCGGTGGATACTGGCATTCTTCTTGAAATGGTTCCCGCACTTTATCGAATCATATTAGACAAAATACTCAACGGCACGCAAATGGAGTTGCGCCTTGTCACAATAAGTACCTGGCTTCCATTGACAATTGAGCAAAGAGCCATGATTTCCACTACATGTCAGTAATTCTGATCGATTGCTTGGAAGTCGACCGTTCAATAGCAGCAATTTTCAGGAATTGATTTGAACAGGAAGCCCCCCCCCCCCCCCCCCCCCCCCCCCCCCAAAAAAAAAGCATCAAAAAGGGGGAAATAAGTGAACATAATTGTACATATTTGTACCAAAGAATTTTCCTTTCTATGAGTATATATTAGTCATGTACAGTTTCTAACAAATGTTTTATCTTGGCTAAAGTGATTTAGCTGGGTAGCTGTGTTAATAAATGGACGGAAGATGTTTGATCTTCGTTGTGTTGTGTGCCCGATAAATACGTGTGTGTGTGTGTGTGTGAGCGAGAATTTATTCAACTCAATCCAGAATACAAATGCTGCATACCGCACCGGTTTCTACCAAGTGTTCAGACTGTCACACATTTGCACTGTGTGAAATCGGTTCCTTAGATCCTTAAAGCGCAGGCTCATCAGGGGTTTTCTGAAAAGGGGGGAAAGCATTGATTAGAATTGGAAACATGCCTGTTTTTGAGTGTCACAGATGAGATTAACATCACTCTCTAGTAATAATCACGATTTAAATACCTAAATTTAGATTTTTAAAGATTTTTTTTTTTTTTTTTTTACCTTCAGTGTTAAAGAAAAAAAAGTTTTATTTTTACCTTTCCTTCAGGTTTAAATATGAAAGATATCGGTGTTAATGTTCCAGATCAATTTACAATGTTATTGATTCATTCCAAAAATACATTTCAGCATCAAACAGTTCAGTTGATCATAAATGTTTGAATTTAGATTAAATTTGTTGTCAGGGACTTTCATGCGCTTCATGCTATTTTTTTCCCAGATTCAGAATAAACTGGAAGCTTCAAAAAGTAAACAATTGCTGAAAGTTGATTTTACATAGCTTAAAGGCGTAGGGAAGCAGGAGGTAAATCAAGTAAACATTTACACATTTTGAAATTTTGAATACACATTTTTAACTTAAAAAATAGATGAATATACTGGGCAACAAGAGATGGCCGGCCTCGTTACACACTCAGAAGAGTTGGTTAAAATAGAGCAACTCAACTTCTGGGGCTTTAAAAGCCTTCAACTTTCGGTCAATAAATAGTTGTACACCTCTTGGTCTTTAAATCGCTTTTTTGCAGGTTACGTGATATTTCATCCCACAAGTTGACTAATGACTGCAAAAGTGAAAAGGAGCCTCATGCACCCTTCCTTAATTCCTACCTGCGCCTTCCACCTCAAAGTCCTCAGGCAGAAGCTTGTCCTGCCGGTTGCCCAGCGTGAAGGAGAGCAAGGCCAGCAGAAGTGCGTCCAGGATGCTGATGATGGCCAGGATGTAGGCCCAGCGCACCGTGCAGTTGCCCAAACTGTACTTGTCCGTCCGCTGGCCGCACATCCGCTTCACCTCGGGGGCGTCCCAGCCGTCGGGGTAGATCATGCATCCCATCACCATCAACGCTGCTGCCGTCACAAATTGAGAAACATTCGTCTCGGGTATCCTCGGAAATACGGTAAACGCCGTTGTGTCCACAAGAGGGTGCTGTTGCATAAAGTACTGTTATGGCGCCTGGGCAAAGGTAAGTAGCGTTTAACGGGCGTTGTTGGCACAAACCACTCAGTAACATTAAATAAGTATAATGATTGTGTTCGTAATACTGGATTAAAACACTGTTAGAGTACAACTTTACCGGCCACTTTTTGACAAGTTTAAATCCCTTCACAAATGAAAATTGCTAAGGACAACTTAAAAACTGCATTTTGACATTTACTCCACTGATATTGACATCATATAGTCTTGAGTAATCACGACTAGATAACAAAATAGTTTACAGTAAAATATTGAACTCATCCAGAGGACATGTGAGCCAAGTTGTGCTGGGTAATGTGGCTTAAAATAATGGATAAAATAATTACTCTTTACTGCTAAAAATGGTCAAATAATAAAATCGTCCCTATGGTAGGAAGTACATTTTTAACTAAACAGGCCTTTATTTTTCAGTCCAAAAAAGTATGTGTGTTTGTGTGTGTATAAATATATATATAATTGTTAATTATAAGTTAAGATTTATCACCTTTTTTAAATGTATGAATATAACTAAAAACAATTCTGGGATCTCCTGCATAAGCCACAGCTCTGCTTTACCCAACTTGTTGGGATTTTGTCCGCTTGAATGCACTGTGCTGACTCCAGTTTTGTATTATTTCAACTGTTAATTTTGTTGGATGTGCACAACGTGTACCAGGCCTTGTCTGAGTTTGATGGCGTAATCGATGACGTGAGCTCCTTATGATACGCAGCTTGGGCGCAATAGTTTTCTTTTGTCTTGCCTGAAGGTAGACACTTTGAAGGATTTGTTGAATGAGTTGACATTATGATAAAAAAAAATCTTTCTCAAATTTAAGTTTGTTGTTAAATGTCCAAAAGCAGCCATTGGGTATCGGTACATGGCGCCAATGGTAACAGATTTGAAATCCCATCGCTGCACTTAACTGTATGGTTGTGGCATCCTGGCATCCAGCAGGTGCGAATGTGCGGTTGAAGCGACACCTGATCAGGTGACTGACATGCAACTAAAGCTCCAGCAGAGGTGTCAGAGTGTGTGCACTGAAACCTGACGCACAAAGCTCACATGCAGCTATAGCCCAACCTCCATTTCTGCATCAAAGACTTTGGTGTCAAAATACAGCTTCTTATAAAGAGACATGTTGCAATATCCTCCAAAAGGCCAAATCATTTCTAAAATAGTATGCACTGACATTTGTGGTGGCCGTTAAAAAAGTATCAGGGGTCGTAAAGTCAAGGTGGGGCGGCCGCTGGAGGTATGGTGTGTCCACAAATAAAGGCCAGAAAAATTAATTATGAAAACAAAATACAGTACTGTATAGTATAACTAATCCAGTTTCCTACCAGGCCCAATTTTTCATCAAACACTCAAGTGTCAAGCTGTCTTTCTATTGTCTTTCTGAGTACAGATTTCCAAGTTTAATTTCAGAATCTAGTTTGTTGTTTCCTACTTTTCTGAGTTGTGGTTCTAAATTTAATATTCTGAGTCTAGTTTGTGAAGTCTAATTTTGTGATTGTAGTTTTCCAAGTCAAGTTTCAATGTCTGTTTTGAGTTTAGTTTCCCGAGTCTAGTTTCCAAGTCTATTTTTTGTCTAGTTTTCGTATCTGGTTTTCTGAGTCTAGGTCCCTAATGCTATATTCTGAATCTGGTTTTTGAAATTTCATGTTGTGAGGCTAATTTCTGAATCTAGTTTTGAGCTTGGTTTTCTGAGTTTAGTTTCCGAATTAAATTTTCTAAGTCGAGCTTTCAGAGTCTAGTTTCACAAGTCTAGTTTTATTTGTCTAATTTCAGATGCTTGCTGTGGTTATGTTGAACTTTTTGTGAAGAATAACTTTCTATTGGGTCCTGGGTTCAATTCTAGCTCGCTCCATCCTTCCTGTGTGGAGTTTGCATGTTCTCCCCGAGTCTAGTTTCCAAGTCAATTTTTTTTGTCTAGTTTTCCTATCTGGTTTTCTGAGTGTAGGTCCCTAATGCTATATTCTGATATATCTGGTTTTTTGAAATTTCAGAAGAATAACTTTCTATTGGGTCCTGGGTTCAATTCTAGCTCGCTCAGTCCTTCCTGTGTCCTTCCTGTTGAACTTGTCACTTCAGAATTATGTTTCATCAAACACACACTCACAAACAAGACATGCAAATTCCACACTGGAAGTCTACAGTTGCACACGTGTGGGAAACTTCTCATCCAATAACTTAGAGTAGACGCCATCCAATGATTGTATGTGATGTTTGTGAGCATAACTTTGGGCCTTACCAGAGGCCAACTGCATCCAGGCGCAGATCTTATAGACACTGCCGGCGTTGCAAAAGAAGAAGAGGCTGAAGCACACAGTGGTTCCCACCACCAGGAGCATGGACGTGGCCACGAAGAACATGGCGGTGCGGAAGGCCGGCGACGGGATGGAGGCAAAGTCGAGCAAGCTGCCCTTGCAGATAAGCTCTGAGGTTAGTGCGTTACCGATGCAGTAGTGGAAAAGACCAAAGTAGCCCGCCTGCGGCGTGTTAACGCTGTCGCCGATCCAGAAGGGCTGGATGAACACCACCACCGTGATAATGACGAAGCAAGTGGTGAAAACGGCCCACAGGACGCCGATGGCCCGAGAGTTCCTCACGTAGTTGGTGTGATAGATGCGCGCCGCCTCCTGAGCCGGAAGCAAGTCCATTCTTACAGCGGTCGCAGGCTCGGCTTAGGATTTCAGGGTGGCTGCTTTGCTCAGTCTGTCACGCACTTGTTGCATCGGCGGCCACCTTGCTCGGACTGAACTCGTCTGGAGTCAGCTTTCAGAACCTTGGACGGAGGCGTGACGTCATGTGAGGTAAACAGTATTGAATGACTTGTGAGTTACGGCATAGGCTACACGATAATATTATGCTTTCAAACTAGTATATTTTGGCCTCAGTTCATGCCTCCAATGTCATGTCGGGGGCTTCATGAATGACGGTGACTATAAATGAGGCCATTGGATGCATTTTAACATTAACAAAAGAAAGAAGCAATATAAGTTAGCTTTCAACAAATGTTAACTTTTAAGCCTGTTCCTTGAGGTCACCCCTGCACCCTCCTGGCATTGAAATGTGCCCCTCAGTGGTGCCTGCCTCACTATTTGAGAAGAACTGGTTTAAAGTCATATAATCAAACCTTAACACTAGTTTAAAACCAAACCCTTGAATGAAAACCTAAACCCTAAATTTTATAACCACAAACCCTAACCTTGGCTTAAAACCCTGCATCTACTAACCCTAGATGGAAACCTTTCTTTAAAACGCCAATTTGAAACCCTAACCTGTTTAATACCCTACTTCCAAACACTTTCTTAAAAATCGAGCTTTAATTAAAAACCCTACTTTGATTCCCCAGTCCTGAAGTGGAACGCTTGTTTGAAACCCTAACCTTTTATTGAAACCCCACATTGAAACCCTAACCTCAGTTTGAATCCCACTTTGAAACCCCATCCCAGTAAAAACCCTACTTGAAACACTCATTTAAGTTTGATGAAGATTAAAACCCTATTCTGAATACCAAAACTTATTTAATGTCCTACTTTAAAATACTAACCCTAAATTAAAACCCTACTTTGAAAAGGTAAACCTGGTTTACAAACCCAATTTAAAAACCTAACCTGAGTTTACTAACCAACTTTTAAATTGTAATTAAGATTAGAATGCGTATGTGGGACCAATACATTAAAACGCAACCCTACGAAACTAGAACCTTAATTTGAAAACCTTACTTTGAACTCCTAACCCTACATTGAAACCCTAAAAATACATTTGAATCCCTAACCTGCAATACCCTACTTTCAAACAACATGTTAAAACCCTAGCGTTAATCTAAAACCATACTTCAAAACCCTTAACCTAGAGTGAAATGCTTCTTTGAAATCCTAATCCTCCTTGAAAAACATACCTTGACACCCTAATCCTCGTTAAAACCCCACTTGAAGCACTAACCTAACATTATGACCCTACTATGAAACAACGGCCATCGATGAAAATCCCACTTTGAAGCTCTCACCCTATATTGAAACCCTAATTGAAAATGTGCTCCGCCATAGGAATATGGAGAATTACTTTATAGATAAAGGATATACATTTAGCAAAAATGAATTAAAAATGAAATGGACTTTTATTCTGGTTATTAGAATTATTATACAGTAGTTTATGGTAGTTATGATAATGTCGGGTTAATGTCAGGCCAACGGGAAGGCCTTGCTGGCCCCGATGGCCCACCACTGCTATAAATCTCAAATACAGTATACGTGGTATTGTATTATCGTTCATCCAACCACTCAGGTGACAGAAAAACCCCTGTGCGATATGAATGGATAAGTCAGCCGTGGCACGCCGGCCCGGAGATTCCCGTTGGTTGTTTCCCGAGTTCCCCAGGCGGACCCCTGCTCCAGGGTGTGCTGCTCAAGTTCACTCCCGAGTGAACTTCATGACAACAAAATTGCTTCTTTACACTTTATCTTGAGCATGTGCTCATCGGTATCATTTGTCACTAAACTATACCGCTGAATGAAGAACGCTCACGTTGCCAGGCGTGTCCCTGGAGGGATGTCCGAGCAGTAATCAGTCAGCCATGTTTTTCACACCTGGGCCCATTAGTGTGCATTAATGACAGTGGCTTGCAAGCAGAGGTGTGAAGACAACACAATGACATTTGAGGCAACGCTTGTATTTCCTTGGCATTAATGCAGGCGGCCATCTTGTTTTTCATCACCGACTGGACAACAATGAAAGCGTCGACGTCAGTGTCAAGGCCAACTCTATGGGGTGAAATTCTATGGCCTCCATACTAAAAATTCACCAAATTTAGCAAGTGTGTTAAAAGAATGAGTAAGGAAAAAAGTGTGAGTGTGAAGCCCTAAAGTTTGTTTAGTAGCAGTGCTTAGAAAATGAAGGACCTGAAATAAGTGGGACTTAATAACATCAAATCTGGTGGACACGTCTAACATGCGTCTAACATGAGCAGTGTACGTGCAACATAAAGGGCCATTTTTTGGAAAGAGGTGCCTGTGTGATCGGTGTAAAAAAGGGCGCATGTCCAATTTTTGTCCTGTCGATGGTATTTGGGACCGTATTGCATCTGATTGGAATGCTGGAGGACGAAGATGCCCTGCCTTTGACGCAATTGACAATTTGGTTATAGAAAGTAGAAAGTAGACTGCTTTAAAACGGATGCGTCTCCATTTTTTTGTCAGGGCAAGTCCATTGTATTTGGGAATTGGGACCACATGGCTCAAGATGGTGGTGGTTGAGGTTGTAGGTGATTGTCAGAATACTTTTAAAAATAGTGATTATACATTTGCTATAATAAATATAAAACAAACGCTTTGCTATGTAATACAACTGCTTGCTTTGCCGTGAGCTTTGCAATGAAACAATGTGTGCAATGAGAAGGTTGCCGTGAGAAGGTTGCTGTCTCGAACTTTGCTGTGGGAAGGACGGGCAGCCTGATCAAGCTTGCTCACAGGCAATGTCACTTTGCTTGTTATCTACAAAATACCTTGCCACACTTGTAATAATCATACACGCGCACGGCAAGACACATCCACAGGCTTCCGGCCATATTGTTTTTAAATAAAAAGAGAAGGTTCGGAAGGGCTGCTTCAGAACAGAGTAGATTTGACCTTGTACAGTCCTTCTCCGTTCTCCTCGTGCATGAGAAAGAAAAAATGCCTTTTCTCCTTCTTTGTGTATAGTTTCTCACAAATGTCCAACAGGTGAACCTGACATTGATGATTTGACATTTGCCTGCTTTGTGGTTGCATCTTTGTTTTGCTAAATGCTTGTGATGTTCACATCACTTGAGATAAATAATAAAAGCTATGCTCACTTAAAGAAGGCAAAGTAAAAAACACTGTACAGCTAGTTTTTCTATATCTAAAATTACTTTTTGATTGTGTCGTTTGAAGAAATTCTATCTCCCGGTGTCAATGTTCTCCGTGCCCATGCAGGGATGTGAAATTCGGGTCTAGAAAGGAAAAACCCAGACACGGTTTGGTCTTAGCCACAGGTGCTTCTCTCAATCAGGCTCGTTAACCTGGCAGTTAAAGAAAAGCCTGCGGCTTAAGAAAATTATTTACGGAAAATTTACGGACCTGATTTTCCCATCATTGCTCACACCTAACATGAGCTCACATTTATTGTAGCACAGAGCAACCCCCAATGGAGTGAATTAGTATCGTCCTTTTTGATAGATGGGGCAAATTTTGACATGGCTGATGATCAACTGACTTTGAATCAATTGTAAAAAATCTCGTTCCAGCTGATCAGACCGATGTAATGTCTAACTATTATTTAGTTTTATTCCTACGAGCGCTATGAAAATGTTCAGAAAGGTTTTGTATTTTTATTTTAGGAAACCATGACCAGACGGTACGATGAACAATGTGCCTCGTCAGGGTTTCATTTATGCTTAGGAAATGTCCTTTCTCATCCAATCGAAGAAGATAAGTGCGTGGAGGATAGGAGCGCTCTGATCCTGAAAATGCCTAGGAAAGGTACGTGGATACAATCGAGAGGTCCCTGAATTGAATTGAGATATGAGTGGAGTTTGAGTGGTCGCCATGGAGATGGAGGCAGTTTAGCGTAATGGCTTCACCTGTGCCTGGAAGCCAGAGGCCGCAGCTGCAGTGAATTGGGATGCTAGCTACTAAGTGGGTTGCAGCAGATTTGGCGAGGTGCCTGGGGAGAAGGGTGGAAGACGGCTGACTGAACGATGCGACAGTCGGCCGTTCGTAGCAGGGGGCTTGCCGTTGGTAGAAAGTAGGACCGTCGGCAGTGGAGCAAGGGCAACGCGGGCTTAGATGTTCAGGGGACCCACGTCGAGGGCGAGTGACAGTTAGGGCGGAGGACGTAAAATTCCAGGACCGCTGGCTGAAGTGCACGCCCACCGAGCGCATGCCTCTCCAAGGATTGTGACAGAGACCAGACAAGGAGCGAACTTGGGTTACGAGTGGAGCCGGACCAGCGCCGTGGCCCTAGACCGGGGGGAAGGGTCTCAGCCAATGGGACAGTTAAGTCGGATGTCCATTTTATGCACTTCCAGTTCAAGCTTCGCATCACACAGATGGGAAATCCAGAACCAGAAAGTAAAAACCCTGCCACACTTTGGCTTTAGCCAAACGATCTTGTAAACTTACCTGTTAAGTGAAATCACATGTGGCTAAACCCCAACTGTGAGAACATTTTGACCTTCTGGACCTGATTTTCGCATCTCTGTCCGCATGGCATCATTTGTGTGTTTTGGGGATTTCAAAGGAATTTGCAATAATGTTCGCATTTTGTACCTGGCGCAGTGTTATGATCAGTTTCTGACCCCGGACCTGACCAGTTAAGGCAGCACTCACTTAGCTTGCTCGGTGTGGTGTGACATACTTATATTGGAGAAAGGATGATTACATTATTACCCTCAGTTCTTGACATTTGAAGCGACCTAAACCTATTGAGCCGTTTTCAGGACTTAAAAAGAATTACTTTGTCTCTTTGGTTGTACCAACCAAAACAAATTTTTCCTTTTCAGTTCAGTTCAAGTTATATTGACCAATCACAGCTCACCTGCTTTCTTCTGGGGCAATTGGCAGATGAATCAAAGGAGCTCAAATTTCACGCTAAAGAGTTGGAGAGAATTGAAACTCATCGTACAGAACAGGTGGTTGAGTTTTCATTGTTGAGTTCTATCTTTCCATCTGCCCTTACGGGGATGGTCAACCCCCAAAGTTTCATCCGTTTAAGATGTTCTGTAAAACCAGTGGCGGTCCGTGACTCTTGCACGTGCGCCTTCAGTGATTCCCCTCATGCGCACACGAGCACATTACTGGGCTACACAGGCTATTTTCCGGAGCATTTAAACATCAATAAACCTGCGCCAAAAATAAAAAAATGACACAAACATATTCAAAATGAACCAATAAATAAAGAAAATTCTTGCGCTCCCTCGCCAAAACAAACGGTGGTCACAATCGATCGACCTTTTTCAATATTTCCCGATTTTTCTTGACCTCTTCATGCTCTCTTTTTGCACTGAGATGTACAGTGTATCCACTCGGGTATTCCCAAATATTTTTTTAAAAGCACCGTAGCGCATTGAGGAGCTCTCTTTACCTCCGAACTGAGATGCACAATACTGCTTATCCACTCTGGTTTCCCCAAAAGTTTTAAAACCACGGTAGCGCGCGTGTCCAGCCGTGCTTTGGTGCCTCGTTGCTGCCTTGGTTAAACAATTGAAGTTTGCTAATCCAGGGTTGCTCCAGACATCAAATGGATCCTTTACAAATGAAAGGCATTCTCAGCAAAACTATTTGCCAGGGTTAGCGCACGACCCTGGTAGCCCAGTCGGAAATATGGCCAAGTCGGGACGGGTTCGCTAATAGCGATGCTACGCCTCTAACACTACACGCCGTAGCTCGCTTGTTGAGCAATACACCTCCTTGCTGCAGTGAGCATCCACTCACATCACCTTCAACTTGAGGCCACTGGATGGCGATCTAATGAGTCGATTGGCTATTACAGCTGTCCATTAAGTTATACGGGCCGCTCCCATATACATCCGCGCCGTGATAATGCGAATGCCCCGGTTTCTGGCTAAGGCAGATTACATCCAGCCTGACACAAGTTAGCTGAATTCTAATTGGCTAAAAACTCCAACTTAAAACTACAACACTAGAAGGAGCGTAACCAAATGGATATAGTATGACGCGAAAAAAACTGAATATGGAGAATAATTTCATAAATAAATAAAAAAAACGTGTGTGTATATATATATATGTATATAATATTATATATACATAAATATATATATATATATATATATATATATATATATATATATATATATATATATATATATATATATATATATATATATATATATATATATATATATATATATATATATATATATATAATGTTATATTTAATAAAAATAAATTTAAAATGAAATTGACTTTCATTATAGTGATTATAATTATTACTGTTTATTATAGTTATGATAATAATGTCAGGTTATGTTAGGCAAGCAGAGAAGTCCTTCCTCGCCCTGACGGCTCACCGCTGGACAAAAGATGACTCAGCACTTGGCACGCTACCGGTAAATTGCTTATTCCACTGCCAAACCCTGACGTCATCAGTGCCCCCTTGCGGCCAGAGAAGTGTAAGCCGACATATTGCTTCTTTGTATGTCTGGCACAAGAAACACATTACAGAAAAATTGTTGCCGACAAAAACACGACTTATGATATAAATAGTCTAAACGATGAAAATATACATCATATAGTATTCATATTTGAACACTGAATCCGAACGTAAAGAGAGCGCGCTGTCCTCATGAAGGTGATACAGCACTGTGCTGCGCTATGTTGTAACTGCGTCGCGCTCTGTCCGTTGCACGCTCTCTCCGCACTATTTTCTTAGTATGCATATGCAAAAATGAAAATTTAGTGTCAATGCGGCAAAGTTAAATCGATAATCATTTTTATAAAATCACTGGACAAATATGGCCATATAATTCATTTATTTCATTTTATTTTATGTGTTGTTCTTTCCACGACAACAGAGACCTGGCCTTCCCTGGCTTCTCTGACAGCAGATTACTGTAAGCACACCTTTCAACTGATCGATGGCTGAGGTGACAGTCAGCGCTGAAAAGAAACTCAAATTACCTGAGGGGGCAACATTTTTCCCCCTTGAACTTTCACCAATTTACAGGCAATGGCAGTGGCATTAGAAAAATGTCCAATACATAATTAATGCACGTATATGCAATACAAAACACTGAAATATATTTACCTGTTTTGCAGAATAATTGCTCAGTCACCTGTGTAAGTCTAACTAATAAATAATGAACAATAAATTATTCTTATGCTTTCAATACATTTTTATAATACTCACGAAATGCATTCATGCACCATTTTTATGTTCACATATGCTGGGTCATCAAAAAATAACAACAACACAAAAAACAAGCACATTAGTTGAATAAAGTGAACGTACATAATGGACATTGGCACGCTGTAAAAAACATGAACAAGAATGTAACATCCAACAAATGAACTCTTAGAACGTTTTTCACGTCTCTATCATCGTTAACAATCATTTTTGGTGTTTCCTAACCCTAAGAAAACAACATTTGTACACGGTTGTCACTCTACTGCATGTTGAGCTCTCTGGAGCCCGGCCGCAGTATGCGCAGAGTGACAATGTGCCGAATGGCTCGCCGAAACCAGGGGTAAAACAAGGCGTATATTAAGGGGTTCACACAAGAGTTAAAAGAGAATAAAAGCATGAAATACATGTAAAGTGTAGACATTTGTTGGCTGTCATTAATGAGCGAGACTCCATAATATGGAAAGAAACATGCGAGGAAGACGAGAACAAGAATACCAAGAGTCCTGGCTGCCTTCAACTCAGATTTCTTTGCTCTGAAAGAGACAGAATGTTGCAAATGGGCACATTTCAAATTAAAGCGCAGAGTTCGTGCTTGAGACACAGCCACCACAAACACTTTGGTGTACAGAGTGACAATGATGCAGAGAGGAATGCAGAATGTCACAATCAAGTCGACAACCGCTGCCTCAAAAGTAAAAGCAGTGATACACTCTCCATAACAGGACTTGGACTTTCCTGGATGCACCAGCTGGTCACCCCTAATGATGCAACTGTAGAGAAGAGATAAGAGCCAACAGAGGCAAATGCTCAACTTCATTCGTTGCACAGTAACTCTGACGTTATATGACAGAGGATCACAAATTGCCACGTAACGGTCAGCTGATATCAGCACCATGTTTCCTATTGAGGCACAAGACACAGAGGTAAATAGCAGAGAAGATAAAGAACATAACATGTCACCGAGAAACCAGCAGGAAGCTGACAGGTAGAGTTGTACAGTTATCATCAAGAGACCGACGACCAAGTCAGCCACTGCAAGAGAAAGGAGGAGGAGGTTGGTGGGAGTGTGGAGCTGCCTGCAGACAGGGAACAAAATAAAGAAGACGGCACAAGAAGTGTCCCTAAAAAAAATAGACGTAAGCACTAACGACATCAGAACCCAGAGCACAGACATGTTAGATAGAGCTGCGAGGCGGGAGAAAGAACATGTGCCTGAAGTGCGAGATCGCTATGATGACCAGGAGGTTGAGCAGCACGGTGAGGACGCAGATGCAAGGCAGCAGAACACCTGAAAAAAAAACAGAAAGCCGACCGTCGGACGAGACCTTCCGACAGGAGAGGTTGCCCAGCTGCGGAAAGCAGAGCTCTGACTCCATAGCCGAGACAGCGGTCCGTCCAAACCTTTCCGTTGACCACCTCCTTTATCGGTTTTGGCTCCTCCCCAAGAAAATATGACTGGATGAAAGTTTGCCAAATTCCCCAAGTATGACATCATCACAACTTATATGATCAACACTGAAATGAATCTACATAGAGCGCCTTACATCATATTCAACATCAAAGTCCACCGATTCATTCCCAAATTCAAGACATTTATTGTCATATGTATAGTTGTCCCGCACAATAAAATTCTTATTCTGTTCACTATCCCGAGCGGCAGACTACAGTCCACAAACGAGCAGTAAATAAATAAATAGCAATAAACAGAGACAATAGTGCTAATAATGCAAAATTTGAGTGCGGGATTTTGTTTAAGCGTGCGCGGTAGGAGGCATATTGGTTTGTGGGGGATTTGTTGAGCATCCAGGTGGCTTGTGGGTAAAAGCTGTTTGCCAGTCTGGCAGCGCTGGCCCTCGGGCTCCTGTAGCGTCTGCCCGATGGCAGCATTTCAAACGGATGGTTTTGTGGGTGTGTCTTGTCCTTGATGATGGTACGCGTTCTCCTGCGTGTTGTGCTCTGAAAGTGAGCATGAGGGCCCACTTTGGATGTGTGCCGAATACAGGATGTTCTGGAAATATTGTTGCGGTGATGTCGTGTGAGAGTAGCTGTGACAATGATTACACTGTAAGGTGCACATTTCAGTCTCCCGTACTTTGACAATTTTCTCCCATTATTGACATTTTTTTCCCTCAACCACGTGGGGAAAGTAAACGTTCTTTTGGTATGAGGTGAATATGGTTATACAAAATTCTAGCGTTTGATTTTTTTGTGCACCGTTTCCTGTGCGTTGAGAGTCGTTCGTTCCGCTTGGAGCAGGTGTGCCCCAACTCGGTCCTCAAGGGCCGCTGCCCTGCATGTTTTCTAGGATACTGGCGCGTGAGCTTGGGTTGGGACAGCCCTGGCATAGAGGGAGCTTTGCCGCGACGCTCGTTAGCCTTCAAGGGCCACGGTATGGTTTACCACCAGCCACTGGATACTGTGATTTTCTAGGAAAGAACTAAGTGATCCTTTCAAAATGTCAAGCCCCCAGTTCCTCAAGGAAAGTTTCAGGCCCGCTTACTCTTGTCTCCCTCTTTCAAAACACCTGATTCAAATGATTAGGATTTTTATCAGGTTTCCACAGAGCACACTGATGAGCTGATCATTTGAATCAGGTGTTTTGAAAGAGGGAGACAAGAGTAAGCGGGCCTGAATCAGGGAGATCAGGGAGATATCCAAAACGGGCAGGATGCGGCTCTCGGGGCAGTTCCCTACACCTGATTTAGGCATTTGAGATACTGCTTTTGCTTCTCTTTGGTTATTGGGTTAGGGTGTTATTTCTGGGGGGTTGGATAGATTTGAGATGTCAGAGGCAAGGAGGGATGGTTAGATAAGGGTAAATTTCAAGGGGGTATGTAGACACAGTGTTCTTCATTTATCGTGTGGAATAAATCATATCAAAGCCTGTGACATATGTCTATACGTCGTATAGTATTATCATCCATCCAACGGTTCACACGACAGACAACTCACGTGCGATATGAACCATCGAGTCAGTCTTGACCGAGTTCCAATTGCGGCATGCCAATCTCGAGATTCCCTTTGGTTGGTACCCATAATCTTGCAAGCCTTGAATACGCAGCTGAAAACCCCCATGACCAGTGCTAGAAAAGTTTCTTCAAAACTGTAACGCATCATTTATGACTTATACTGCCGTTTCAAAGTAATTACTGTAGTTACATTACAATATTACTGTATTTGAAATGTAAGGCATTGCAATACTATTGCATTACTGTTATATTACGCTCACAAACATAACTGGAAAATTGGATTTGCCATTCTAAATGTAGCTCAATACACTCATTACACATCCAGTGGAAAGTTTGCTTAAACCGAAAAAACTGTACAAATCTTTTCATCTGTATTTTATTTGAAATCTTTTTATTTTTTTCATCCCTTTATTACTTAGCTTCACAGCATAGTGATGAATTATTACTATACCACACAATGAAATTCTTATTCCGTTCACTTCCCGAGCAGCATACATTCCGAGAGCAAATAAACAAATAGCAATAAAAAAAAGTAGCAGCAAATAGCAATAAAACAACAAACAGTTGTTGTTAGCACAATAGTGCTAATAATATAGTGCAAAATACAATGCAGTGCAAAATATAATTTATGCATGCAGTAATATTAGTGTTAGCTTCCCTCGGCATTATTGCGACTTGTGACAGGGATCTTGCTGACAAGGTTTTGAAATGCTGACAAATCCACTGTGCAAAATGCCAGCATATCTTCTACGAACGCCGTACTCTGCTACAAGACTCCTAACCTCAAGAGATGGAAGTGGCATCCATGAGCGAGAGAATGATCAATTTGCCTGCTTTGTTTTATGTCCACTCTCAATACTCCGCGTGTTTTCTTTTCGCTAACGTCACATTACTATGGCGCCGCTCTAATTGGTTTGTTAAATTACTGGTGCTATTTGGCAAAGTGGACAGCTCCTCAGGTGTCGTGCATAGAATGCTCCAAACTTATATTTTTCCTCGTGTACGTATTGTCCATATTTCACCTGGTTAAAAATGCTTTGTAATGCATTGCATCACTCTCATTTGTACCGAGTAAAATATGACTACTTTTTTGTGAGTAACGCATTACATTTCCGCATCACAGCAAAAAGTAATGCATTGCAGCAAATGCATTCTTTTTTATTGCATTACTCCAAACACTGTTAGCACAACCTGTGGTCTCCCGCCGCCGCCGCCACACTCAACTCTGCTGTAGGAGGTACGAATAACAGAGAGTAAACATTTTGCCCCAGACTTTTCTCCTCTGATCTCGCTGTGTTTTTGGTGAACACGTGGTTATTCATTCAAACGTTTCAGCTGTCACTAAACTATGCTGCTTTGTCAAAAGAATGTTCACGTATGCCAGGCGTATCCCTGGAGGGATGTCCGTGGAGCATTCTGTCAGCCATGTTTTTCACACCTTGGACTATTAGTGTGAAGATGACAGTGGCTTGCAATCAGAGGTGTGAAAACAACATAACAACATGTGAGGCAATGCTTATGTTTTCTGGGCATACAGGCAAACAGTCATCTTGTTTTTCATCACCGACTGAATTTCATTGTTGTTCAGTCGGGAGGATGATGTCAGTGTTTGCGATGAAAGACCAACTTTTTGAGTTGACGGCGGGGGGTTTGTTCAATTATTGTCCACTTCAAAACTCTTAAAGGTCTTAATCTGTCCTTTTGTACAAGATGGTGTCACAGACTACACTTGAAATGGTTTCCCCTCTTTTTCCTTGAAATTCTGTGGCCTCCATCTTCAAAACTCACCAAAGTTAGCAGATGTGTTCGTTTCATTGAAAATAACATTCAAAAAAAAAAAACAACAAATGTGTGTGTGATTGCCTTAAGTGGGATTGGTAGCAATGCTTAGAAAATAAGGACCTTAAACAACTTGGACTTAATAACATCAAATATGGTGGACACGTCTACCATGCGTCTACCATGAGTACAGTACATCCAACATAAGGGGCCATTTTTTGTAAAGAGATGCCTGTGTGATCGATGTAAAAAAGGGCGCATCTCCAATTTTGTCCTGTCGACCTTGTTTGGGACCGCATTGCATCTGATTGGGTATGCTTGAAGACGGAGATGCCCTGCCTTGACGATTTAGTTATAGAAAGTAGATTGCGCCTCGCGTTAAAACAGATGCGTCTCTGTTTTTTGTCAGGACAAGTCCATTGTATTTAGGAATTGTCTCAACTGGCTATGCCCCTGATAGCATGGCACAAGATGGTGGTGGTTGAGGTTGTAGGTGGGGGGAGAAGGGGTTTGTCACACCAAATGCAGGATCGGGTGTGCTACGCAGTCTCCAATTGCCCACATTACACGCGGGGCCTACCACATCATCTGCACATCAAGACCTTGCCGTTCATTTAACTATATACAGTGGACCCCCGGGTTACAGCGTCCCCGTCTTACATTTTTTTTCATGTTGCGATGTGAAATACCAATTTTTTTCATCCCCTCTTTATGGTATTTTCCCCGCTTTGCGACAAAAACAACTGTCATAATCCTAGGGGGTTGGCTGTATTTGTGTTGTTTTGTCTACATCTGCTATAAGCCGCACCGGTATATAAGCTGCACCGGAAAAATTGGGAAAAAAAAAATAGACACATTTTTTTCACGAGTACGCTGCACTGGATCGCATTAGATATTGTCGCAGAAAGATGGTACAGTGGACCACAGTGTTACGGCATCCCTAGCTTACGTTTTTTTCACATTACAAAGTGGAATACTATATTTTTCGTCCCTTCTTTATGGCATTTTCCCACTATATGGAATCAAAAACAATTACAAAATTCAACCTTGGCAGTCAGTGCGCATGCGTATGACATGCGAGTTGCACCATACATATACGTCACGACGTGTCACTGTATACGTCACTTAAATACAGGTCTGCTATTAGTCAGCGTCACGGTATAACTAAGGTGCTGGTCTGTTATTTGTCGGCGTCACGGCGTCCCTAAGATGCTGGTCTGCTATCGGTCACGGAGTCACTTAGCTGCCGCTATGCTAAAAACGTGATCTCTTGTGAGTGCTTACAAAACCGTATTTATTGTGCATTTTAGTGCTTAATTCAAACTTTAAATGGTTAGCCATGGGTCCCAAGATTGCCAGTGATATTAAAGAGAAAAGTAAGATGGTGGACTGGTGGACACCAGTGGTAGCGGATGACATCAAGCTGAAGAAGGAATCCATTTGAGCCTTTTTGGACTTTGAGACTCTGGAGGCAGCTGAGAGGTACCGACTGGCCAAGCTGAGTGCGGCCTCGCGGTCGCCGATCGCGAAGCGGCTGAGATGAAGATCAGCACCTTCAAATCTGAGACCATGGTCCACATTCGAAAAAGCGTGGAATGCCCTCTTTGGGTCAGGGATGAGGTGCTGCCCCAAGTGGAAGAGTTTAAGTATCCTGGCATACAGGAGTGAGGGTAGAATGGATCGGGAGATGACAGGCGATCGGAGCAGCATCTTTTGTGATGCGGACGCTGTACCCGTCTGTCTCGGTTAAGAGAGAGCTGATCCAAAGGCGAAGCCCTCGATTTATCGGTCGATCTACGCTCCTGCCCTCATCTACAGCTGGTGACCGAAAGAACGAGATCAAGCGGGTGAAATGTGTTTCCATCCGCAGGGTGTCTGGGCTCTCCCTCAGAGATAGGGTGAGACGCTCAGTCATCCGGGAGGGACAGAGTGGCGAGACGCTGCTCGGCGTTGAGAGGAGCCTGGCCTGTGGATAAAACGGTAGCTAACGGATGGATGGACGGTGGGTACTTTACAAATGTAATATGTCAGAATACCGTGCCTAGACTGGTTTAGACACGTTGCAGGTATCATTTGAAAGTATACTTTTGAGTTAAGTTTCCTTTGAATAAGCGCTCCATGTCAAATGTGCCCAACACTTGCCAGACCTACTGGGAAGCCAGACATTTGCAGCCTACTGACAGAATGTGGAACGAAAAGAGTTCAATTACTTCTAAAAACCACGGCAGTGAAAGCATCACAGTGAGCGGCTTCACGAGGCAGGACGTGAACCCCAAACCCAAAGTGGGCCCTCTTGCTTACCTTCGGTCGGATAAAAACGATTTGACAATGACACCATTGATGTTTAATACGCCGCAAGATGAGGTTTGTATAGTCATGTTAGGGTTGATAGTTAATACTAGTAGTCATGGTGGCATCATGCTTGGGAACTTTGGCAAACTTTGATCCAATAGGATTTTCTTGGGGGAGGAACCAGAACACAAAAAACGAGGTGGTCAACTGAGAGGTTGAGACAGTTTGCTGTCTCAGCTCCAGTTTCTCCATGGAGATGGGGGACCAATCGCCGATGGCTTCAGAGCTCTGCTTTCCACAGATGGGCAACGTCTCCTGCAGGAAGTCGTCGCTCGGTGGTTTCGTTTGGAGAGGTCTTTCAAGTGTTCTGCTGCCAACCGCCTGCGTTTTAATCCTGCTGCTCAACCTACTTGTCATTGTGGCGATCTCCCACTTCAGGTACATGTTCTGGCCGTTGCCCAGTTTTACATGCCGATGCGATGTGATTCTGATGTTGCGAATGTTTACTCTTATTCTGTTTGTTCCAAATGACCACCTCTTGTGCCATACGCTGACTTCTTTTCCTCCTTTCTTGTGTGCAGGCAGCTCCACACTCCCACCAACCTCCTCCTCCTCTCTCTGGCTGTGTCTGACTTTCTCGTAGGTCTTCTAATGATATCTGGAAGCTTCTTATTTTCAGGATCCTGCTGGTTGGCTGGTGACATTCTGTGTTCTCACTTCACTTTAATAACTTTCACTGTGACGTCTGCCTCTGTGGGAAACATGGTGCTAATATCAGCTGACCGTCATGTAGCAATTTGTCAACCTCTGCATTATAACATCAAAATCACTGTCAACAGAATAAAGATGTGTGTTTGTCTCTGTTGGTTCTCATCTTTTCTCTACTGTAGCATCATTTTGAGTGACCACCTGCTGCATCCCGGAAAGCTCAATTCCTGCTATGGAGAGTGTGTGGCTGATTTTCCCTTTGAGGCAGCTTTTGTTGACTTGCTTGTGACGTTCTGCATTCCTCTTTGCAGCATTGTGACTCTGTACATGAGTGTGTTTGTGACCGCTGTCTCTCAGGCGAGAACCATGCGCTCTCATGTGAAATGTGTCCAATTTCAACATTCTGTCCCTTTGAGAGCGAACAAATCTGAGTTGAAGGCGGCCAGGTCTCTTGGCGTTCTTGTTCTCGTGTTCATTGCATGCTTCTGTCCATATTATGGTTTCACTCTCACACAGGACCATCATCAGCTTCGTATTTATTCGACATTTTTATTTGATTTAAACTCCTGTATCAACCCCTTGATATATGCCTTGTTTTACCCTTGGTTTAAAAAATCCGTTCGACACATTGTCACGCTGCGCATACTCCAGCCTGGCTCCTGCGACCTCAACATGCAGTAGAGAGACGACAGTCTACAAATGAGCTTGTTTTCCATTTGCTCTCAGAAATCAGCAAAAGCGATTCTCATTAATAATGGAACAAATCGAATTGAAATTACATTCCGAGTATTCTTTTGTTTAATGTAACGTTGTTGTTTGTGTTCACGTCCATTTTCCGTAACAAGTCACGCCTGTATTGTTGTCGCTGAACATAATCCTGTTCATTGTCTATACAGTGATTAAACTAAGTGCTCGAGAGCAACATTTCCTTTTTTCAACAGATGAATGAACGTGTTGGGTGATATTTAAAACAAATGAAACCGTTTATCGCGCATCATCTATAATAAAACAATAAATCACTACAACGAAATAATTATTTTGTAATTATTCATTCCGTCACAGTGAATAGTCACGATACAATTTTGTTGGTAAATGTATGTAAACCCTTGGCTGCTGAAGAAATACGATAATTATCAGAATCAATTATTTAATGAGATTAAGCAATTAAACAACTAAATACATGCACAATTATGCCCTCAACTCTTCTGTTTTATGTGTCCTTGTCATTTCAATAACTTCATTCAAATAAAAACACGGTGCCTTAATATTTGTTTGGCCTTTTCTGTCATCGCACTCACTGTACTGTACTTAGACGAAACGAAGAAAAAAGAAATCGGCTGCAATTTAGCGAGAATTCAGAAGATAAATGTCGCCACCTCGTGGGATATTACCCGTACTGCATATAAAGCATGCCGGGAGTTGAGCTCTTTTTTTTATTTTTTATTCCTAGCTGGCACTCGGAGTGTCCTCGTAACAAAGGGCCGCGTCATTTTGTAGGACTGTCCGCGACTGTCTAGAGAAAAAATAGGAATTACACAATCACACATTTAGAAGAAAATACAACAAAACACGTCTGCCCAACTTGCATGGATTTCAATGTTTTGCTGTACCCATTACTTCACCTTTTTTTTTTTTTTTTTTGATTTAACCAGGGATTAAACATTTATTTCTGTTTTGACAACAACCTGTGATGTTGCTCTCATGTGATGGGCATTTTTATTGTATTTTATTTTTTTGCGCAGAAAGACATATAGTAAATAATTCCCCTGCCGCATCTGAGCCAGATTGGACAGCTCTAGACCCTGTGTTGAGCAAGGTAATTTTCAGACCTGGATTTTGATATCAGCCTTAACTAAGCCACTTCATTCATTTGCCATAATTGACCCACCTTTCTTGGAAAAGCCACAACAATTAATTGCTATTAAAAAAAAACAGATGGCTATTTTTAGAGCATACAAACCTATAGAGGTCAACCTGGTGCAAACATAACCTGGACAGACAGTGGTCATTTGTACTTGTACAAAGGAAATTCATTTGTACTTTTATTTCAAAATTATACGTGTGTATATTGAAATAGTTGCATTGCACCTGTATAAAATCATTTTGGGCTATAGCCAAAATGAACTACATGCCCACCACCCCAGTCAATGTTTTCATCTGAAAAATTAGTTCTTACAGCTACAAGTAACTACTGTAGAGAAAAGAAGTATTTGACCCCCCACTCCAATGATTTTGCCCGTTGTCATACTAAGAAATAAATGATCAGTCTCAGATTTTGATGGCATTTTGGAATTTTCTGGAATTTGTTGAAGCCGAAACGAAACAAAACAAATTCATCATCGAACACCACCACCATTAATATCAATATGTAGCGCAACAACTGAAATATTATATAATTTTTTAAATGATATTTTTTCACTTTGCTGTCATGTTGAGAGAAAATGGCATATCATTGGACACAATGGGATGTCCGTTTTAATTTACAAATACGGTAACTCCAAGGTATACAAGAAAAGGGAGGCGTTATCAACGAGAAGTTATCAACATTTGTCTTTAATCTAAGGTTAAGGCAATCCATTACAAAGCATTTCACAAACCACAGCATGACGACAATCATGTCCAACACTCGGTTTGGAAAATAATCAGCATGCAAGTCAAAGACCTGGAGAGGTATGGCGAAGAGCCGGGATCAAAAACAGGAGGCGTTGACTGCGGAGAAGCCAGACAGTAAAGCAGTGGTCCAGTAGCATGTATGACACAAGGCCGCCCTCTAGTGGCACTCAACAGAATTAATAAATCGAACGTTCAAAACTATGCTGCATTAGCATCTGCCGGTCCAACCTATTAGTTTGTGTCCACTGTGGTGGACATTTTGTTTATGTTTGACATCTTTTGAGTCATCCAGGCTCCTTTACTGAGCGCTAGCACGTTGGTCTTTCCAATCATGGCTTGTGTTTTGTTGGGTCAGAACTCACTTTGCCGTCTTGCTGAGATAGCAAAGTGGAGTTTAGGTTTATTCTGCTATCATTATTTTTATGTGGAGGCCATATTTCAAAGCAAACATGGGGAAGCGCCTATTAGCGTTAATGCTGCATCCAACTGAACTAAATTGCAACCAGAAGTGAAGTTACCCCAAATCTACATATTTTGAATCCAGATTAAAAAACTATGCCCCCCCCCCCCCACCCCAACATTCCTTTAAATCATTGCAAATGTGATTACATGTTTTCCAATTGTGTCTTTTGAGTAATTTTAATAAGCTACTTTTCTAAAGTATATTGAGTTTCCTTTGCATGTGAAATGTTGTTTTTCCTTGAGGCTCACTACATTTGCATTTATTCTTTGAAATCTGATGAAATTCGTGATATTCATTTACTATGAACTTCATTTTTAGAACCATGCTTTGAAACATTTCAAGTGATTTGATACTTAACTTTGGTGACGATTTAAACTTCTATCTTTAAAGACATTTCTTTGAATTTAAGTATATCCTCCCGAGACCCTGCATGTATTCGTTTGTGCCCGTTGTTGTGTCAATTTTGTGTCAGCAGGACAGCAAAATGGATTCCATTCCACTTATATATAAACAAGACATGATTGGAAACGCCAGGGTGTCCTTTACTGAGAACACTAGGACTTAGTAGGGTAGCTCGAAGGATTCAAAAGCTATAGACCAAAAACAAATGTCCAAAGCAGTGAATACAAATAAATAGGCTGGGTCTCAGAAGGATATTTAAACGCAGTGACAATATTCAAAACGTGCATAGTAAGTGGTTTTAAGGTAGTACTGTGTTTTAGGAAAAAAAAAAAAGAAAAGAAGATCCGATGCTGTACTGCGCCACAGGTGGAAAGAACAAAAATGGGAAAAGATTCTTGAGACTACTTATATTCAAAAGAACAAGTCAAGCAATATGGCTGACGTGTTCGTCAGCTCAAATGAAGCCAATTTTGGCCAACACACACACATGTGCGCGCGCACACACACACACGCACACTCAAGAAATTGCCGAAATTGCCAAGTTTGATTTTTTTGCACAGAATGTGTAGGCCAATTACGGGCCTTATGTACACAATGACAGCTTGCAAAAGAAAAACAGTCCTCAAAGACTGGCATCTTCAGACATGCAACAAAAATATCTTCCTTAATTTAACGCTTTGTAGTTGCATAAGTGTCAAATCGTTTGTTACAGTCTCTATGGCAACGTGCACAACAATAGTTGCATGGTTGACTTTAAAGTGGATAGATAACGGTAATGGGGAATTGTGCAACAGAAAATATTTCATTGCAAAAAAAAACAAAAACAAAAACAAACTGTCAACATTTGGAATGACTCGCATTTCTCAATAAATTGTTCATAAATGTGATCTGATTATCATTGGCAATTTTATCCAAACAATCCATCCACGCTTAATCTTGACCGTTTATGCTCACGAGGGCCGTGGGCATCCTGAAGCCGGCTGTCTTCAGGCATTGGGTGGTACACTGGTTCCCAGCCAATCGCAGGAGACACAAAGACGGACAGACGTTCGCTCTCGCAAACAAACCAAAGGAAAATTTAGACTGTCCGGTTTACCTACCATACATATTTTTGGAATGTCGGAATCAAATCGGGTAGTGCTCTTGAGACTAGAAAATGGCTCGGCGGATTTTCCGTGGTTGTGCAGCTTTAACAAACACCTTTAATCTGATCACATTAATTGATGACCCCTGACTCCAATTAGTTCTTGTAGAAGTCAATAGCCTCAGGGTTGACATACTTTTCCCGCATACATAGGAATAGGAATAAAAAAAAAAAAAACGAATTGGGGGCCAGCAGTTCAATGATAGGAATTATTTGTTAACTGATCTACTACTCTTGATGCTCTCACATCAGAAAGCAAATCGATGGTATTGAACATCACTAGCACTTAGTTAGTTCTCTTATCAAATGAGAACCAATTGGGAATTTTGTCGATAGTTGAGTCTGAATTATTTAAATGTCCTTATCTTTTGTGCAGAATAAATTAGTGGCATGTTAATGTTCTGATAAACGAAGCCTATCTGTCCTACACTGCCCCTAGGTGGCCAAAGCAGGCACTCCACGATGAGCGCTATTCACTTGATGCAAAAATGGGTCTAGCTCTTGTAGGAAAAAAAAAAAAATCACCAATCTTTGAGTTCACATACTTTTCAAACCCTGCCGTATGGATTGGGAATGACAAGCAGTTTTGTTTGTGATTTTATTACTAGGACGCGTTTGTTGGCTAGCCTGATAATTCCGCTTATCGATTCTTCTTCTTCATTGTATTATTCCTGAATTTATATCAAATCCCATCCCTACCCTGCATTATGCGCGCTAAAGTAATGCGTTCAATACAACCTGATAATATATTGATTGTGTGATATTAGTTTAGTAGACTGTCTGATGCGGTGACTTGGGTGGGATCACACTTTATGAACCTGTTATGGAGAAATAGCGGTCATTGCACAGAGTTCATTCACTGTTATTAAATCGAGCAAAATACATTTCTTGCTGAAAGAACCGCTCCTTCTTTAAAATGGTCCAATTTGACCCAAAATATAGTAGGAGGGTTGACGCATAAGCGTTCTCATTTATACAATCATTTCAAGTTGAATACACAGGTACCTGCTTGAATAGAGTTTGGTACAACAAAAGTGGCGGCTTTAGAAAGTATTCCCTCTTGTAGAAAGCAGAAAAATTGGGGCCTTATACAGTAGATACTATGGAGACAATATCAGGAGTATTAAAAAAAAAAAGAATCTAGTATTCATTGCCAAGAGTAGGGGTGGCAAAGCATTTGTGGAGGTGGCATCTGCCACCCTTTGCCACACTGCAAAACCGCCTATGTACAGATTACAACAAATGACATGTTATATCAGATGCAGTGAACAATAGTACAATTTTCCGTAACGCGGTTCATTATGGCAGTATCAGAATGTATTTGCCCACAAAATAGATGAAAGTGTGGATGTTTTGTCAGGAAAACCAACACGCGCTAACTAACAACATCCACAGTTAAATTGTAAACAGGTCTTGACTTTGAGTATTGTACAAGGCTTAGCCAAACTTCATTATATTCACCGTATACGCTAAATCTTAAGCAGGTAGTATAAAAAGTCCACAAATGTGTGTGAGACGCCTCCATCTCTTGACATTTTGATCCACAGCCTCCATGTAGCACGATAACACCTGGCTCAACAAATTTGGATATGTTTCCATATTTTTAGGCACATTTGGATCAAGTGACTGAGAGACTGATTCGAATCAAAGCAAATATGTCAAATACAGCGGTACCAGGCATGTCCCGGTAATTGCAGACTTTGGACAAAAAGCTGGGTCAAAATAATGGTCTTTTTTTTTTTTTAATTTTTTATGATCACACATCTTTGATGTTGGGGACTCTTAGGGCTTGGTGTTGTTGCCAGGCGTGTTTAGTGAAGGAGCATTTTGCACATTGACAAACTGCTCATTAGTGGCCTCTGGACCAGGATAGAAGAAAATCTTTGGGTGAGACGGAGATCTTTTTGGCGACTCCATTGAACTTGCAGTCCGACTACACCAGGTGTGCTCCGACATTTTTCTTTTCAAGATCTACTTTACAAGCATCCAAACTCCCGGATTTGACTTTTTTGCTTCGCAAGCATGTCTCCGGGTTATGAGAACCGCTGAACTAAAACAGTATCGCTCAGCACCGCAAGTAAGTAGAACGCACGCTAGTCATCATTAGCGATATTAGCTTAGTCCTTGGATGGAAAGCGGCTATGGAACGTCACCAAGCGACTCAAACCACACAGGAGAGCTTTACAATGGATTCATCAACATGACCCAACGACTTTAAAACGTTTTTATTGCTTTAATCGTTGCAAATATAGAGAAAGCAACGTAAATATCTTATCGCCACCACATTGTCTATAATAATAAAAGGGTTTTGGCGATATTGATAAATTGATAAGTCAAGCAATTTGCTGGTTGCTTAGTAGATTCTTCAATTGATTCCTCGGTTGGTTGATCAAGTCCCCTTATTTTTCTGGTGGGTGTGTTACAGCGTAGACTTGCTCCTTTGAACTCGATAGTTTCACGCCTCGTTCGAAGCACCCCTCTTCTCTGTCCTGAATTTGTTGTCCAGAAAAAACAATTGTGCGTCCTTTTGGAGATGCAAATTGCTTTTCCTTCCTGTTCCAAAGAGGCCACTTTTGTACATCTTATTTACTTGGTCTGTCCAATGGCCTGAATTACTCCTAGCTACCCGGAGGTTGCATCTACAGTTTTGTCCTGGGGATGTTGTTCTTGAGTCAACATTTGCAGATTAGCACGACCTGGAAAATGACCAGATAGAGAAAATCTACAGCCGCTGTTAAAGTCAGCTTTGTCCGCTGGCCGAGGTACCGCTGTTTTCCCATTTTTTGAGCTGTAGCATTTGCGAAAACGTGATGGAATAATAACCATAATACACGAAGAAAGAATTTCCTGATAGACACTTGATCACTGAAAGAACAATGTGACAGTAAATGTTATCATTCCTTTTGCAGCGTAAGTTCAATTGTCATTCCGCGACTTGCGTCACCTTTTCATAGTTGTTTTGTTGAAGTCTTGAGAAAAATGTCCTTTGCATGAATGGAATGGAAACCTTCGGCCAGCCTGACCTTGAAGGGTGCGGCTTAGCAAAAGGTCATCGATGATGCGAAAGCATTTGTTTTTGTACAAGCAAGAAAAAGATGATGAAATCATCCTTACGGTGGACAGGAACAGTTAGCTTATTATTAACACGACAACCTTTGTGCTTCTGCCTAGGGTAGTAATTAGTGCAATGTTTTGACAGAAATATTAGAAACGGGTGAAAGAATATTACCATGGCAACAACGCACAGCGACTTGCACTCAAAAATGCTTCAAATCAATCCATACAATGCTTAATATGTTTTTACATGCTTTTTTTCACCCCTTTTTTGAAATATATATAATACAATCCGTATCAAAATAGAAATGGTTATTTGGGGGGGAATTTGATCAATTTTACAGAAAGACAAGCCATTCAAATATGACGGAAACCTACAGGGAAAATATGACTTTGAGCGCCACTGTCTAAAAGTCCACCCCAAGACAATAAATGCAATCAACCAGAATACCTCATTTTTTTCTACACACATCTATTGCAAAAGGTGTCACAAACATGATACAAGATGGCACATCCTAATAGTATACTTACTGTCTTCTCGCTATTTCTGGCCTCTTTCTCAACTTGGACGGCAGACAAGAAAAGCTCCTTGGTCCTGAAAAATCGCAAGCTGTTCCAGAAAGGGGTCTCATCCCTCGTCGGCGAGGTGAGCAGGCCATCATAAGAAGTGTCGGGCCGTCACACGGCGTCGCTTTGGGAGCGGCCGCCGGGCGAATACGGCGGCGGCGGGACCGGGTTGGGCTTGATGGCTCTGCTCTTCATGTAAGAGATGAGCTGGTCGGGGATCTCGGCCAGGACGTCCTTGGCTAGGCGGGCCATGCTCAGGACGTGGTTGCCTGTGCGGTCCATGTAGTCCCTGAATGGGACAAACTGGAGGAGCGAAAGAGGGAAAGTATTCACGTGGCTCGAAATAAGTTTTCATTTTCTTTTTTGCAAAATATTGCAAATTATTGACCTAATTTAAGGTGCAATTTTCTCATTTTTTTGTTTTTGAAAGGTTGATTCCAGGGAACCAAGCAAGAGCTTTATTAATTAACATATTACATAATTGACAATTGGTCTCATCGTTTATATACTTGTTTATATATTTATTTCTGAATGTTTTTATGTATGGAGTACATATGCTTTGTTCCTGATAATTACAGTGTAAATGCCCTTTTAAATGGGACATTCATAGGCGCTTCATTTTTTTTGTTTGCTAAATATTAAGCGCTAAAATGACATTTGTTATTTGTTGATGATAATATCCGATAACACCTGAGAATTCAAATGAATTCAAATTAAGGAGGAGGAATATCATGATTTTCAAAACTCAGGACTGCGACCCTAGTGAAGATAAGCGGCTATAAAAACGGATACATTTTAGACCGATGCCAATTTTTGGCTGTGTTTTTTCAAACACAATTAATCATAGAATTGATTGAAAACATTATAATAAATAAAATAGCATTTGTTTACTCTCAGTGCATTTCAACGAGTGTCAATCATATATGCATTTTCACTTTTCATGGACGGCCTCTCACCTGTTACCCCTGATTAGAAGAGGTAAAAAATATTGTTTGAAAAAAAAAACTTTACTTTTTGGTTCACAGAATGCATTGCGTGATGCAATTAATGAAGTTATAAGGACATTGATTCTTGACATAAATGTCTGTGTTACTATTAGTTGAATGGGTGTTATATTTCATACATCTAAGCTTTGGCTTTTTTCGCCAATGTTTGAAGGGCTATAATGGGCCGATTTTATCGGGTGGCTGAGTCATCGGATGGGCCTTACGTCAGAATAGAGAGGATACCTTTCATTTCCAGACCAAAACGCGTGTAATTTGCCTGCAATTTTACTCTTGATTCTCAGTTTAGCAGTCCATGCTCATCCTCATTAGTGTTAATTACTCAGACAGCCACTTTTAATACAAACACATAATGAATCACATTTATGCTTCCATGAAAAACAAAGAAGCAATGTGATTGTGTGTCATAAATAAATGACTATAATTTACCTGTACAATGTCCCTCTCAGCCAATTTTCCACGCGAGGAAATCCGGATGTCATCTCCGTCCAACTCCACCATGGCTGAAAAGAAAAACGACAAAATCAGCATGAAATGAGCAGCTGTTGGTAATTACGCTTGCGGGTCGTATCGTTAGTCCATTAACTAAAAACATCCAATGATATTTTTGACCTTTGCATGTCTGCGAGCTCTCCGTTTAAATTTTAATTCATTTACACCGAAGCATACTAAGAGCAGTTTTTATTGTTTTGGACTCTGCGCGAGACTGGCTATTGCTTCGGCGTTTGATGGTGTTTCCTCTTTTTATTTGGATAATTTATCGTTTCGACTGTCTCTCATTGTATGACGAAATTTTGCTCTTTGCACAGCAATTTATAAGCGACACGTGTTGTTTTAAACCGTAACGTTGAGTTGGTTGCCTTCTGTAATAAATGAGGGAACCATGTCCAAAAATCACCTTCTTGTAATGTCGCACTATTAAAGGTCACTGCGAAATAATAGCCTAGCTAAAGTCACCGATCTGACTAACAAACAAAAGATCTGTGATTGGTGATTTGGTGACTTACCGTCAAACTCAGCTTGTCCGACCCCAACGATGATGATGGACATTGGTAGTTTGGCCGCCTGTGGTGAGTGACAAGAGAAGTAAGTCACAGGGTAAAGATTTTGCAATTTTGGATGCTGAATTATATCATGTTCCGTTTTGAGTTTCATGACCACCGTTGGGGCTGCGCTGGAAAATTTGCATAATGGTGCTTGTGCACATCTGCTAGTACTGTTTGTCAAAACTGTGCAACTTAATTGTCTTAATTGTTGGTCTTAAATCAAATTCTTCTGTTAATCTTCTTTCACCTGCCCCCGGTTTTCCTCGGGAAACATGATGACGCAAAGTAACAAATTATGTGTTTTTAATTTCAGATCACTTTCACAGTTTAGAAGCTAATGACGCATAAGAAAGCATTTCAAATTCCATCATTGTTTGAGAACTTGAGTTGATTTAAAAAAAAATAAAGGTACTCTATTAATCTGTTTATTTGCAGAAGTGAACGTGAGAATGTGATTGGCCAAAGCGTATGAGTCAAACTGATAGTAAGCTGACGCTGCCGGCTGCAATTGCCTCGTAAGAAACACTTTTTTAGCAACCCCCCTACAAAAAAATGTTGTATCCGGTGGACGCGCTACGATTTGAAATTACTCGTCCCACGGCAAATATCACGCGTCGGGGATGCAGGAATGCAGGCAAACGAGAGTACCGCGAATCCCACTAACATTCTTGGCAATCATATCGCAGCTGAGCGTGTCCTGTCGGAACGTGGGTCTTGGCTACTCAGCAGTTGTTGTTTGCAAAGGACCATGAGACTGTGAGTAGTGTTAGATTGTACTGCAGTCGACAGAATTTGTGATCTTAATGAACGGGTGTACTACATGGTATCTCATTCTGCATTCCAACCACGCCCGTCGACAGATCCCCAAAGAATAAACGATCATAATAGATACGCAGAAAGAAGAGAAACATAAATTATAGATGAGTTCATAAAGGTTTCTTGGCTTCATTTCATAGCGCATTATAGCACAGTCAGTGTGAAGTGTCCAGAGGCCTTAGAGGAAATACATAATTGAGCGACTGTGGCCAGAAAGTGAAGGCTTTACAACCACCATTAAACTGTGCATATTTCCATGATGTGGATTTTAAAACATAAAATAAGACTCATTTTAGTTCAAACTATGTAAATGTGTGATTATTGCAGCAGGGCACCACTAGATCTTTATTAAAAATCTCTCCGCTCAGGGTCATTTGTAGATGAGGTAAAGGAAAAGTGTACGTAAGATAAAACTAATGTATTATTTACGACAATTTGTACTTATTCTTCAAAACCCATTACATCTGTGCTCGAACAGGGGAAAAGTGTGAAATACTTTCGTTATCGACAGTCTTTTGATAAGGTCTTACCTGACTCAAACATATTAGCTCAATATGATCTAAAAAGTGTTCAGACTTTCAATCTTGAGATGAAATCACGCCACCGGGCTTATGTGGGTGAGGATGAGGCCATGTTTCGTGACACTTCCCGGACATTTTGGACATTTGGCAGCGTTAAGTAAAATTATTTTTTTCAGTCAGTGTTGTGTCTTAGTTTTAATTAGGTTTTTAAAAACTATATATTGACACTTGCATTCCGTGAGATTTTGGAAAAAATGTCACCCTCTAACTCTTACTGCCATTTAAATCAATTCATTGAAAAATCTACATCAAGAACATGAGGCCTTGAAGAAGAGCTTCAGGAATGGACCAATAGATGCCCTGGTCACTATAAACCAATCATGGTGGCTAGGTGCATGTTGTTGCATACTTCAATGCGCCTTTTACGGCCATACAAGACAAACTGGATGCAGCAATAGCGAATCTGGAGAGTTCAAACTAGCATTTTCAGGTGCGAAGACTTTGCTATAAAAGGTACAAACATACTGTAGCATCACAAGGGGACGTGTGGTGGAGGGACGCCCCCCCCCCCCCCTTTCAAAAGCCAATGCCACACCCCAAAATGGCAGACAATCCAGGAATGACATCGCCCAACATGCATCATGACCTCAAAAGCTGTATCTGCAAAAGCCACCTGGCTGAGGGATAAAAGAGAGGACTGGGGCGTTGAGCTAAAGACAAGAGATTCGAAAGAAGTTTTCATCATAAGGCGGTCTTTCGGCAAAACAACTTTGGTACCGACAAACTGTTCATGAATGAAGGAGTACAAAAATGCCATTACCCATTCAATTAACTATTTTGGAAAGTAACTTGGAACTATTACATTTTAATTATTAAAAAAAAAAAAAAAAAAAAAAAAAAGTCCAGCACTGGTAACCAACCTCTCGTTTGCCTGCCTAGATGCACCCTAGGAATTCTTTCAATGTATAATTCACAGTAAGATTATCAAAATGTACATTTGGCATCAAATAAAAATGTTTGATTTAGTAAATCAAATGTTTGGAAGTAAATAATCCATTTACATGTTTTTTCTGTTATCGTTCCAGTGCACATCATCTAAATAAATGTTGTACTGTATGTTGTAGAAAGACATTCACAGGGATAAAGTAGGCAGTCTTTCTTCCTGAGGGGGCGGAGGTGGGTGGGAGTGTCTAAGAGAAAATGTATGTGTGTGTGTGTGTGTGGGGGGGGGGGGGGGGGGGGGGGGGGGGCGTAGCTGCTCATTGACAATGGCTGGTTAAGGTGCAAGGTATTACACCACCTATACACCTCTATCCTTATTTATCCGTAACCTCTTGTTTTGCACTTGTAGCCCTGACAGAATCATCTTCTACGGGGCATTTAAATAGATATATAGAAACCTTAGAAAGCATACAGAGATGAAATATTCCGCCTGTGGCATTCCTCACTCAGCATATATATTTGTTAGCAGTATGTATACTGAAACACCAAAGTGGGCAGGCTTCACCGCTCAAGGGCATCTTTTGAATTTCAAAATGAACTGGACAAACTCAGAGGTAACTTGGAAAAAAAAAGAAACTTCTTTTCGGTTGCTGATGCGTGTCTCAGACAAAAGAGTTCTTACATAGGAATAACACTGGGATAAAAGTGATTCAGCAGCTGCAGCGAGTGTTCAGCCCTTGATGCGGACTGTTTAAAAATAATTGATCTAAAACCTTTTATTTTTCTGAAACGTTTTGTCTCCACACACACACACACACACACACACACACACACACACACACACACACACACACACACACGCACACACACACATATTGGAAACATATATATATATATATATATATATATATATATATATATATATATATATATATATATATATATACACACATATGTTTTATCTATCTATCTATTATAAAAAACAAAACAAAATCTACAGTCCCGATTTAAAAGTCTCGTGTAGGATTTGCAACCGGGGTCCATTTGATTTTAAATTTATTTCTTCAAGCAAAGACACCCTTAGGGTCAGACAGAATTCTTATCATCTGCAATGTTAAATTTGGAAAAACATCAAAGATAGAGTGAATCCCTACCGGCTGCCTGTGTAGATATGTGAATATATTAGTCAGATTTGAATCTATGTTTCAGCGCTCAATTAGCATCAGATATGTCTTTCCATAGGCACACACACAAGCAAAGACGTACACATACGCACACACATACGCATACACACACACGGAGAAGAAGCAGGAAAGGTGAGTTCCAGGTGAAGCAGGACGACGTTCAGAGACGTTGAGCAGAGCAGCAGACAAGATCTTAAAAGGAAGGTGTGGCTGTTCCAATGGTTTAATTAACAGTCGCAAATTCCCTTTAAACCCAGTCTGCTGGGGGTCTACGGGAGGCCAGCTGCATCCTCTGTGATGCCCCCCCCCCCCCCCCCCAAAAAAAACAAAAACAAAACAAACAAAAAAAAAACAGGGGACTCGGCTTGACTCGGCTATTTGTGTACTATGTATGTAAAATGCCCCTTTCACATATGTCCCTTTAGCGACATTATCCATACAAAGAATTCATTTGAACCCCACTTTAAACATTGTCGGATATAACTCTTAAAGATAGAACATTTATCATGAAGTCCAATGAGCAATGGTCACTCAAAGAGCGCATACCGTACATTTTTCTGAGACTTTGATGATATAATGATCCAAGAGCCCTACTGTCACTCTGATTGGGCTCCAACTTTGGGGGATGAAACAAATTCCCTTTAGATGCTAAATATGAATCCATTTAAGTCTCCCTGACATCCCGTCCTCCCTTGTGGTCTCCATAAATGGGAACATACAAGAAAAGCGGTAGAGGAAACCAGCGGAGTAGAAAACACGAACGGCGTCTCAAACGGAAAGCCCACGGCCGCACTTACGTTGACGATGGCCTCCTTGGTTTGAGCCATGTCCGAGATCACGCCGTCCGTGATGATGAGCAGCACAAAATATTGCGAGCCGTCCTGCACCGCTGCCGCGTACCTGAGGGAGACAAGCACATCGGCGGTACACTGAAAACTTGACATCCATCTTTTTTGTAACGCGACACGAGACACGGGCTACGACGGCCAGTGTTTGAGCAAATATTAGACCGAGGCACCCATGCCAAATGCCACTCACATCAATCAATAATAGGGCTGCAGCTATCGTACTTTTTGTTATTTGGATATCTTGCTGAAGATTCGATCAAATAAATTGGTAAAAATAAGAAAATGAAAAATAAAATATGTGAATAAAAATAAGACATTTATAAATTTGCTTTAAGAGTCATTATGAATAAAGAAGGAAAACAAATTCAATGTAAGTATTGACCAACTTTTTAACGACCATTCTGAAATCATCAGCATTTTTCAATTAAATCCAAAAGGTACTTGGCAACATTAGTTTTCTCTTTAAAAACATTAGTAAGGTTTTCGACACATTTATACCCATTTGCCCAATGGAATTTCACAAGCCTTGTAGCAATTTTGCTGGTTTGTAAAAAATTGATCAGTAGGAAAGGTAACTGTCCGTTGAAAAATTACATTTACAAACCCTTTCACCGGCAGCCCAGTTCAACTACATTTTTGACTTATATAGCTTTCCAGGGGCGGCTCGGTGGCGCAATGTCCGCCTCACAGTTCAGGGACCCGAGTTCAAATCCACTTATGTGGAGTTTGCATGTTCTCCCCGAGCCCGGGGTTCTTTCTCTCTCCCACACTCCAAAAACATGCATGGCAGGTGTATTAGGTGCGTGAATGGGTGTCCGTCTCTGTGTGTCCTGCAATTGGCTGGCAATCAGTTGAGGGTGTCCTCCGCCTCGTGCCCGAAGTCAGCTGGGATAGGCGCCAGCGAGTCTGCGACCCTTGTGAGGATAAGCGGCTTTAGAAAACGGATGGATGATTAGTTTTCCAGGTGAAATGGCCTGTGAATGAGTTCAACTGTTTTTGAAAAATAATCTGATGGCTGTCACCAGCCTTTATGGGGCACCGCTAATGCTCCCAGTTGTTGCTGACTGCTAACAGTCGCAGGCGTGTATACAATGTCAGCATAACAGTATGCCCCGACATACTGTTAGGATCAACTTCAAAATAAAAGTATATCAACGCATTAATGTCTAAATGTTATTTGGAACTTTTAAGTTTATTTTGAAGGTGACCTTCCCTCCAAATTGGCAGCGTACAACTTGGGGTTGAATCGACTTCTTCCTGAGAGCGTAAACTAAATAAACGGATACGTAAAGCGAAAAAAAAAAGGGGGGGGGACTTACATTTTTGGGGGAATTGAGGTACTCAAATTAATAATCTTGAAATATTATCACTAAAATATTGCTTGCAAAGCAAAATTATGGTATGGTATGGTATGATAATGGTGACAAAGTGATGACACTCTGGAATAAATTATTCCAAATAGAACTGATGTCAGTGAGAAATGGAACAAACAGGGGACACGCAGAAACGTACGACGACAAAAAAAAGAGGAAGAAAATAAGAAAGAGGAAGAAAGAAAAAAAGAAAGAGGAAGAAAAAAAAGAAGAAGGCATAAAATATTCCTTGCCACGCATCAGTTACTTTACCCATGCCATACAAGCTTTATATGGAATGTAAATAAGCGACATATGCCGTAGTGCTGCGTGTCTCCCAGGTCCTTCCAGACACTTTTACCAAAGCCAGCGGAGACGGCGCACAGTAAGCGTGGCCTACTTTCACGGCCTCTCTGGCTGCCTCATGAATAATTGATTCTACTGTTTATGCAAGCGATGCAGTTTTACATTCCCATTTCCTGAAAACATTTGAGAACGGACAGCAAACAATGGTGAGATCCAAAGGTGGGTCAGAACATTTCAAAGGACGCACGTGCTCAGGATGTGGTTGTGGGGCATCAAGGTGAACAAGTGGTTAGCGTGTGCGCCTCAACATTTTGTGGGCTTTTACACTTGGCGGCGGCGTGGCCCCAACTGAATAGACGTTGCTTTGTGCATTTCAGGGACTGAGACTCTCAACGCTTTGCTTTTTAGATACATCCATCTACAAGACCATTAAAAACACACACACATACATGCTGATCCATTATTGCATCATATTACACTTAACCCTTTTGGCACCAGATTTTGTTTCCAATAAAATTGTGTCATTTCAATATCACTATTTCAACAGGTTGTACCTTGAAAATGGGTCAAGATAAAGGCATACGGTAAATGTAGCATGGTGCATTTTTACTACTCTGACGCATAAAGGTTTAATTTATAAAAGTACAAAGCCAATGAGGGACTCTCAATACTATAGATTTGTTAAAAAAAAGAAAAGAGAAAAAAAAGAAACGGACCTAATTCGAACATGGCGGTTTCCGCTCAATGTCAGCAATATGCAATTGTGAACACAGTGGTTGCGCCTTTGGATATACAATAACAAGCAATCATCTTTCCACAATTTGTAACTTTTTCTTTTTATAGGTAAAAAACACTCAATAATATTGCCTTTTAAAATAACTACATAGTAATGACATGAATGTAAAGAATCAAGTTATCATAGAACTAATGGTACAACTCAATTAATTGCGGTATTTCTTCTGATGTAGCAAACTTAGCAACTAGGAGGCAGTATAACATAGAAGAAGCGCTTCCTCTACTTTCAATGACTCAAGAAGGTGCAAATAAATAAGGAATGTATTTTTTTTTAAATGATAATATATATCATATATTATATAATATTTTCCACAATAATTATCAATGCATTAACGGTTAAATATGAGATAAATATTTCGATTAACATGAATGGTTTCAAACGATCACTTCTTAACATACCTAGTTGTGTCAAAATACCAACACCGAATAGATATTTTTAGCACAGGCTGCAGGCCACCAAGTTAGTGATCTTTGATGCAAGCAGTGATTATCAGTGAAGATGCACTTTAGACTGGTAAACAGCTAAAAAAAAATAAAAATGAGGCATGCAACCTTATGCAAGACGCCAAACAAAAGAAAGTTCTCCTCACATATAAACCTGACACTTGTACTAAAAACGAACACTTTCCAGATACCTCTTTCTTCTCGGGCCAGAATCTCGGAAGTGAAGCAACTATGCTAACTATCACACTCTCTAATCATTTATATTTTGGTAAAAGAGCTTGCAGAATACAGTTTTAGAGTGGTAGAGCAGGTCATCCAGTAACCCAAGGGTCAGGTGTCCGCTATGTCGGAGTCAAGCGTCATCGTGTCCTTGGGCAAGACACTTCACCTACCTTGCCTGCACTTGTCGGTGCATGGGTGCAATATAGTGGCCATGCTTCCGTCATTCTGCCCCAGGACAGCTGTGGCCACACAATGTAGTTTCCCGCCTCAAGTATTGGGCAACTTACTTCAAAAATGTAATGCATTATTTATTACTTATTACTGTCATTTTAAAGTAATTACTTACGTTACAATATTACTGTATTTGACATGTAAGGCATTACACTTATTGCATTACTTTCATGTTACTCTCAACAAACTAACTGGAAATATGGATTTCATCTCATTACGCTCATTACACATCCAGTGGAAGGTTGGCTTGAGCCTAAACCAGCACAATTCACTTATTTTGTATTGCATTTAATCCTTTTAGGACATGACAAAATACTTTTTTTTTTTTTGTATTTTAATCCCTTTATTACTTAGCTTCACAGCATAGTTATACATTGTTTATGCTTTAGGTAGAAACAGTGCATTCTACAATTTCAACGTACTGTTTAACATGAGTTTTTGTATGCTTCATCTTAATACATATTGACCAGAACTATTTAGAGACTATTATTAATAGCCATTGTACGGGGAAAATTGTGTTAGCTTACCTTGTCATTATAGCTAGTTGCGACAGGTTTCTCACTGACAAGGGTTAGAAATGCTGGCGAATCCACTGTGGAAAATGGCAACATATCTTCTACGTACGACATACTCCGCCACAAGTCTCCAACCCTCTTGAGGTCAAAGTGGCATTCCTGAGCAAGAGAACGATAATTTTGCCTGCTTTGTTTTATCCTCACTCTCAATCCTCTGCGTGTTTTCTTTTCGCTAACTTCATGTTTCTATGGAACCACTCTAAATGTTTTGTCAAATTACTAGTGCTACTTGGCAAAAACGACATTTAGTGTGTCGTGCACACAGTGTACCTAACTATTGCATGCTTCTTGTCTTTATCTCTGAGGAACAGAAAGTAATGGGTGTATGTCCATCTTGTGTACGCATTGTCCATATTCAAACGTCTGCTGCTGCTGCACTCATCTCTGCTGTAGTAGGTAGTAAAAACAGAAAGTAAACAACTTTTCTCCTAAGATCCTAGGGTTTTTATGGCAAATTTGCGGAAAAAAAACACCACTTTGATGTTAAAAATGCATTATTATGCTTTGAGTTACTCTCATTTATACCAAGTGAAATATTAGTTTTTTTGTATGTAATGCAATACTCTACCGTGTCACAGCAAAAACTAATGCACTACAGTAATTACATGACTTTTGTAACGCATTATTTAATACACTGCTGGTGTATGCATGGATGCACATAGTGTAACTGGTACGCAGGTAGGGATGGACAACAGAAATCACTGATATGTAACATTGCACCTTTACTTCCTGCATTTGTGTACCTACTTAACTTTCATCCATAACACCCAGGGCCCGAGTTAAACAAATGTTGTCGTCGTTGTTTTTTTCTTGAGAAGTGGCTCCAGGATGTGTCGTGGTTTGTCACACACTTCAATTTGGTTCTTGGTTAGCACACAAAGCAGGTGCCTTTGATATGAGGGTGAAACCTTTCAGTCATTACTTAGTAGACCAGTGTTTTTCAAGCTATTTTGAGCCAAGGCACATTTCTTTCATTGAAAAAAATGCCGCAAAACACCACCAGCTGGTTGAAAAACACTGTATTAGACAAGTATGAAAGGAGCATGGGAATGTAGCACAACTTATTTCAAACAAACAAGTTAGTTGAGAAGCAAGGGCTAATTGCCTTCTTGCTAGGTGGCGGCACAAACTGCAGGAACAACACAATCTCTGTGTGATAGTTTTCTTGTATCACTTCATGCGCTTAAGCATGCACGTCCCATGTCTTCCTATTTGTTTACTGAGGCGGCTTGGACTGGCTGTGTATCATTCTTGTGAAGGTGTAAAGGAGATTGTTTATGTTGTCACTTTACAGTGACAAAGAATTTATTTATGACTTACTATGACTAATTAAACTGGGTCCCGAATGAAACCATAAATGTGATAACGCGGCGTGGCTTAGGCAAATGCCAGCGTGATATTGGACCCAGGTGTAGGGAAGCTCCGGGACAATTAATGCGTGAGATAAGCCATTCTCATTAGCAAAACGGAAAGCAAAATCAGGATGTGGAAAAAGTGGACAGCAAACTACATAATACTAGCAAGCGGGTAACACACCAAAAAACATGAGCTGGCAGGTAGACAGGACTAGACAAGAGAATGATCTGACAAAAAGGGAAACTAAACAGGGAACTAAATACTCTCAACACTAATCAGGTAACCTAAAATAGCAGGGCAGGGACATGAGGTAGGGAACCTGATTGGTAGACACATCGGAGGGGGGGTGAGGGTGGAGGCTAAACACAGATATAACAAGGACAGACATGAGGGGAACAGAAACAAGAACATGACACAAGTACCCCATGATTGGACATGAACAGAAACTCCCCAAATTAACCCACAACCAAAAACCCCAACAACACCTACAGAACATGACAATAGCTGAGCTGACTCATTATGAACGTTCAAGCATTTACTTGATTATTGCATCTATTTATAAATTCATACTGCCTGTTAGATGTAAATCTGCACTGCGTGGTGCCGTATGAGACTCTTTTACATTATACAATCAAGCTTCTTTGTAACGTGTTAACTGTGTGACCAGTTACCATGGAGACCATAGAGCAGATGCTCTAAAAACTTTTTTCCTCTCCCAGCATCATTACTTAGTTCGCCTACATGAAGCAATAATAGAAAGATTGCTCATACTACTTTCATTCGAACATTGAACATTTATTTCAATGTTCTGACTTTATACAGTATATGGCTAAAGCTCATTTTTAAATTAAACCATGTTATCGCACTCTCTAATGGTGCCACATTTCACATCAATATGGGAGGCTTATTGCACAGTCATTCATCATCCCAGTATGTAGTATAGCCAGTAAATTCATTGGATGATAATTTCATAATTTGCAAAGCTTGTTAGAAATGAATCAAGCGTGTGGCGTGCTCCATTGCATTAAAAACTCATTTATAGGGCAAATGTTAACCCTCCTGTTAAGTTGTCTGTAAATTAGAGCAGAACTTAGAAGAAGCATTTTCTAGTGAAATTGCCCGCGAATGCTCAAAAACTGAATCAAATAATACGGGCATGTGAATGATATGGGATGATTTGGAATGATGCTGAAAGATATCAAATGATGTGATATACCAATATCACTGGTACTTTGATAAAAGCGTTTTCAGATTACACAAAATCAATGGTCAATGGTCAACTTTTTTCTATTTCTTAACATATACACAAAATGCACTTTAATGGGCCTTTACCAGTACAGAGATTTTGAAATAAAGCTGATTATTGGCCTGATACAGATACCAGGTAGCAGTACAAACATTTACACAATTAGGACAACCTTGTTCTTTTTTCATCCATATACAGCGGACCCCTGTGTTACAATGTCCCCGACTTACGTTATTTTCATATTGCGACGTCGACTACTGAGTTTTTTCATTCCCTCTTTAAGACATTTTCCTGGTTATGCGACAAAAACAACTGTCATGACCCTAGGGGCTTGGCTGTAGTTGTGTTGTTTCGTCTCCCTCTGCAGGCGTTTTTAGGTAGTTACACTTATTTTCATTTGCCGTCCCTGCAACGCCTCACTACAATTCTGCTATTGGTCAGCGTCTCCTCACGGAGATGCTGGTCTGCTATTGGTCGCCCCCACTTGTTTCAAAATAGCGGAACAGTAAAATTTTGTTCAATAGTGAGTGGTTACAAAACCGTAATTATAGTGCATTTTTCTGCTTAGTTCAAAGTTGAAAGTGTTAGCCATGGGTCCCAAGATTGGTGAAATTTCAAATCCCTAGTGCTTCAGCTTTGATGCGAAATTCCTTGGAGGTTTAAGGTTACAAGATTATGGTATGGGTGTACTGTATGTGTGGTAAAAAAACGACACCAGTGTTACTGTATACAATGCTATTAATGGTTAGAGCAAATAAAAAGCTAAAACTATCAGCAAATATCGGCCATTTGGCTGATTATTTTTAGTCGATGCTTGAAGGGCCAGAACATGGATAAAGGCCCGAAATTGGCACGATGCTAATATTTGGTATTGATGCTCAAAGTGCTCTAGTTTTCCCATCACAAAAACAAAGGTTTCTTGACCTCATGTGACAGGAGGGTAAAGTATCATTGGATAACTCTTTGTGTGGGCCCGTTGCAGGTGACAGCAAGTGCAAATGAGTGATGTGAGATGTGGCTGTGCCGTTACCTTGCCACATGATTGACAACAGGAGAAAAGTTGGTGGGTCCATACAGCTGCACCGTCTTAAGGCTTTGGTGGTACGCATCCAGAATCCCCTCCATGCCATTGCAGTACGGGTTTTCTATATTGCCATTCTGGTAAAATGAAATAAAAACAGTCGTCGGAAGCGGAAACGTTAGGGTGGCTGCACTTGCGGCAACAAAAAAAGAGGATCCCCCTATAAAGTGATACCCTGATGTTGGAATAGAGCATCAGCTGGATAAGTTGGGGGTTTTGTCAGTATTTTTTGGGGAGTCGAAAGTTAATGGGTTCTGGGCTTGAATCTCGCCTTCGGCCCTTCTGCCTTGTGTGTGCATGTCGTGTTCCATACGCAAATGCAACAACAGTGTGCAAGCATACCTAATTAGAAATAATATGTCTATTTCAATTCAGAAGTGAAAGTTGATTTTTAAAAGCCACTCGCAGGAAGTGTCAGCGTAAAAGGCTCGGATGTTACGCTGCTATGAATCTCAATTTGTTGATTTGAATGAAAACACGGAGCGATACCGACGTCGACAGCCTCTCATTAGCGTCTACAATCAGCAGCCGACTGAGGGATGGTACAAATTGATTCCTTACACCAGTCAGCTTGGCAGAAACTCATTTACACGAGAAAATACACATGCTACATTTATTTGGAATTATGCAAAGCATATGTGGAAAAGCCACACATTCTGGCTCGCCCAAGCATGTATGCCGATGAGGGTATGCAAACGTAAAGAATCCTCACTAGATGTCATTCCAGACAGCATCAAACGATGAAATCTTTGATTTTTTGGCACGTTTTTTTTTCTTAAGGAGTTTCTGTGCCAAGCTGGTTGAAAATGTAACGTTATTGCGTGATAGGGATACTGGTTGCATTTAGCCTGAAAGGACTCTCATGTGACAATATTTTGGATCTTGTGTGACCGGAGTGTTGCAATCCATTCTATCTGTTTGTGATGATTTACTAAAAGGAGCACTGAGTCGAGATGTTATGCTATGTTAGCTTCTCATGCTAGCAAATTGCCAAACAGCTGGCTCTTAAGTGTTTTGTCCAAATGCATTTGTTCGGCGCTATGGGTATCATGGAAGTGAAGATGGAAGGCCAGTCACGTATGGGTATTTATTGATTTATTATTAACAAAAATCAACTTCTCCGACATGGGTTTTCATTTATGATCATATCTATTGCAAGTTTACCCATTTATTTTTCTTGATTTTTCTCTTTCCTACTGTCTCAAACGAGAAAAAAAATAGTGATTTTATGGATTTTTACTTTGTTTTTACAAAAGAAACAAAATAACCAAAGAAAAAGGGAACAGAAGCAGAACAAAAAATTCCCTACTCAGAGATTTTGTTTATTGCTGGTATCTTTGAGAAATCTCTGAGATAAATGAGGGAACGTTGAATAGCACATTTAAAAGACAACAAAAAATGATCACCAATGTGTTGTACAGCTCCTGCCCCCCGAAAGAAACAAATAAATGAATAAATGTCAACATGAGTGTACAGTAGTTTGATAGAATGCTTAGCTAGTGTTTTTTTGTGATGAAAGGACAGCTATATGGGTCGTGTGTGATGCATTGTAATCCATCTATTCGGAATGTTTGACGAGAAGGCGTGCTGAGTGGAGATGTCAAGCGCTATGCTCGCTTTTCACGCTAGATAATGAGCTGTCAACTTCTTTACGGTTTTGTTTTCCTCTTCGAGTTGTCATTTTTGGAGGAAGTTTTGTTAAAAAGTCTTTGTGAGTAAAAAAAAAGGTAGATAATTGAAAATTGAGCCAAAATCTTGTACATGACCCCACCCCCCCAAAATGACTTGTTTGTTTAATTGTTAATGTTGGATCACAAAAGAGAGCAAGTCATTTTCAACACAATACAAGACAATAGTCTTGTAGTTCTGACTTTGAAATTTTTATTATTACTCTTTTTTTTAAGGTTTCAGTTCCATATATTTTATGTGTTGTATTTTCTCCGTTAATGGTACAAATCAAACTCATTGCTAATAATTTCTGGAGGTCCATTATGGGGAGAGGTTGTGTCACAAGTGAATGAGTATAGTGGCACCAAAAGTGCAGAGATTTTGTGTTTTATGGAATCAAACAGAAACACCAAATCTATAAAATCCATAAATTTAAGGGGACATCACTGTTCCATGAAGGGTCATAGCCAACCAATGATTTGAAACGGGGGTGTCAAACCGATGGCCCGCACGGCCAGATCTGGCCCATAAAGTGAATTGAATAATTATATACTGAGATTATTTTACTTTTGCTTTTAAGTTATATACCATTATTTTACCAGTCCGGCCCACCTGAGAATGGATTTTCCTCCTTGTGGCCTCTGAGCTAAAATGGGTTTAACACCACTGATTTGGAAGAGTCATTATTTTCTGTCGAGCTTTACGTTGAAAGTAGTGCCATTTGAAATATTCTGAGAGAAAAAGTGGTATATCAATTTACAAAAAAAAAATTAAAGTTACTCACTGCAGTGAAATTATTTTATTTTTAATGATGGTGGCAGTTTTGAATGAATTACTCCAAATAGAATTGATCACAGTGGCAACAGTGTTTGTTTTGAGACGTGATCGATGAAAAATGATTTGCTGTCACAAACGACTCACCAGGGGGAACTCATGGGAGACCCGACCATCTGGGGGCAGCTTAGCTCCAAATCCCAAAGCAGGGAACATCTTATCACTGTCATAGTCCTGGATGATCTCACCCACCGCCTTGAGAGCCATGGCATAGGCGTTCATCTGGTACGGGTTCATGTAGTGGAGCGAAGTCGACTGAGACGGATTGCCTGTCAAGGCCAGAGAATAGTCATTGATGTGAGCCCTCGAAAGCAAAAAGCGCAATCAGGCTGACGCCAGCTTTCGCATGCGTGGAGCGGAACCGAGTGTGCATGACGTGATTAGCAAAACTTTCTACTTATTACAGTTGACTAATATGACAGCTGCTGCTCCAGAAAGATTAAAGATAAAATACCTGCGTTTTCTTTGATGATGCCATATGCATCTCTCTGCACAATATTGTACGATATACAGAGACGAAGCCTATTCATTCGTGTTCACTGTAGTGTGGTTTCGTTTTTGGTCCATCAAATCAAAGTGGGCACAGTAGAGGACATCCTGCCCTTTCCATTAATGTCTCATGCTTTTGGATGAGATGTAAATAACTTTGCTGTCTTGCTGATTGCATTCACACAAACTCCCTGAGCAATGCCTTGCGCCACGCTGAGCAGGATCGAGCGTGTTAACAAAACCAGTATCACCCCTGTCCAAAACATTAGATCATAATAAGTTGCATGTAAGTATGTTACAAAAAAAAAGATCAAACCCCCTATCAACTGATTATATGGATAATTATGGATTTTGTAACTTTTTACGCTGTAAATTGAAATCAATATAAACAAATAGGAAATTTGTAATAATAACGATGAGGATATTGACGTTTAACCCCCCGTTGGCAATTCTGATACCATTTGGGCCAATCATCTTGATAAATCTAAAACACACACACACACACACACACACACACACACACACAGCAAGAGGCTGGTGACTATGAATAAATGACATTGGATTGTCAAAATAGGAAGAGGTTCAAACAGCACTCTGTGTTCATTCCTAAATGCTTGAAAATGGGATTTATTTGTTTACACTCTGAGCCCATACGACCATTGATTAAATAAATAATGACTTTAATATTTGATATTTTACAAGACAGGCATATGAAGTCCAAAGGAACATGAGTGATACGTCCCATCAACAATACGTAAATATAAAGAAAACTTAAATTCATTAATTGTTACGTAACGTTTTTATTCAATTACTGTAAACGTGTTGCGATGCTTCATCGGTCAGATAATAATCCCCAAGAAAGATTTTAAGGGCTTTAGTTACACAGTGAATATGCCAATTTTCTCTAATCTACACTCGTTAGATGAAATACTTATATTTAGCTTACCGTATTTTCCGCACTATAAGGCGCACCGGATTATAAGGCGCAACCTCAATTAATGACAAATTTCAAAACTTTTTCCATATATAAGGTGCACCGGATTATGAGGCGCACCCTCAATTAATAACATATTTTAAAACTTTTTCAATCACAATATAGTAATACTCAAAGTAATAACAATAATAACTCAAATAATAACTCTAAACTCTCAATAGCATAATAACTCAATGTCAATATGACCAACCTTGTTCAACTGTAAACACACAAAAGAAACAGGCAAAGCTTACTTTATCACTTCATTCCCCATCTACCAATCCCAATCGCAATATCGATCCATATATAAGGCACACCTGATTATAAGGCGCACCATCAGCTTTTAATTTTTTTTTTAAGGCTTTTGGGTGCGCCTTATAGTGCGGACAAAAACGGTAAATATATATTTAGTGATGAACAAAGTCAAACTGTCAGATAATTGTAAGAACAGGACATAGTGACCTATGTTGCCACATTTTGGGAAAATGGTATGAGGGCAGGAGAGGAGCGTAGCATCCAAATGACTAACTACGGCCCTGGACCGCCCATTTATGACTCGTGCATTGATAACGTGAGACAGGCACGAAGCTGCAAGGATCCGTAAATAGCATGACATGTCTGTCAACGCTTAAGATGTACCCTATTGTACAATAATTCAACTTAGCGTCGGGTGCTTTATACCCTATGTCGTTTATCAGGAGATTGGTTAAGGGACGAATAAGCTAGTATGACAATGATTACACTATATGGTGCCCATTTAGGTCAGAAACGCTCACATGGTTTTCTGACACTTTTTTTTTTTTTATTTTACACATTTTTTTCACGTTCCATCACCATATTTTGTATATAAATGTTTGCATGTCTATATATGAAGCAAAAGGGAGAAAATACAAAATGCCACTGCATATTATGTTCAAACTTTTTTTGTTTAGATTTCCTGTGCGCTGAGAGGCACGCTACATTGCACACTGTTCTCAGGGTGCAATTGAATAGGCTGAAAACATCCAAATCTGATCAGTTTGTTCACTTAGAATGTTTTGTCTAAGATTATCAGTCAATTTTTGTTACATACATAAAATATATACAGTTCTTGACAAAACCGAAACAACTACTGGCACATTTCTCTAAATTTGCAATTTTTAGGAACAGTAGTACCTTGCTTGTCGCAGGAGCGCCCCACAATCGCTGGAATTATTCCAAGTTGTGACTATATATTTTATTCATTATTCAAAAATATTTTTAAACTTTACACATTACACAAATACAAAATAAGAATGCGATGAGTCACGGGGTCACAAATTTTATATTCTATAATGTATTATCTGTAACTTTGGATGTTTTTGACTTTTAAAGGCAGAGCCTGGAAGGACGAGTGACATGTTTCCTAGAGAATGAGAGTGTTATTGAATGTTGTTTGTTCAAGTTAGCCAGTGTGCATATTGAGTCCCTGGCCTTCAGTTGTAGCTGTTGAAGCTTGTGTATGAATGTGCTTGTTCATGTTTATTTTATTACCGTGTGTGGGGGAAAAAAAAAGAGATTGAAAATGCACCAGCAGCTGGCTCTATTCATGAACACCTGCTAGGATAACCATCGTTTCAACTAACGGCGGTAAGGCTATATTAAACTGGCAAGCAATGTTTATATTAACATAGACATGTAAGCCAATTTTCACTTTGCAGCAGCCTCAATGCACTCCCCCAATTTAAAATGGGACAAACATGGGACATTCTCTGGCTTGTATGCACTCGTTCCCACAATTGTGTGAAAAAATGATCACAGCAAAATCCGCTGCATAACAAAAAAAAAAAATCTGAAATATAAAATTGATTTGTACAATTTTAAAATCTGTAATGCAGCGAGGCTGTCAAAAGTGACTGTGATATGGCAGGAGACAACTTTATACTTTTGGGTAAATGTTATTTTTTTTCACTTTAATCACATCACATCCCTTGGATTCCACAGAAAAATTGTCATCAAGAGCTTGTTGCAGAAAAAGAAAATGCTTTTTCCACAGTTGTATGTACAGGGTGTCCAATAAGTCTTTTTTTTTTTTTTTTTAGCATTCAAGAATAATCTCGACAGAGCCGAGACCATAAAAATTCGACTACTTTGACTTTATAGTTTTTGTCATCGTACAATAGCTCGCCAGTCGAGATTGGAGCAATTATGTAATATTGCCACCTGGCAGGACATTTTTACGTCTCCCCGACTGCTGTTCGGAGACAGTTTGAGGAGCTTTAAGCCAGTCACTGCGCCAACACGTAGGATAATTTACGCAATTTGTGGCAAGTTTCTCAAAACAGGATCTGTTCTTGTGGAACCGCCCAGACGACGGCCTGCTACTACCTCCACTGATGAAAACAGCTAAGAACTGTCGTTGGAAAAAAGATTAAGTCTATCAGAAGGCCTGCAATGGATTTCATCAGTAGAAAGTTTGAATCAGTGGATTCCTCTGAGAGTGACGACCAGATTGTTGAAAGGCTTCAAGCGGAGGATTGTGAAGCTCATAACTGAGAGATTTGAAGCACATGGTGGGCTTTATCTTATTGCCATATCAATATACTGTTCATGACCCAATTCCAATATCGCTGTTAATCAGAGAGCAACGAAACACTTACCGTTGGATGCTGTGAAATCAATGGCCACAGTGAAGTGAATTTGCGTCCTGAAACACATGTGAGCAGAAAGAGTTGTTGCTTCTATCAGAGAGATTGAGCGAGAGTCGACAACATTTTCACAAAATCTGTGAAATAAAATAATTGCTTATCTAAATCTCCTACTTTTTATTAATTTTTTTATTTTATTGAACAGAATGCAAGGAAATTGATGATCTGTTGTGCAAATATAAACGGGAGAGCCACTTTTGTTACATATTCATTATCCAGCTGCAGCTGAGTTGTTCCTTGAACAGAAAAGATCCAAAAATGCATACAGTTCTACATGTTGCGTTTAATTCAAATGGGAATTTGGCGATTTCAAGTTTTTGAAGTTGTTCAAGTTGTTGTTTCATTTTGTTTTGTTTCTTTTATATGCTCAGTCATTTTTGTAATATGTCGAAAAAAGCTGTCCAAAAGAAAACGTATCTCAAGGTTTCATTGTATTTGATAAAATATAATAATAGATCTAGGCATGTTTTTTGTCCTATTTTTTTCACCAATGCGAGGGATGCCACAGATCCGTTTCATTTACGGTTGAAGGGCAAAAATGGTTTTACTATTGTTTGCTTGTGTTACAGAGTTGTTTGTACATTTTGTACTCTGTATTGGAATTATTGCCCCCCAAAAAGGGCAAAACAGGACGAGTATGAAGTGGTGCGCAATATGAGGCAACTGAGACACTGACGTGGCAGGAATACAGAGGTAGCGCACCTACCACATCAGTGCCATCTGAAAAGAGTATTCTCAATAGCTGGGGACATATTAACACTACTTTACATTTAAAAAGAATGTTTAACGTGTGCTCGTAGATGTCAAAAGATGTATGGCTTCTGACATTGAACAAATAGAATTTCTCTATTCTAATAACTTCATTCTGTTTTTTCAGTCTTTTTTAATATACTGTATATTGCTATAGTCTACAAATAGTCAATATGTATTAAGATGAAGCATACAAAAACTAATGTTAAACAGCACGTTAAAGACAATTGCAACGACGTAGGCTAACGTTAGTTTCCTAGCCGACTGAACTTGAATTTGAATTTCAACATTGAAATTGTGGAATGCACTGACTGCTTCTGTCTAAAGCATTAATAACGCATCACTATGTGTCGGTGAGAGTACCGGTAATATAAAAGTAATGTAGTGTAATGTAGTGTAATGCCTTACGTTTCACATACTGTCCAGTCATCTTGTAATGCAACACATTACTTTGAAATAACAGTAATTGCAATAAGTTATGCATTACAGCTTTGAACAGGCTGCCGGTATTTTCTTCAAAATAAAAGCGTTCCAAGGTATTTGTATGCATATGTTATTTGGGGAATAAGCATTTATTTTGAAGTTGGCCTTTTCACCGTGTTGGTGGGGTGTTTTACTGTCATGTAGAGCATTAACAAGCAGTGCATTCCTCTGTGAACTTCTAACCCAACAAGCAACAAAACAACCTAAAGGAAAATAGCTCTCATAGCACGAGATTTCACCCCACCCCCACTAAATCCACTTGTCCCTGGGTCCATTCATAATTATCCATCCATCAACCCTCATTCCATGAGCTAACAAAATTGTCCCATCCCACATTAGACAAGCAAAACATCCATTCAGCTAGAGTTCAACGACAGAGCATTATGTACTAAGGGATTTTTTTATATAAAGGAATTGTTATGACCTGATGCCTTCTTTCTTCTTCATCCTCCATCCCCCATTCACCCAACACTTGCCCCAGGAGCTTCAGGGAGATCTCAGACAGGCAGAAACCCTCTCAGCTTCCCTTTTTATCCCGAGGAATAAAGAGCAAGTGCATGGCTGCTCTCTTAAATGAGCCGCCTTCCAACAGCATGGATTTCCTCCTCAGTACCTGGCCAGTACCCGCCATTATGACATTTCTGGGCCAAGAGAAACCATTAGCATGGCTTCAACCATCTTTGGCCTTCCTAGAATATCGGCCTTGAATTATTTATTTATTTAATGTATGGACAATTAGATTTCAGGCATACGGCTTCCATGCTTCCCCAGAACTTCAACACATTGACACTTCAGGGAATGAGTCGCGATTGAGGAGTCTGGACTAAAAGAGACCCGTCGGAATATCATTCAGATAGGTTTTATATATAGACCGGATTGTGCAATTACTGTAGAAATTGTGCGTGCATGCTGGAGAGTTGAGGCTGGAGTGAAATGCTGGGGAATTAATTAAAAAAAAAAACAGTTGAATGTGACACTGAGAAAGTTGAATTTAAATGACAGTGGTCCATTTGTAAGGTATGGAATACTGAAAAGGGGGGTTTGGAAAGTGTTAAGAAAGTATGTCCTGGATGAGGTGAACATCTTGAAGTTGGAATTGTTTCAGTCAAGGGAAGTGCAACAAGATCAATGCAATAAATTGCCTTCATTATAATTGGAATGTCATCGTTTAAGATCTGAATGAATAAAAAAAATGTAGAGTTTTGCTTTTGAAAAAATAGCTCCAAAGATGTCACTGAATGAGAGAAAGAACTTGGATGCTCATGATGAAGAACATTTTTGCTGAATGTCTCATGAAGTTGAATGAAAAAAAAAAAGACCATATATTACACAGTGTATTTTGTAATTACCTATTTGGAAAATTTGAATAGTTCAAATCTCTTGACTCAATGGGCGACCTGGAATTGGGGACGGTATTAATGAAAATCAAATTCTCATTCATCCATCCATCCATCACACCATTTTCGAAGGCCGCTTATCATCACTAGGGTCACAGGGCTGCTGGTACCTATCCCAGTTGTCTATGGGCAGTGGACGGAGGACACCCTGAACTGGTTGCCAGCCACTTCCAGAGCATAAAGAGACAAACAACCGTTCACGCACCCAATCGCACCTAAAGACAATTTAGAGTGTCCAATACACCTGCCATGAATGTTTTCGGTGTGGGGGAGGAAGCCGGAGTGCCCAGCAAGAACCTACGCTGGCGTGGGGAGAACATGGAATCTCTAAACAGAAAGGCCGGAGAGAGCTGGATTTGAAAACTCTAATTCTCAGTAGAGATATTGTCTGCATCAGTATTTGGTATTTTGACATTGGTTTCAGCCAATTTTTCCCCCAAATCTGCTTGCAAAACAAAAAAAAAAAACAAATTCTTTTACTGAAATTAATATCGACTTCAAAGATAAATAATTACCCTCCTTGTCTAATCATAATAATCGGCATTGGCCTTGAAAAAAACATTTGTATAGTAATTTGACAGCATCCAGTGTCCTGGGAAAGGTCTTAGAAGGAAAAAAATGCGGCGGAAAATGCATTATGTCTTCAGTCTTCTTGACAGAACTGTAAAGAATTAGCCACTTCTTTACCCGCAGCAACAGTGGTGACACTTTGCATTGTGATTACTGCCGATGCAACCGGACCCCAAGGATTTTATTGAACTTTTCTAATTTATTCTTTGCAGCAGGTAAAGACACACTAATGTGCCCTTGTCCTTGTCATACAATTCTTGTTAGGCATTATGTGTTGATTGGGCCTAATGGCTATATATATATATATATATATATATATATATATATATATATATATATATATATATATATATATATATATATATATATATATATATATAATATATTAAATAAATTGGAGGGGTAAAAATAAAGACATCCTAATGATAAATTATGAAACCCGTAAGGTATGGCATTGTTATTTTACTGATAGTATAGTGTGGTGTATTGGCAACATGGAAGAAAAGTGATTAACTTGCTACCCTAATTGCTACCCTAATGAAGATAAACACTATAAAAAACGAATGAGTGGACAGTGCTGGCACCCCAAATTCAACTTAAAACTTATTACATTATAGACGTTAGTTACACAAACGAGGGCTGAAAAATTATGGAAAATAATAAGAATTGCAAATGTGATGTATACAATTATTTTTTCAAATGCTTTTTTAATGGTTGTTTTATATATTAAAAAAAAACAAACAATTTTTTTTGCATCCATCAATATACTAGACGATGGAATGTTAAATTAAAGGCAAATGAAATGTTAATAATAAAGACTATTTATTTCTCTGCTACAACTAAATTTAACTAATGAAGTACTTTGCATGGTGTTGTAAACATTCACAATTAAAACAGCCACAAAAATGTGCCATATGTTTAGTGATTTAAACATTTTATACTGTAAATTGGTATAAAATAATCATATCCAACTTTTATAATATGTACTAGGATATGATCTGTAAACAATTGCACTTCACTTCTTTCACACTTTGATTATCTTTACCGATAAATACTGTAAATATGTAGTATTATGTAAATAGCCTGTCTAAAAAATAAAACAGGACATAAAGTCCACATACAGACATATTGATCCTCAAAACGATTGAATCAGTAGCTGCGGGCTTCCATTTTCAAATCATCTGTCCAGATGACGTGTAATTATAGGTTACTATTTTATTTTATTCTATTTGCACAGTGGGAGTCTACTTAACACGTCGGCCTCCCAGTACAGAGGCATGTTTGGCAACCGTTTTTTGTTTCTGGCTCCGGCATTTTTATGGGGACTTTCCATGTTCTTCTCGTGCCTGCATGGACTTTCCCTTTCCCTGAACCGGTTGCCAGCCAATCGCAGGGCACACAGGGACGAACAACCGTTCATACACCTAATCACACCTAAGGACAGTTTGGAGTGTCCAATACACCTGCCATGCATGTTTTTAGATTGTGGGAGGATTGCTGGACTGCTTGGAGAGAACCCATGCAGGCACAGGGAAAACATGCAAACCCCACCCAGGGAGGGATGCCTGGAGAGAGCTGGAATTGAACTCGGGTCCCGTAACTGTGACGCGGACGTGCTAGCCACTCGGCTGTCCAAAATAATACAATTTATATTCAAAAAACAAAAACTGGTTAAGGTTTTAACTCAGAATTTGTAGGTCAGATTGAAGAGATTAATTAGATGAATTTGCTAAAACTCTTAATGAATTAATCTCTCACCTTTTGGAAATTTCGATAGCACAATTTAAAAGATCGAACACGCGATAACAGAATGCTCACCAAAGAGTCCGTGTACCAATGGCGCAACGTTTAGTTACAGCGATGATGTCTGCTTGTCGTCCCTATGACTCATCCCTCACTACTGCATTTCGCTGCACGTCTCAATGACCTTTTAAACGGCAGCTTTTGCATTATGAAATGGTGATTATATTGCAGATGCAATTGATTGTTCAGCCTTCATTTATAAAACGAGCAGAATCATGACACAAAGGTGTACTTCTTCAACAGAAACATGCGGGTCTTTGTGAGTACTGTCACTTCCCTTTAAAATAGCGTGACGTAAAACCGGATGGCAAATGAAGGATCAGGCCTTCCACACGCGCACGCACATAACACACTCACACGCAAACACCCACACACACATAAGAAACACACGTCTGTCTTGGCTTTCGCCAGCGGCTTTCCTAATTTCCCTTCTGAGGTGCGTTGGGGATTAGTTGAGGAGCTGAGCTCACAAATGATTCCGCGATGGAAAAATCAATGCGGAACGATGTTGACTGATGCTGCAGGATTGTCTGGCTTTTGGCTCTTATTGCAAACAACTAATGGCCAGGCTGGGATTACTATTTTTATCCCTGCCTCCCAAGCTAGTCATCTATAAAAGTCACGGAGAATCTTCCGTGACTGATGTTGTGCACCGCAGACATATAAATGTGCCGTCGTCATTTTGTGCCACCTGATCATAAGTCCACGTATCAAATTGCTTCTTCCAACAAACAACATTGTGTGGCCGCCTATCAAATTTTTAATGGCTGTTCTCAGCTAGCCAAAGCAGTAGAAAGGAACATCTGACAGTGACAAGTCCGTGACACTGCACAGACCTGTCAATTTCTTCTCCATAATCAGTGAGTTAAATTATCATTGTTTTATTGTGACGGATTCATTTCGATATCATAGACGCGTCTTATCTTTGAGTTAGAATCTGCCACTTTCTTTTCCATATTCAAGCAAACAAAACTATTCTTGAATCCAAATTTAGCAATCTTTTTAGAGTTTCATGAAGTGACCTCTGCATCAAATTAATAAGTGGCCAGATTTGCATCACGTTCAAAGAAATGAGCTGTCTTGTCAAGGAAGAAGAGTAACGGGGTTTCTCCTTGTTTAAAAATGTCCTTCATAGTCCATTTCCATCATTTCTAAATGCCCTTAGTTGTGCATTGTTTCTTAAAGGGACGCTGTGTAAGATTTGACAAGTTCTTCATTATGAACAGCAGGAGGTGCTGCCTCTGGAGAAGTGCCGCCGCCCATGCAATATAATTTAATGATAACTAGACCGACGGTTATATTTAAAATATTCTGTTGGTCGTTAAGAACACATTTTTTCACAAGTTTTAGAAATTTATGATAATTTAATTAATTCCTTTTTCATGAAAAATGGTCTACATCTTGCACACTGTCCCTTTAAGTCATCAATGTTATGAGGACATAAAATAAAACAAACAACAGCTAACTGCTTTGCACATTTTGATATTTTGTCCGCTTTAAAATAAGGATGATGACTTTCACTGCACTTGCATTTTCGAGATTAGTTGGTTGAATTCCTTGACCCTTTTGAACGTCAATAGGTCAAATTTCTTTAATATATTTGAGACCATTTCAATAAAGTGTTTCGAATCTTTTATCGAGTACTATTTGTTGAAATGACGCATCTTGATTGAAAGACTGAGATCCACGTATGATCAGCTATTCATAGTGGACATTCGTCATGGAGCGTTTTCTCTGTTCTTACTCTTCTGAGTGGCTATTTATAAGGTCAAACATTTGGGAAACGTTTACTTTTGAATGCTTTAAATTAATAAAGTGATTTCTCCTTGGCTGCGCATGCTGTCTTTGAACTCACTAACAAGCTGCAAATTGCTGAGTTGCCGTATTAGAACACATTACTCCCTATTTGAAATCCTATCTTGGCTCTGGCTTGCGGATGCCATGCTGACTTCCTGTTTTCCGCTAAGACACACACAATATGCAGGGAGTCTCTGAAGTGTGAACGCCCTCCAGTCCTGGAAATGTGTACCAGGTGTGATAAGATACAACAGCTACACCTACGTGCTGTGCTTTGGTTTTTGCTCAGAAAGACAAATATTGTTGTGAGCAAATTGCTGCGTGTAACATGGTGACGCAAGAGACCATACTGCAAATGGGCTTTTAGTGGCGCTTGTCTTCTTTCTAAAGTTGAAAACGTGAGTGACTGAACCGAGACTGTCGAGTTGAGACAAACAAGCATTCACCGTAATTTTCACACCTAACGCTAACATGCTAACATGTTTTTGGGAATGTAGATTCAAACTGTAAAAAAAAAAAAAAAAAAAAAAAAAGGTCTCCCGCCCTTTGCCGAGTGGTCACAAGGATCAGTCTTGCCGGGATGCGCATGTCATGCTGGTAATCCGGTGTTAATTTCAGAGCATTTTTTTAGTTCAAGGGTGAGCACAGTTATACTGTATGGGTACTGATGCCAGTAGTGGCATAATTGCGTTCCTAGTCAATATCTTGTGATAATCTACAATTGTTTGTGCGTTTACAGACTGTTTGACTAATTTTGAGGCTCATATAAAAAAAAAAAAAAGATGTAGGTCATTTCAAAGGGCTTCAACACTGTTTTTTGCAACTGTAGGCATACGCACAATCTCCATTGGCCCACTTTTGGTACCCAATGCATGTTTGCCAGGCCCACTGGGGCAAACCCTTTTGTTTTTAATGAGCGGTGAATAGACTTTTAGTTCGCAGGGTTAAGGTTTAATTTCACAACGGGGGTATTGTGTGAAGTCCTTGGAGATGGCAGAAGTTATTAAGGGTTGCACACTTTCCCTAATTGGTTCGTGTTCTGCAGAAAATAAGGAAAGTAATTACACAAAGTGCTGAGGGTTGAATGAAGCGAGACCTGAATTTCATCTGGCCATGGACAAACATGAAGGTCTGTTGTTGTTTGCTTTTCCGTTGAGACACTAGTTCATCTTTCTATCATGGGGAAGGACTTCTTGCTCCTTTTCTTGATTGGACATATTAGGAGAGGACAGACAAAATTCTCAATGATCCTTGTCTGAAAATACGACATTAAGTCGGTTGGTTTATATATAGCCATTTTAAGCAAACTGCAGAGCATATACTAAAAGACACTTCTAACTACTTATAATATGTAGGGATGAATCGACTTCTCGGCCATCGGAATTTTTCAACCGCATTTTCAGTTTTTGTTAATATTAGAAGTTGATATTAAGAAAGATGTTTATATTTGAACAAAATTATTTCTCTTTAAAAAAACAGCAACTTACAATATGCGCTCTATTTCATTCCGAAAACTCTGCACCACTTGATGAAAGAAATTGGAGCAGGGGAATACAGCGGTGGGAATGAAAGAACTGTTTAGTGTGTGTGTATGTGTCTAAGAGAGAGCGAGCGAAAGAAAAAGAAAAACAGGACAGATCTGGGACATACCACCTCGGACAGCCAGGCAGTAGACAAGTATAACCAGGGCAAGAAGAAACATGTCAATGTTCAACTGGTTGTCCGGCCTTAATTACACGTTTGTCCATCTTTTATCATTGTCACTGACATGGGCGCTATTAAAAAGGAACATCATGTATTCTGGAATAAATTGAAACAGTGATTTCATGGGTGTGATGGGGGGGGGGGGGTCTGTTTGATAACTTTTATCTTAACCAAACTTGTCCTGCTGGTGCTTGTGGGCGAGGGATAATGGCATAAAACTACCATGTTAGTGCATTTACATTTTTCTCTTCCATTACAATCAGCCAATTGCAGCTCACTGCATCTACACATGGGTGGGAAGCAAGTTGGGATAAACATAGCTACCAAACGAACGAGTGGTGATTTGTGATTTAAAAAATTACAATTAAAAAAAACTCTGCCAATTTGTATCAGAGAAGCCTCAGGGTATACAAATTGTATAACACTGGCACACAAAATACATAAATACATAAATAAATACAGTAGAATTACAGAATGAAAATAACAATAATTAGGGTATTTGTTTTATTGCCTTCAAAATGGGTCAGATATCACCCAAACGGCATTTAGAAAACAGATGTGGCGATGAGTCACAAGTAATGCATTCGAAATAACTAAAGAGGTCCACATCATTGATTGTCAACTCTCTTGTCATTACATTTGTCACAGTAAATTCACACCACTCAAAGCACTGGCTAATTGGCTTGCTGACTTGAACTAATGAACCCTGAAAGTTTTTTCACGCTAGCACGCTATTTTTATTTGGCCTCTGGTAGAGGACAAAATCACCATCGCAAGAGGCGGCAATATATAATCATGGGAATACAGCAGAGTGCATGGTTGGATCTGGATAGCAGAAGGGTTGGAAGGAGGGCCAAAGCCAATCTTTCTGACAACATGCACCCCTTTATTCGGAGTTTCAACTCTTGGCACCCGGTAAATATTGCCCGCACGCCACCAGGAGCAATGAATTCATGAAACCCATTCATTCCCGCTGCATACCTATTTCAATTGCAAGTAAAGAGAGAAGCTAACCCAGGTTTAAAAAAAAAAAAAGTCTGAGGATCCATCCATCCAAGCTTGTTCCAAACCATTTAATCCGCATTATGGCAATGAATGTAAAATAATCAATAAAAACGATGAGTCACCCAACACATCTATAGCAGTTAGATGACAACCAAGATAACTCACCCTCCTTTAATGTAATCCAAAAACGTGTGCTCTGACTCCACACTGAATGACATCAAGGACACCTGATGATGTAAAAAAACAACAACAAAGATTTAATGTTTGCTCATTAATGGGAGTGAAAACTACTCATCGATATGAACACAGTCACCTCTGAGCACAGAATGCCTTATCCATGCCCGATGAGTGTGATACATGGTCAGAATGATTAATGTTATAATCACTGATGAATATATCAATTATTATAGCGTTCGTCAACACACACTTGGCTCCGGACACGAGTCTCATTATGGATGATTACAACACACGGCCAACTGGCTGCATTGTAAACTGTGACATTGGGAGTAAGCGGCGAAAAAAAATGCAGCTAAGCTCCCTGAGAAATGTACTCACCGTTCCAGAGTTGATGTAACGCTTTTTCTTGAGCTTCTTCTTGGCGTTCATCACCTAGTGTGAAGACAGGAAGGGAAAGTGAGATAATGATCATGTGAACCATTCCCTTTATCCCGCCCTGTGCGATAAACATGCGAGACATCTTTGCCCTCCTGTTTCAAGTCTGAAAGGGTAATTGAGTATAAAACGAATCCAATAGCGACGTGAGAATTAGATAGCGTAGATCATGCCGCACGGCAAGACCCGCATTATTTAGAGGGTTGCAGATGTGAGTTTCTCTCAAGAATTACATTGTGAACTACAATGGAGGTGTACTCAAGCCATTGCGGCGATAAGCAAGGCAAATCGCTTCTGCCATGGAGAAGTACTTCTTTGACAAAAAAAGAAAACGTTTGTTCATGTAAATTGCAAGTAATAATAAGTACAATAAAGGACCGTTGGATTCCACAAGGCTTCTATCCAAAAGTGAGGCACAATTTTGACTTACAGGCAACTATTTCTACACAACCAAACCAGGTCGCATGTTGGCTGTTGCGAGGGGTGTGTGCTCTTGCAATCACACACAGTTTTTGTAAAACAATCACTTAAACTTTCCTTGGCATAGAATAACACACTTGTTAGAAAAACAGGCGCTCTCAAAATATGTGTGACTTAACAATCACACTCTTTTGTCATCAAAACAATCACTTCGAGATATGTGTTGCAAAGCAATTACCGTACTCTTAAAGCTCTGCGCTGCACAACAATCACATAGACTCGTTAAAAAAAAAAAATCTCTCCAAGTTGTGAGGCGTAACAATCACATGCTCGTCATCAAAACGATCACTTTCCAAGCTAAGTGTGGCATGACGATCTCGTACAAGTCGTTAAAATCACTTTCACAGCTCTGAGGCTTGCTGAGGCATGTTGTTGTCAAAACAATCTCTCCAAACTATGTGTATCATAACAATCACTCTCAAAGCTATTTGAGGCATACCGATCTCACATGATCTCATCAAATTCATTGTTAAAAACAACAACCAAGCTATTCTTGGCACATCACATGCTCTTGTCATGAAAAGTCTCTGAGCAATATGTGACGCAACAATCACTCGCAAAAGCTCTTTGTACCATAGAAATCACTCATCGCTCCATTCTATTTTCTCTTCATGTATTCGTCATGCTGTCTTGCCATGCTTCCCGCTCAAGTGTTGTCCCATTTCCCTCGTGAGCAGGGGAGCAGAGGACATTAACCGTAACCCCAAAAGACAAGTCGAACAAGCTTAATTACGGCACATGGCTCTGTTGCTCGTTTGCATTCACACATTGCCGGTCAGCTGTCCCGTCCACTTAACCTCTTCGCGGGCAAGTGTCGCAGAGGTGGCCGGATAGCCATTTTCGAGAGCGCAGCTCAAATAAGTATGACCCCAGAGGGTCGTCTGCCGCTAAAGGTGGGATAACGACGACGTCGCCTTCCCCGGGCGAAGGAGATGCAAATTTTCTCCAACAGTGAAAAGCCATTTGGGATTCAAAACACAGAAAATGAGAGAGCACATTTCTACACGCGCTTTCTTAGGATAAAACACTACAGAATAAAAGCACCTTAACTTTAGACTGCTTTATTTAAGTCTATTGTTATTTAATGGGTCTAAGCAACATGACCACGACATGACAAGAAGAAAAACTTATGCAGGATTTATTATTCATACAAAAGGCCTTATTATTATTATTATTATTATTATTATTATTATTATTATTATTATTATTATTATTATTATTATTATTATTATTATTATTATTATTATTATATATGTTTTCGTGAATTACAATGAGCCATCTTTTTGTTGGCCTTTTTATGCCACAAATCCAGTATAAACTTGAGGTATAAGCACTGTATGCTAGCAGTAAACTCAATTTACAATGATCAACAGTTGGGCACATAGCAAATTATTGTCCAAAAAAGAAATTTCAAAATGTTGATTCCCACGACCAGTTGAAATGTACTGTCCAATCAAATGTAAAAAGATAATGCCATTTTAAATAGCCACAAAACACGGATGCAACACATGCACAATGACAATAATCACTCACACATATTCTTTGTCATTAGTGGAGCCAACTCATTGATATTTTTTATGTATCTTTGGGGTTAAAGAAAAAAGGAATGTAAATGCATGTTTTCAGTTCCTATATAATGGTTTATTATGCGTACATTTTTGTTTTTGGGGGCTGGCCCAGTCCCTGTGCGCCATGAGTAGTGGGGAGGTCCTTTGTAGTTATGATGAAACATGACACAGTATTGACATAGCACTGACTTCCAGGAGTCAAAGTCATTACACCGGAAGGATTGACACAATGGAATTGCACTGAAGCGTTAAGTCATGATGCACGATTTTTTTTCTTTTTTTTAGGGCCCGAGTAGTGACCGCTGCGAGGTCCCTCTTGTTTTTCTCCAGATTATTATTTTGTGTCATATTTAGTTGTTTCTACTGTATGTTTTTATAAATTACATTTTTGAAGGGACCTATTTTTTCTATTAAAAAAATAAATAAATGGCACATTTTGTAGTCAAGAGTAAAAAAGATTCAATGGCATTTCCATCAATTTTAATATAGTAGCTAACTAATTTTCGACCCGTTTTTGTAATCATTTGTTTTTGAAACCTCATCTTCAGATTGAACTGATCCATTTGAACATCAAGTGTGGTCCTTTGGACTTTGCCAGGATGTGTGAAAGTGCACTCACCTCATAAACATTCAACTGACTAGGACCCCGACATAACTCTTTGTAGCTACTGGTGAATTCACCAATGAAGTCGTGGCTGGTAGGGAACGACAACAACAACAACAAAAACAAAACAATATTCATTACAGTCCAGGAATGTGTGTGAATGTGTGTTTGTCTGACCTTCCGTCTCGGTCCCAGTCATACACTTCCACTTTGATTGTCCTGTAAAAACAAATGAAAAACAGCAGGATGAAGACATTTGTTATTGTCAAGGTGAACATGTATAATACTGAAGCAAAACAAGCTGCCAAAAGGTGATTCATGATAGGAAAGAAAAAAAGTTCCCTTTTTGATTTGGTATTGTTGAAACTATAACAGAAAGAAGAAACAAGTCTCATATAATGCAGATATAATGGGCCTAATGCAGCGCTACCATGATGATTCCAACACTCCAAAAGTTGAAGAATTTTGATTTTGACCCATACGCCTCAAAAACAATAGCAGAAATTCAGTGTTTACACATTTTTGAGTTAAGAGAATTTTCAGCTGTCACTGACTCCAATTGAAGAGTGGCAACAGTAGCAAATATTGGTTTAGTGATTTGAGTAAAGTTTGTTCATTTATTTATTTTTTTATGTCTTGGCTTCGTTATAATTATAATTTTTGATTATGGTATCTCAAATAAATAAACGAGGAGAATAGGGGGATGATGTAAGCACAGATTCACGCAACACCAGGAAAACAAGACTTTCAGGAGTAGTCTAGAGTTTTCCTCGGCACTCTTGAGCGTATGTCAGTCTTTTGAATACACAGGATGAGCGTTCATACCGACAATGCATCACATACATATACAATATACATGCACTTAATAAAGAGACCCATGTTGGATTTGAAAAAAAATTCTAGAATTCGGCGATTCAAATTACATGAAAAAAAGACACCTGTTGCATATGGCCAAATTATTTTTGAGTTGAGCTGCACTATGAACATTCTGTAGCCTTTCTCTCGATGCCCACAAACATTTTAAGGATTTTTTTTTTTTTACCACTCTGCAACAAGAAAGATCCTGTAAGCTAAGCAAGTTTGGGGAAAATCCAAAGATAGGAAAAAAGATAAAAGATAGAAAAGCCTCTCACGGGAACTTCCTCCCATATTTTAAAAGTTTTCCAAATTGGGCTGGGGGGCTCCATAGGCAGCAAGCCAACCAGGGCGGATTCCCTGGAAAGGAGCAAATACTGTGTTTTTTAAATTTTTTTTTATAAAAGTTGAGTGACTTGCTGCAACATCATGCAGGCTGCCCTTTATGCCCATCAGCCAACTCGCTTGGTGCAATAAGCAGGTACAGAGGTCACAATGCAAAAAGTATCCCCTGCCCTGATCTCCTATCCGGCTCACTAATCATTTACAGATTGAGATTTAATTAGCACATTTTCCTGCAAATGGGTTATTTAGATTTTGAATAGGTTATTTCAAAATTCTTTGAATTAATTTCTCACACGTTTTTAAATTTAATACAGATGAACTAATCCGCTGTGAGTTGGTAACGTTCACTTAAAAAGGATCTTTGCTTATTATGGCCATTAATTGCGGCTAATAAGCTATTTAATTCAATTTAATGTCTTTATTATCATTGCTCCTCACAAAGTCCTACATAGAGGAAAAAGTAAAAATATGTACATTCAATAAGAAAGACACTTTATAAAAACAATACATCAATAGGATAAAAACACGATAAGAACGCGATATCGGGCCTCAGGCTGATTCAAAAGCTACAAAATAAAAATGTGTTTTAAGACATGTTTCGAAAATGGGCAGAGAGGTGGCTCAAAAATGCAGCAAGCATGGCTCCCTCCTTCAGATTTTGAGATTGATATTTTAAAAATGTGTGTGTTGTTATATTCACATGAATCAACTTAATAGCGAAATAGTTAAAATACAAAGCACTGAATGACTCTTCCATGTCATTAGGATAATACAAAAAAATCAATCAAATGTGTATTCCTTTTGTATAATGTAGAGAATGATCCCAAAACCTGAAACACATCAAAGTATGTGCAAGATTATAAATGACAGCCCAGTGCCTTTGGCTAATCCAAATCCTCAAAGGTGTCATCCAGGTCTCTCTTCCATCTGTCTGACCCAATTAACTCGCAGGTGAGCATAGACAGCAAAAAAAAAAAAAAAAAGACGTCTTCAGTGACACCCAGCATGTGAAAGGGGCCAAAGCTGGACCTCTTCTACATATCATCAGACACATACACACACAGAACTGCAGACAGCAGAGAGGAACGAATAATTGCTGGCTTGGAACGAGTAGCAAACTGACTGTTGGAAAAACACGCTGAATCGGACTTTTCCCATTTGACCTAAATGTATCATAACAAATTGTCATCGGGGATTAAGTGCCAGTGCACATTTTAATTGGCTAATGAGCTTTTTATGAAAGTGGGCCACTGGATGTAATCAGTCAATAAATTCCACATGGCAGCGTGGCACCACCTTTGTCATTACTTGCCTTTGACCTCATACCGTGCTAGCACAAAAAAGTTTTTAAAGTCTGACTGAAGGAACCCTCTTTTGTTCGGTTAACGCTGGTTAGCTAGCATCACATGGGCAACATGGATGGACTTAAAGGTTTCCTAAAAAAAACCATCCTTGGTGCTGCCAATGGCAGTTGTTACAGCAAAGCGGTTTATACAACATGATGACGTGCCCCCCATTTTCAATAATAATTCTAATCGGATTCTTCATCCGATGTTTTTTGGCAAATGTTCTCTGAGTGAATTTAGTGGCTAAGGGTTGTTTGCTGATCTGGGGCGTGAGTCCAAGCCTTAACACACACACATATACATTTGTACGACTTTACTTGCGTGGACATCCATTCACAGAATACATTTCTTAGCCGCTAACCCTAAACATGGTTAACCATGAGAAATGATTGCCAAACCTCAAGCCTAACCAAATTCTATACTCTTATTTTGCATCCGTGCTGCTTCGGGGCTCCCTCGTCCTCCAAAAAGTAAAAATGAATTAAGATATGAAGCAGTAGCGGTCTATTTACAACTTGTGAGGTCACTTACTCAAACTGGATTTCAGTTCTTTAGCTCCCTTGTGGCACAAATGCAATCTGTGTCACGTAAGTGTAAAGGGGTGGGAGGTGGGGGTGATTAGATTACATGTTTCCAGGTAGGATTCAGACCTGTCAGACTGCAATGTTTTCAAATTCCATGTTTGAGAGACACAGTTTATAAATGATGTTGCAGTATCCTACCTGTCATAATCTCCATTGCAAAGCGCCCGCACGGGGATGGAGAAGGGCTGCCACACGGGGTTCAGCGTATTCTTCACCACTTCGGTCTTGTGACAGATGGTGAACCTGAAAATGAGAGATCAAAAGGGATTACAATCATACACCGGCGCCACCGGACTCTTTTCTAGAGTAGTCTATGGATTTAGCTTTATGCTATTCGCAAAACTTACGTGCCGTCCTCGTTGCTCCTGTAGAAGACCATGAAAGGGTCCGACTTGCCGAAGAAGTCCTTCTTGTCAAGCTTGTTGGCGCAAAACTGCATTGTAGCGTAATCCTTTAGATGCAGAAAACAGTAGCGCCCAAGGATATCAGGTCATCGTGTCATTGTAGACAGACAATAGAACATATTGCTGGCGTTGGGCAGAATCCTTATACAGTATGTTAAAAATGAACAATTTTTAGGAGACTCCAGAATGGCAAGTTTGTTCGACCATTAGAATGGCAATGTGTAAGTTAGCAAACGACATTCGACAATTAAGACCGGTCAATAATTGACCAGAGAAGAGTGACCACTTGTATACATTTTGAAAGGAAAAAACAAATCACTAAATGGTAATTTATGAGCTTTTCACCTGATGCAAAGATGCATATATGATTTATGCTACATTTATTATCCTCCTAACAGCTAATGTTACTGCAGCTTACCGAGTTGCTTACGTCTTTGTATTTGAATTTTTAATGCTCCCTAATGGTCAAGTGATTCAAACCAAACGGAGCCCAAAAGGACCGTTTGGACAGTGGCCTTCAAACTAAAGTGTAAAGTAATGTAATTGTCATTGTGGGCAGGCGCGGATTAATGCACAGGCTTCCCTAGGTACAGCTCCATGTGTGGAGGGGCCCTCTGATTGGTCAGACTGTTGGAGGCCAATCCAATTTTTTGTGGAAAATTTGATTGGCCTTGATTGGCCCATAAAGTAAGAAAAAAAAAATGAAGCACCTGATTGCCAATCAGGTGTCAGCACTCATGTCACTCACGTTCCCACAGTGGCACTGGCAAGACCTCGTACAAAAAAAAAAATAGCAGAGCTCAAAAGAGGAACGTAGAGCAGGAGAAAGAAAAAGGAGAAGACAACTGTTCAGCAAGATTCCAAAACTGACAAGATATTTCAAAGTCACTGAATCTTCTCCAGGCCCATTCGCAGCAGGCATGGGACGTGAACAACAAGCAAGGTAACGCTCAACTAGCTCCAGCCCAAATAAAGTTGCAGGCAAGGCCGATCGCGCCTCACTTTGCTTCTCAGAAGTGGAGGTTGGCTTTTGGGAGGTTGACTGAGCCACCTGACACACTGGCATTTTCCATAGCCGCTAATCCTCACAAAGATCGCAGGCGTGCTGGTGCCTATCCCAGCTGGCTGTGCGCAGTAAGTGGGGGACACCCAGAACTGGTTGCGAGCCAATTGCAGGGCACACAGAGACGAACAACCATTCACGCACCCAATCACACCTCAGGACAATTTGGTATGTCCAAATGGCAAAACTAAAAGGAGAGAATCGATTCTTTATTGCCCTTCCAAAGGAACTGTATTTTGTTTCGGATGCAAATTATTCGATGGCAGTGACTTTCACGGTGGGCTACAGCGCAGTGCAAAACAAATGCAACAGTGCACTTTGCTGAACATGAAGCCTCCATCACAGTCTGGTACGACAACTGTGCAGCACAAGACAGGAAGTCTCTCCAGTGTGTGATCAAGACCTCACAGCTCACAGCTTCTCTCACTGCAGGAAATTTATCATACCAGGGTCCTGCGGAGGACACACAACCTCATCAGGGACAACACTCACCCACAACACAACCTGTTTGAACTATTGCCATCAGGCAGATGCTATGAGCCTAAGGGCCAGGACTGCAAGGCTGGAAAAATAACTTCTACCCACAGGCCATCAGGATTCTGAAGGATTCCCTTATGCACTAATCTACCTCATCACCAGTCACTTTACCGCACATGCACCTTACAAACCGTGCACAGTGCATGAATGCTGCTAACTACATAATATTTCATCTATATCATATATCATACTCATATGAACAGTAGATAGTTTCTTCCACTCCATCTACTCCATAATATGTTCAGAACATGAATCTGCTTCTGTATTAATGCTTGATTATCACTGCCCCGATTGCCCCATCACTTTTTTTTTATTGCCTACTTTATTATTTGATCTATTGTGTGGAATGTTTGTCTGCTCAAGGAAGGGATCAGAAAAAAAATTGAATTGTGTAGTCTTACTATGCACATGACAATAAAACTATTGCATCTTAAATTACAATAGAGTGCAGGGCGAAGGCTATCAAATAAAAACTGTTGATCACAGACGCAGGATAACGGATGAGAACTTTTGTGCATGGAAGCGTCCCCCTTACATGATGCTTGCACAGAGAATGTAAGTGCAGCTAATGATACACTAGGAAGGCTAGCATTACCATAATTATACTCATTTAGGCATCATTTCAATGAAGGCAAGCGTTTGCAGGACAATGAACATGGCCTGATATTGCTCTTGCTATCAGATGGTGGTCATGTTATCAACCATTGTATACTAATGAGGCTACGTGGTGGAAAGGTTAAAGAAAGCATATGAGAAAGCCCAGATGTCTAGTCATACAGTAGACAAAAGCAATATCGCAGACTGTTTCTGAAGGATTTTCTGACAAGCCCAAATGAGACCAAGGTCAATAGTAACTGGTACAAATCACAAAATGAGCGGTGAAAAATAAAAAAATAAAAATGACATAACAGTTGTGGCTGTGTGTCGGAATGAACTCACACTCTTCATTATTAAATAGGAGTCAACATGTTCATGCCAGCGATTCAAGAGTCTCGGATAACTGCAAATTAATGAAAATGTTCAAGTAGGCTTTTTCAGATGTTTCTATGCTTTGGAGCAGAAGCCTGAAGATGTTGTGCTCCTTTTTACCTCCTCTTTAATGAAGTTCTAGCTGATGAAAAACATTCCCAATGCAAGATGCTGCTATCAACTGTTGTGTCACTGTTGTGTTTGACCCCATACAAACCTTTTAAAATGATGGACAAAAAAGTTTAAATTTGGTTCATTGGACCAGAACGCATTTTCCCACACGTAATTAGGAGATTTTGTTATTGTGACAAAATGAAGATGGAACGTTTTGGCAACAATTCCACAAGGTATGGATGATATTGACTGATTAACATGTGTCTGGTGTATGTCAATCTTGTGTACATATTGTCTATTGTCCTGTTGTCAGCTGCTGCCGCATTCATCTCGGCTGTAGTAGATACTAAGAATAGGAAGTAAATATTCTGCCCCTGACTTTTCTCCACCGATCTCGCTGTGTTTTTGGCAAATTTGGGGGAAATAAAAAACACAATTTTCAGGCTAAAAATGCATTGTAATGCATTGTGTTACTCTCGTTTGTAATGACTACAATATTACTATTTTTTGTGTTAAATTTATTACGCTACCGCATTACAGAAAATAAACATCCATCACATTACGAGCAACCATTATGAAAATCATAATGCAAACGACCACAGATGGAGTACTACAAACTCCCTTGTTGCACAGAAAAAGTGTTCCGTCTTAAAAAAGGGGAGGGGGGGTGGCGATCTAATTTGATGACATCTAATAAAGCCCCTCTGCGTCGTGAGTGTTGTTTCCAATCATATATTTTATGTTTCCAATCATCACGACGGGGGTGTTGAAAATGGTGAAGAGCTGATTAAAATAGTCAGTGGTGGTAAAACAAATCAGCCTCTATGGTGTGCTCCCCCCCCTCCAATTCCTGTCATTGCGGGCACTATCAGATTCTACATCACCCAGCACACACAATTTGCCTTTTTGTCTCCCACTTGGTGTCACAGTCAAGTTGTGGAGTCATTTGCAAAAATACATGTTCTCCATTATGGCATTTTAGAGCTTTTTCGACAAAACATCTCATATTTGAGTATTGTCCTGTTCGGGTTTAGTTGACAAGTAGCATTTAAAGGAGGAGTTTCATTAAAGGTGGCAACTTACATTTTTTTTTTTGCTGGTCCGACATTCAACATTTGATAGAGCCCCGCCCCCTTTCTGTCGGCGTCCATCATTTTTCAAGCCAGATGAAATTGTATTCGTCGGTCTGTCAGTCCGTCGGTCTATTTTTTACCAACATTGTGCCACCATCTGAGCGCCACATTTGACTTTCTTTTTTCTGGTCCGTCATTCGTCAGGTGCTGAACTACTTCTGTCTTCACTCACACTAATTCGTTTTCTGTTTTAGTACTTACACTTAAAGATAACATCGTGTCTGTGGTTCTGCAGTTACACTGCAATTGAAACTCAACACAATAATATAAGTGTAAAATGAAAATAATGCCAGCTAAGGGGTTTAACCCTAGGCTATAATACACCATCATGTTGATTATCCCCACATTTGAGAGATGCGGGGAACAAGGGTGAAATTAACAATCATATCCGCTGGTTGGCATTATCATGCTTTACATGATATGTGATATGTGGATGTGGGCTGTCATTTATAACTGCCTGCCCTACAAATATAGAAGACAGTTTCATTTGTCTAAATTTGTCTAAAGTTCATCTGTCACATACACTAAAAGTAAAACAAAGTAGTGCTGATGTATATACTATCTTGCATTTCCTGGCCAAGAGCCAATCGGAGAAAGAATGCAAATTTATTCTGCATTCCCAGAATGCTCTTATTAGCAAGAAACCTGAAACCAGGACTAAAAAAGGGAACAACTACAAATACATCCCCTGTAAAGTGAGCTGTGTTATTGTTGTGAATGATAAGAAGTGAATTAAACCAACCTAGTTTATACACTGAACTGAACTGTAAAGTGAGGATTGTCAAATTAACTGCAGTGCAGGCTGATTGCCGTGTGTACTATAAAGATGCAGCAATATGGGAAGTAAAAATTCAAGTCAGTTGAATTATACTTCAGTAAGCAAAAAGGAGCATGGCGGGCTGATGGACCTATGACGGACATCTGACATAATGTCTATCCTGCTGATTCCAATGAAGGATGACAATTGCAATTCTGACATTTTAAATTCTACGTTTTTTTTTTTTTTTTAGCATTTCTGTCATTCGCACTGAAGGACAGTCTTTCAGTACTGACTAAGTACCCATCTCTGCATTTCATGTTAGTGATGTTTGAACACAATTAGGTAGCCTTGACCTCCATAAACATAAAAGTACCACAAACGTCACTTTTGGTGGTGGTTATAAGGTGTGCAAATGCAGCTTCCTTTAGAGCTATTTGTTTAAGCTATTTGGCTTCCTTCATTCAAAGCTGAAAGCTTCCTGGCAGACTCCTCAAATCACATTTAAACAATGTGCACACCCACCCCAAGCACTCATTGTGAATCACTTGCATACTACTGAGGAAAGGTCAAACTAACTAGCTTCAAACTAGTTTATATATAAAATAAAATAAAAAATGCATTGTATCACTCTATCACCGATACTCTGGAAGTAATTGACTTTGCTTCTGCAGGCCAGCGCTAGATGCTAAGCTAATTTAACTAAGCAGCACAGACTTCACATATGTTAATCATGAATAAATCCTTGTGCAATAGATGTGTAATGCAGCGTTAGGAACAAAAGACAATAAGAGCTTAGGTGTACAATAGACTTTCCCCAGAAGTATGGCTGGATCCACATTGGGTCAGAGAGCATCCACCTATGAACATTAAATTTGCATCACAATTAATACGTCTCTAGAAGACATAATATAAGATGACAGGTACTTTAACAATTTAGCCTGGCGGCACCCATGACAAAAAGCTCATGGTCAAAAGTATATTAAATATCAGCAGTTGTCTGTAGCATTTCATACCATAAAGTACAAATTTGAGATTCACACAATAGTATGACTATAATTACGATTCGTTTCATATTTTTTCAGATTATTGCACTGAAGGTTGATTTGAAAAAAATAGGGCATATCACACTGAAATAACAATACCGGCCAGAAAAATTGCATTTGGTTCCTGTGTTCAGTCCAGTCCTTATTTTAGCTTTCTAGCGTTTTTAGACAATCGAATGACTGAAGCACCCGCCTTGAAGTACCTGTGATTTAGGTTCGTGGTTACTCCTTTATCTGTTTTTAAAACTTGTACTTGACAAAAAGACTATTTCTAGTGTGTTTGAGGTTCAGTATAAGTACAATTAAGTTAAAACAAGCACATAAATTAATTAGGATTTTAAAGGGGCTGTAACAGCGGCGTTGAATGACAAAAAGGAGGCGTGAGAAGTGGGGGTGAGAAGATACGGTTTACTTCCTAGTCAGAAATGTCGATACCATGAAACTCATATTTAATTCGAAATTGAGACGTCAATTTGGCAAATGTATTTTATTTGTATATATTTAGCAGTGGAAAGTGTACAAGTAACATACATTACATTGAATAAACATATATGGATTTAGAGAGAGTAAAACAAAGGAGTAAGGTATTAAAATGAAATAAGCGGAAGAAAAAGATTCCTTTGTGCTTTTATTGCTGTGTCGCATTTTTTTTCCTTATTTGCATCCGTTAGGAACCCGCCTGAGTGTTAGGGCGGATGTTAGATGGAGTGTGTGTTAATAGTCAGCACTAAAATAGGAAATATTAGCAGTGAACCAAGTCAATTAGCCATTTCGTCGCTGCCTCAGGTGGACATTCTGGAAATTGTGGCTAAGTGGATGAATTAACTCTCCCGGGAGAGTGGAAAAGAATTTACCAGTGATTTCGTCAGTGATTAAATCACTTTGGCACGGGCTTGAATCATCCAGTAAAACCCCTGCTAAATGTTCCCGAAAGCCACACACACCCCCTTTGACAAGCTGACAACCTGACCTGAGTTTCACAACACGTCCAGAAAAAGTTGTTAATTGCCTATATATAATTTAACCAACAAACATACCACAAACTACGATTACCTCATGAACACATTGACATCATTTCAACAATATTTGATTCTATACTTCAAAATATGCATCTTACAAATTATTCCTTTTCAACTTTCTATCTTGTTTTTAAGTATGGAAACTAGCCATCTATACCAGTGGATTATAAAAAAAAAAAAGTGTCATAAAATAAATAAATAAAATAGAAAAAAAAATTAAACCGTTTGTGTAACCGAATTTAATGCTTCACTTCAATTAATTGTGCGGCTCCTTTTAAGGGGTCTAGCTTCATATTACAGGAGAAGAGAAACCGATATTTTCAGTGACACATTAAGATGCTTTAAAGTTAGTCATATTTCGTAGAGGACAAAGATTATATTCCTGTGTGCGTCGCAACATTGTCGGCCTACATGTGTTGCTTTACCATTTGTGTTCAAATATCCATTATAAGACCATAACCATTGATGCTAACTCATAACAAGTCAGTGGCGATTTCCATCACATTTTAGCATTAAGTTAGGGCACGCATTACTCGGCAAAGTTGTCTGGTTGTTTATTTTATGTTTAGCTCAAAATGACAACAGCCCTATTCTTCTTCTTCTTGACTTTTATCAGAATAGTCCATGTTACCAATGACAACAGATTTGGCATATCTATGGCAAGGAATGGCCCTGTTGCCTGAAGTCACCTCCATTCCCAAAATGGCAGCATCAATAAAACAAGGGTCATTTCGGAAAAAAAATGTTTAGGCAATTAAAGGACTCGAAACACTGAAACACCAGATATTTATAAAACTGTACACTTTTATTAGTTAGTAAATTTGTAAACACATTTTAGTAAACCACACATCTAGCAAATAACCCAAAACCGCAGTTATATAATTTGATTCATTCATTCATTCTTGATCTTTTTTTTTTTTTTTTTTTTTTTTTAATATGATTTACTTGCCCAGCTCTATCTAAATGGTGGCTCGTATTTAGAACAATTTGTAAGGTGGGTTGCTTGTAAGGTACCACTGTAGACAAAATAAATATTAGGTAGAGTGGTTGTGAAGATCAAATTAAAATGAAAACAACATTGAATAGTGGCAAAAGACAACAACAGTTGCTTTTCTCTCGTGTTGAACATAAATTTAGCAAGTATCGAATCATTTGATGCTTTCTTGCTTTTATATCATTAAACATTCATGGAGGAAATGCATGCGGCTTCGCCGCCAACTTTATGGCCGAGAGGGAAACGAGTTGTGAGCGTTAAGTCTTCCCTTGGCTTCACAGGCAGCACTTAATAGGACTGTTTACCATCCTTATTGAGCCAATAGGCAAAACAGCAAACTATACGTTATTAACAGATACGATGGAATCAACAGACAACGTCCACAGGGGAGCGTTTCTTTCAAAGTAGGCCTGTGTTTATAATTAACATCAGGAATAATGTTTAATCATTTCATTAAAAAATATCTGACATACTCCGAGGCCAGCCAAACTAACAATCACTTGGAATGCAGTATGTTGGGGGCGGGGCTCTCACTCATGAATATGAGTCACTGCTCATCCACCACCATAAAGCTATGACTTTAGAACAAAGATGATGCAACTACCTCCGAATGTAAAATCAAAAGAAAAAAAAAAAGCCTCAGTTGTGTAGTTCCCGGAGGAGGAGGCTGCACTTCATTACCAAGTGAGGAAGCTTGTTATGGGGACAGTGGTATGCAAATTGTTCACTGTCTCAGGTCACAGGGACTTAATTGAAATGGGCTTGCTTACTGATATAATTAAGAAAAAGTCAGCTTACAAAAATGTATTTTCAAATTTCACACTTGAAAGATGGCCAGACACACCACAAAAGTTCAACTGGTGTTTGAAAAAGTTAACAGGAAAATGCCGAGCTGTGTGTTTATTAATCCCCTCCTCCCAAGGAAAGATAAAAGCTTTCCTGCCCCCCCCCCCCCCCCCCACACACACACACACACATATTTGCCGCGCTGACTATAAATAAGATTATCTATAAAAGTGATATAAGAACACCAAAAACATTCAGTATCACTCAGCTTTCAACAACTCTTAACTACTTTTTTTTTTAGTGTTTGTACAGGTTACAGATTAGTCTAAAACTGAACAAAAAAAAAAATCAGGCGCATCAAAATGTCTGAAAAAAAAAAGGCAGTCTTATTTTATTGCAATTACATTTGACATGGCAAAAACAACGCCTTTTCCCTTTGATCATCCGCACCCTTACCGGAATTGCCTCGTGCTGCCTTGGGGGGCCCTCCCAACTATTTGAGAAGAACTATTTCATCGATCACCAGGACATATCAGTCCTTAATGCGCAATTTTGCATAAGTGCATATATATTGTGCCTCCCATGTTTCAGGTTATATATCATACATATACCAAATATATGTACCTACACAGCAAATGGTATCTTTTTTTGTACAGTATAATACTGTTGAATACAGTTTTTCTTGTAAAAATGTAAAAACTGGCAGACACACGTCTGAGGAACAACTCGTCAGCTGTGCGTTCCGATGCATAATACAACATATCTGCTTTTGATGTTCTTAACAGAAAACTTACTCTGCAGTTACCCAACTCCTCAGCCGACAAGATAATGGTCCCGCATTTCTTCCCGGGTATTCCGCTGCAGAAAGAAAGAGAAACACAAACAATTAGACTCACCAGGGCACGTCACAAACGACCCATGCGGTGGACTAAATAAAACGACTGCGGCCGGCAGCGTAACTCCTTGTCATGCACGCATTTTTTTCATGTAAAACCGAAGCAACAAAACAGCGGAGAAATTGGGTGACAGCTCTAAAGAGCGTATGATTTGCAGCTGCATCCAGTTTTTTTTTTCTTGTCTCATCTTGACGCAATGTGGTGGAAAACTGGTGAAACATATGAGCACATGTGATCCTTATCTGCCTGAAAAAAAATCCCATCAGAGCATGAAGACCTATTAGAACAGCAGAGTGGCTATGGTTGCTTAGCGATCTTATTATGTCAACACCATCACAAGATCAATCGCTCCGATGAGAACTCATTTTAACAGTTTTTCCCAATCGGAACTTGACACGGTTTTTGTTCAGTACTTGTAACCTTGGTAATTTAATCCATAAGCATTTATCCATGTTATCTGCTTGTCTCTGTTACAATACAGTCTTTAAAGGGATACTTATAACACCGTTTTAAGCAGTGCAAAATAAAAATGTAGTTTTTAAGAAGCAGGATGCAGCCGATACGAAATGTTTTAGGCCGGTGAGCATTCTTGGCAAAAAAAAAAAAAAAAGATACTGATTACTAATTCATCAGCACATTAATTTAAAAGTTATAATGAATAAAAGAGTATTGGTTTCCTCCCAATGCATTTAAATATATTTATATATATATATATATATATATATATATATATATATATATATATATATATATATATATATATATATTGTATGTGAGTTTTCAAAGCTTGATACCGGCAGTATTCCCTGCGAACAGCAGGAGTCAACAGTAAATATATCGCTTCAAGAAAACCTCTTTTTTTTTTTTTTGCTTCAAAGAATGGATTTTGTGTCACAATTAATGAGCCTTTAGTCCATGTCATATGTGTTTGTCTTATTAGTAGTCAAATGAGTGACATAATTACCACGCCAATGTTTATGATGCACTATGTATTTTATGATTTTATTATTTTTTTAAAGAAACTGTGGCTAGGTTTTGTGTAAAGTAGTGAGAGTTACATTCGGGTCAATTCTTTGACTTCCTTGCATTGCTCACCTATTGCCCACCATTGCTCATTGCCTGTAAAATGTATGATTTGTTTCTTTTTGAATGACATGTTCAAATGAACAGGAACTTAACAATATAACAAAAAACTGCATGACACATATTCAAGGATACACGGTTAATGGTTATACTTAGATTTATGTGCAATAGATAATGACACCATTGTTGCTTGTATACAACAGCAGTGAATTGCTAGAGTACAGACCCAAAACAAGAAGCATTTTTGGGAAGCGATATTAGCCCCGCTTAGACACGGTGGCCTATAAGGGGAAAAGCCATTTCTCGTTTAAACGTCAAACATGTGTATGTGAGGGGTGTCCCTAGTCGCCATTTGACCAAAAATGTGTCACGATTAAGATCCTGTATGTTTGACATGGTAATAGGAGGCTAAGCGGCTCCAATACTACAAATCCTACATGCGACCCTGCTACGCTTGATCTTTTAATGAGGCAAGAATACAAATAAAAATGTCGAGGGCACACGCTCTCGGGTTGCTTCTTCAAGCTCCACGGGGACCCCTTTCAAGGTGAATTAAATGTCCTTGAATTATTGATGCTTCTAGACGAGTCGCCTTTTGATGGAAACCTCTAAGGAGTCAGTTAAGATTTCACCACTGAGGCCAAGCCATTACGGCTGAACTATCACTGCTACCATGTTAAGATGCGCTAGCTTCAAAAGGATCCTTTCAATCGACCGCATGTTATTGAGTGCACACACACACACACACACACACACATTATATATATATATATATATATATATATATATATATATATATATATATATATATATATATATATATATATATATATATATATATATATGAGGTTGCACAAGAGAGGCTGAAAAAGAAAAGTAAAAAAAAAGTCAAAGTCTACTTATCTGCCCATCTCTAGTGTTAGGGTTAGCTGTGACTGAGAGCGAAACTTCAGCTGGCGGTTCACATTCTGTTACCAAATAGTGGTGCTAATTCATATTCTAAGGAAAGCCCCTATGAGTTTCTCAAATTGGAACATTGCAGGCTGGCTGAAGTGCAAGAGTGTTAAAAGCATTTGGCAGAAGTGTTGTTTCGTTAAGCGATACCAGTAGGCCTGTCAAAATACATGGAATTATTGTTGAGGAAAAATGAACCTGTTAGATTTGTTGGAAGCGATGAATGGTCATTTGCATGCGGGTTTGTATAAAAGAAGTCCCTGGCATTCACTCACGCTGTTTCTTCCCTCGTCTATCTCACTACATACCGAAAAAAACAAAAAAAAACAAAAAAAAAAACAACCAAAATATTGATTTGTTTTTGGGGCGGTCAAACTTCATTGTCTGTAAAATTGGTTATCGGCCTAGTTAAGAAATTTCGCTTTTACCTATACACTGCCAGCCCAGTAAACGCCAGCCCTTCAACGTCCATAGCTGTTATTGGTACTCAATGAGTTAATAGTAAAATATAGGAATGCAAATCTACCAATACCACATTTCCAGCTTTCATGAAAGCTACTGATATCAGTGACCCATGCCAAAGGACAAAAATCAAGTATTATCAATGCTCATTTGACCTCTGTTGGGTACCTGGAACTCACAATTCTAACAACCTATAGATCCCAACAGGAATATTTGGAGTTCCAAAATTGCGTAATTAAAAGGACAAAGTAAGACAAACAAGACATGAGCAAAAACCAACCACAGATATAAACAAATGTCACAATAAAATGAATTAAAGTATGAGAGTGAACTTACATGTAGCATCCGTCATTAGCTTAGTAATATTGCAACCACTGATACAAATTAGACCATTTTGGTAGAAAAATCTGCTTTTTACTTTGAGGATTTGTTTGTTTAGCTTCAGTATTTCAGTTGGGTTTTTTTGTTTTTTTTGTTCCTCTTCTCGATCTTCCGAAGCATTTCATTTTTGCTTCCTACTTTCTGGCTGATTGTTACCTGATTTTTGTCTTGTTTGACTTGTCACAGATACAAAAGAAATTGGCGAGTTTATCTTATTTAGGCATAAAGAGAGCATTTTTTTTTTTTTTTAATGGAATTGTACTTGTGCCACGATCATGAGCGAGCAATAAAACTTTTGCGCAAGCAAGGCTCGATTTTGAGCACAGAAAAAAAATATAATGAACAAACAATGATAAATTTTGAGCACACAATGAATGATTTTGAGCACAGAAAAATGTTTGTCTCGCTCTAAATCTCTCATTGGTCACACACAATTCCCCTCCCTGTGACGCTCAACTTGTAGCTCTCTGCATGCTCATCTTGGCGCACACCTTAAAAAACGTGCCACAAAGCCATCCAATCACAGTGAGCAAAAGTACACTGATTGACTATTTGGTCTCCAATTAGGTTGCTTGTTATGTTCAGTTGGAAAAAGCAAACGAGATCGCGTCGCAGCTAATTGTGCGGGGGAAGGTGGACTTCTTTGAAGACAATGTAAGGGCGTATTATTATTATTATTATTATTATTATTATTATTATTATTATTATTATTGTCTTGTGATAGAACTACCTTCTTAATTTTTGCACTTTAGTGATATAATTCCAGCTTAAAGTCCGTGTGGTGATCTCGTTTGTTTTTTTCTAGGTGAATGTAACAAGAGATGTAATTGGAGGCTAAACGGTCAATCAGTGTACCTTTGTTAACTCTGATTGGCTGGCTTTGTGGCATATTCGTAACGTGTGCCAGGCTGAGCGCGATGAGGGGGCATACGCAAGCTCAGACAGATTTTGATCTGCAAAATCATTTTCTGTGCTCAAAACCTTTCATATTTTGATGTAAAAAAACAAGGCATCCAACGTACATTGATTTGAAATTTTGTGTCTTGTCAAAACTGATGCGTCTATGACGCAGGGATGCAGGCAAACGAGAACAATGATCTAAGGTGTCAAACCTTAGGTGTCCAATCCTCTAGGGCCGGTTTTTGATATTTCTTTCCAAACAGACATGATTCAAATGATTAGAATCATTTCAAGCTCCTGCAGAGCTTGTTGATGAGCTAATTATTTTGAATCAAGTGTTTTGAGCATAGAAACCTGGAAAACATGCAGTATACCGGCACTCAGGGACCCGAATTTGACACCTGAAGTGAAGTATATGAGCGAGGAGGTCCTTCCTGCCAAAATTTGCCTGTGCACTCTGTTACTCTGACATACCGTCAAATCTTCATATTCTTCACAAAGCAAGAAAGGTCTTTGTTCATAACAATCTGTTATTGAGTTCATTGAAATTTTGGTTTGATTTACTGAACATTTAACACAAGGAAGCCATGTTTTAACCCATCCCTAGCGGTAGTGCTAACATAAACTGATTGAGTGGGATGGTGTACCTCGAACCCTGTCGAAATTCAATAAGAAATAAAGCTTGCTTTAAATCTCTCGCATGCAGACATTTCCACCAAGTTTATCGGTATGCATAGAAGATCTTCGGAAATGAGTGTGAGATGATTTTTGCACAAATTTCCAGAAGGGATGTTTCCGACACAATTAGAGGATGCTATCAACAAGGCAATAAATAGTGCGGTCAAGCCAGCCTCCACTCGAAAAGACCCAGCCAAGTTAGCCGGCCTATTTTCGGAAAATGCCGCAGATGAGAGGCGGCATTTCACCTTCATGAGCTGTCTCGTATGTCGGTATGGCTATTTAAAATGCACTTTTTTTTCATTCAGTTTTTTTCATTTTTCAACTACGGATGTTACGGGAACAGCACATTTACAAATAATATAATTGTTTATAAGCTGAAGTGTACGCGTTCATGTCAGTCAAGCGGGAGCCTTTTATTTTGAAGGTCATCTTGTCGAGAATGAAAGAAATGGGAGGCAGTTGGCTTGAATTCACCTTTTCACTTAGAGGCTAGCTCAACCGCAGCAATATTCTGGCAGCTTTGTCCAGTCACGTCCCTTTCCTTGAATGTAAGGTGTTTGTCTCCTTTAAAGAGGATGTGACTCAAGCGTTCAATCGTTATCTTCACCAGCCGCACGCTAAAAGAATGGCTTCAGAACTACTGTACTTCCTGTGCGAATCACCCAGGCTGGAACTTGCAACGATGGAAAACTGAATATTGGAAATATAGCTATAAAAATTTGCGCCCGTTCCAGAAATCTCTGTATATTTTATTGCTATTTTTGAAAATGGTTGCCAAAATGGTTATCCTATTTTTGTTATGAAAACAAACATTGAAAATATGGACCTGAATTCGGTTTTAGATTTTTGTTTATGAACTAAATATAGAACATAAGTACATGGACCGAAGACCTTATTGAGTCCTTTTGCTAATATTATATAAAATCCTGACACTAGGTTGATTATATGTCAGAAATAAAATCAAACAGAATTGCACAAACCTCCTCTGAATTCACAGTTTTCTACAGAATCTCAAGTCAATGCTTGACGCTTTCATTTTAAATTTTACATATCAAGTGTTATTGGTCCGGGTGTCTGAAAATTCAAGGGAGTATGTGTGCGTGCATGTGTGTTTGCTTGTGTAAGCCGTTTTGTGGAGTTCACAGTTTAGTGCTTGCTAACAGCTTAAACTTTTGAAATGCAGCACAAGCTTTGTGAAGTTGTTGATGTGACCGGGATGAACTGTTTGTTTTGGCGACATGCCCATTTGTAGGCATTTTTTCCTCCACGTTTTGGGCTTTGCTCCTGCTCGTCAAAGCAATCACCCGGCCACCGCCAAGCAAGGCAAAAGGAAATGGCCAAATGCTAGCGGTGAAATCCAGCAGAGCGTTTGTTTATTCCAACGAATGCTTGGCTTGCCATTCTCCAGAAATGAAACATGCAGCATTGGCCCTCATACAAGCTTAGTTTACCGTTGCGGGAAATATGTCATGTTCTGTTGGTTATTGGTTGTGGGTTTATTTTGGAGGGGCTCTGCTCTTTTCTGTTTATGTGGTTCCTGTTGCTGTTCCTCTCATGTCAGCCTACGTTAGTTTGATTTTTTTCACCGGCCTGTGTTTACCTGCCCCTCGTGTGTCCACCAATCATCTCCCCCTGCAAATTGTTCCCTCCCAGCTATTGCGTTTGGGTAATTAGTGTCCATGTATTTAAGCCCCATTTTTGTTCCTGCGTGTTGTTGAGTTATTGCCTACGCCATACGTCGTCGTGTTTTGCAGTCTGACGTTCCGGCCCAGAGAATTTTGAGTCTCCCTGTTGCTGTTTTCCCTCTGAGTTTAGTTTTGGTTTTTACTTTTGTTGTAACTTTTGGATGCCAGAGTATCAAAACCAAAATATTTGCACTAATCCCTACCCTCAGTTTACTAATCCGTTCCCTCAATTTACTAATCAGTACCTTCAGTTTAGTAATCCGTTCCCTCAGTTAAGTAAACCATAACCTTAGCTTACTGTAAACACTGTCATGAAGGAAGGTCTCCGGGGTGATAATGTGAGAGCGGGGCAATAAGAGGGAGCGTTCGGACGGAGTGCGGAATAAACGGGTGTCGGCCCCCAAAGAAGCACAAGTTCTGTGTTTCCATCCCGTCTAATGAAAAGTGTTTGGAATGCCTCACATGGAATTACGAATACTTAATTAAAAATAGAAGGACAGTGGCAGATTCATTTGCATTTGGAGGAAGCAATACAGCAACATACAGTGTATAGTTTTTTGTTGTTGTTATTGCCCTCAGTGGAAACGTCGGCTGCTGATCGGAATGCTGGCATCATCACTTTGATGATGAAATGATGTGAAATGTGCAGCTTCCTGCGCTAACCTGCTTGACGGACACAGCCTGCTGCAGGTAATGCGAGCCAACAGCTTGCGAATCCGCAGCAGTTCGCCCTGCAAATAAGCTCAGTCATGCTTTATGACATGCAGTCAAAACTGCCTCTCCTGCAATGCCGTGGCATCATAAAGGAAGGGCAATATGCGGTATCGTGAGTATTGCCGCGTCCGCCCATGCATCACCGCTTTTGTGTATGCGGGAAACGGTGGCATGCAAAGCAGAGTAGATGCACACACGAGTATGAGGTTCCCTGAAAAATGTGGAGGTAGGGTGTGCAACTGGAAAATTTTTCCATAATCTGCTGAGACGCATGCTTGCCAATCTAATTTTGCTGCCCATTCCAACTTTTTCAACACTAGTTGTCATCAGGTGGATGCAATGGGGCTATCTCCTCTTCAGATCAGCAGTTTGCGCACAACTGACAGAAAAGTACGCGTTGTGAACATATTTGTGTTGTCAAGAGATGAAAAACATGAGAAAATCATTAGGATTTGTAATCACTTGATCAAATTAATCCCTTTGTAAATTCACCTGAAATCGGAAAAAAAAATCTCACCCATTTACAGATTTTGCAGTATTGTGGCATATCAAAGACTCATTTATTTTCTTTAAGCAGATGCAGTTGTAACCATTTATCTCGTGATGTATTTGAGACTAAGGTCAAGTGCTGGCTGTAGAATTCAAATTCTCATTCTGAGGAATAGTGCTTTTTTCGTTTGTCAGTCGCCAAATTATTACAAATCAACATTAGAATAACAAATTGTTTTAAAGTTAGATGTACACTTCCTCGGACTGATAACTCCTGAACCTGTAGGTTATGCCAAGCATAATGATAACCAATCAGTGTCCACTTTAGAGTGAGATTGACCTTTGATTTCCTGGATTGCAAATGTCACATGACCACACCCCCAGGAAACGGGCGAGCCGTGATTGGTCATTTTCAGTCGATAGTAAGTGGCAAAATGGCCATCCCTGAGATGGATGCAAACAGTGGATTTTGCTGCTTAGTCCATATGCCATAAGCAATTTTGAATAGAATTTACATTAGCACGGCTACATTGATCAGACTATTGCAAAGAAACTTTATCTGGGAGTTGACTTTCCTGTTGGAAAACAAAAACAACCACATACTGTAATTCTGCCTTGGAAAAGTAAGGTTATCCTAATGCCAAAGAATAATGCAAATATTATAGGTGAGATACCAAATTACGCCTCTGCTCTGGTGTTAACCCTTTATAGAAATGGAAATTTGAACACAAACGGTGGAACACAAACGGTGGAGCAATTTATATTAACAGGAAATACAAAACCAATTACAAATATGTTTTTATTTTCATCTGTGAAGAACAGCACACAGGATTATCCATAGCCACTTAATTTCTATTTACCACTCGCCTATATATACTTCGCACTGTGATGCCTCTTGAAGCAGAAAACTAGCTAAACTATTGTATTTATATTCAAGTGCAATATTCACTGCCAGTCCAGTTAAAATGGATGATTTATAGACAGTAGTTGTAAATGGCAGTCAGTGAGTGAACTTATTCATCGCCAGCCCAGTAAACATTGATCTTGACGTCTAAAAGCCGTCAATGTTAAAAACACATTCCAATGTTTTGTTTTTTTCTGCGGGGGGGGGGGGTTAACGGATTGATGGCACGTTCCTCCGTATCAATGGGCAAAGACAATTTACAACAATGAGTCTTTCGAGTTAAAAGCGTGGCCACCAAATTTTTGTTCTATATCATGAATCTCCAGGCATCGCTGTGTTTCCTTCCTCCGGGAAAAACAACAATTTTAGAAAATGAGAGCTGCATTAATTTTCTCATAAATATGGATGGTCAGGCTGCACTGTATGCATGGCTTCTATAATCTGACCATCTGGAGGCAGCCTGATGTTCATCCAGGTTGCCATTCCGTATATGAAATGTGGTTGAAGGTGAGAGTAAAGTCCAAAAGAGGGAGAAGGAAGGAAGCGATTGTTGATGCTGCTCACACGAGGTCATTAAGATGAGGGATGTTCTTGATATTTAACAACGCTGCACCATGTCACGCAGGGGGAAGGGGGAGGGTTGTCTGCTCAACAGTCCGAGTGTGAGCATGCAAGATGATTTTTTTTTTCCCCTCCATACAGCAGCTGGTGCAGGGTGCGGTCTTTATATTTGCAGTGTTATGCTCAGATGAAGCGCTGACATAAAATATTGACTAAAACATGAATAAACATCAAACATTACATTACACGCGGAGTAAAAGCGACACATTAGATACTATTCACTTTATCGTTTGGTTGTCCTTGATCTGTTTGCTTCTACTCGTGCAGCGGTGTGCAACCCACGGCTCCAGCGTCACATTTGGTACTTTCATTTTGTAGCTCTTTCTAACTTTGGAAAAGGAGTTCTCCATTTTGATTAAAATTATGGTCGAGTGTTGGTTTTCTAAAAGTAGTGGTAAATGTGAAGATTATGCTACTTCTTTTAAAATAAAAACAACATAGACTTTGGATGCCAGTATCAGTCAAAAGGTTGAAAACACATTCCAGTTCAATGTTTTATTTTCTTTCCTTGCATTGTAAATTAATACTGAACTCATTCAAGAAAATCCGGGCAACACGCTGGTACTTTCTCCATCAACTTTACGATGTGGATTTTGCTTCATGAACTGGAAAGACTGTCAGTTGACAGCTGTGCATTTTCAAGAATGTTTTGACCTGTCAATGTGTTGAACAAACTTGAATCTGATGGCATTTCCATCTTATCTTCACTTATCTTATCTTATCTTCACTTTAGATGTCACAAAGGTGTTTGTGGCTCCCGTTTTGTATTTACTTTTGCATTTATATACAAACATTAAAGTCAAATGTGTCCCAAAATAAATAAATAATGGTGTCGCTTTAAGCATGTAGCGTGAACCCGAGAGCAAAGAAATTGGAAGGTTGCCAGTGAACAGAATGATTTCATCGCAAATGCTCAGGTTATGATTCAGCTTTGGTTCTTATGAAAACATGTGCCTGGTGACAGAGTTGAGTAAGAGAACAGCAGAAATGGGAAGTGGGCAGGTAATCTGTCTTGGTGCCACGACGCAGAACGCATCCCACTCCAAAAGAAGACCACAAGGTTGCCACAAGGAATGAAAGGGGGATTTTACCACTAATCCTCTTGATCGTCATACACTGACAAGCATCCATAATCCTTCACCTCAGCAGGATTTTTCAAAAGTGCAGTGGCTAATTCAAAGGACACCAAAACAAATGTTTTTTTCTGTGAGAAGTGCTGCTTCTGATCAACCCCAGTTGTATACTACCGCTATCCAAAATTGACCTTTCACAAGGCCGCGGCCCCAAAGCACAGTCTCGCCAACTCACAACAACAACAAAAAAAAAAGTGTGATGCGCTCATCCAGCTAACTTTGAGAGTAGTATTAATTTGGTTTTCAAAACTGCTGTGAATGTTCGTATATGGGCCATCCAGAGCGTGGACTTGTGTCCAATCAAATATTTCTGGGGAGATCTGAAAAAAATCCAAGCAGATGGATATGAAGATACAGTGGAAAAATGAATGGGCAAAACTGCCCACCCTAACCCTAACCCTAACCCTAACCCTTGAGCAAAGACTGTGAATCCTTAGATACAGTACCAATCAAAAGTTTGGAAACACCTTCAAATTCCCTAACGTATTGCAATTTCCCCTGGAATCCCTTAACCGAGGTAGACGTGCTAACCACTCAAATGCCGAACCTCCCCCTTATGATCTAAAAATAAATAAATAAATAAATATATAAAATGAATCCAAATCATGTACTGCATGTATTGTGTAGTGTCCAAAGAGTTAATATACATGTAATTATATATTTTACATAGCTGATATCCTTGTTTTAGTCCATGTTCATTCATGTAGGTCAGTTTTTCCTGCCAGAAATATTTCTGGACTATTTCTGGATATTCAAAAATAGTGCCTCTACGTCCACCAAAAGCCCAAGTGCCTTGAAACTCCTTCAATACAAATATGATAAATCAATTCAAAGGTCACCATCAACAGAAAACATTTCCAAGCTATGGACCCCAAAATGTCAAAAATATGTATTGTGTTTTTCAAAAAACAATTTTAAAGGGTTAATATCTCTTAAATAGTACACTAATAAATGCTTTATCTTCAGATTATGATAGACAACAATTTACAAGTCTGTACTTACCTTAAAAAAATAGATGAGACTCCAAACATGCTCACAAATTTAGTGTGCAATTCCTCAACCCCAGTAGTGGGTGTGGCACCTCAACCTAAATGGGCCTTAACTTGGAAATCAATTGAGTTAGGAGGTTCACTTTCAGCCGATAGCGCAAACAGGCAAAATTGTCCTTTATTAGGCATACATTTAGCTATTTTTAAATCTGAATCTTTTTAAATCATATTCAGATTTTAGGGAAATTTAAGGTTACGTTGGAATTTAAGCAACGACTGAAACGACTTTCAGCCATTTTGTGTCGAACGAATGTGGCCGCTGTGCCCAGGAAAGGGTTAACGTTTTTTTTTTTTTGGAAGTGTTTCAACCTAACAAAAACATATTTCCCAGATGCACTGTTTAAGCGCCTTAAGCAAAAATTGTGTTTCTGAGAAAATTTTAACATACACAAACACATCCATCATCTTGATTACACAGAAACTAATCGTCTTTATTTACAGATGTGTTCTAGCCTTTTCTTGTACTTGAGTTTGAGCCCACTACCGAATAATGGCAGTCATATCATGTTAGACAGGGTCGCCTTGACCTCCGCGCCGAGCATAAAGTAGACCGTAGATACAAACTGCACTTCATTTCATCCGATGAATTGATTTGACGATCGGTGAGGGCAAAGTTTAGCGGCTCTGCGTTCCGCCGCCGGTGCTCGGGAAAGCTTTCATTCGTCGCAGCAGTGAAAGTGTGCAAGCGACGGTGCTCAAATCATGAAAAAACAAACAAAACAACGTCTATTAGTGAGGTTGAAACGCAACACAATTCAAATGCTTCATTTTCTCAAAACAAAGAAAAATGTCAACAATGTAGGCAATCTCCAAGTCGATTACAAAAAGAACTGATTGCGCCATTTCGATCCAACTCCCAACAATCCGTCCTTGCAGAATCTCAGTGCATGTGATGAAGTGGCTTCATGCACATGCAATGCTCAGAGGCACTCCTATGTTCCAACGTGCGTGTGTAATTTGCCGGGCCAGCAGTAAAAGGTTAATACCGTCTGTATAATGGACTCCATTATCTTGTAACATATGCAACTGCTTCCCGCGGGCAATGCATAATATACCAACCTTTACACATGTTTTTCACCGACATCCCTCACTCATTTAGCCGTCCATTTGCTCAACCATAAACAGCAACGATACATGCCTCTCAATAAGTCACATCACAGTTTTAGGACAATGATCACTTTGCCTGTCCAAATAAATAATTGTGATGGGTGTTTAGCTCTTGTGCTGCACTGAAGAATCTAAGAACAAGCATCACAACAAAAGCAAACAAAGCACTTCTTTATGCTTCTTTTTTCGATCACACATTCATTGACGGGTCAGCCGCTGCCTATCCCAGTGTGGACACCCTGGATTGGTCGCTAGTACATCGCGGGTTACTTATAGACAACTATTTTCTCAACTCAATGAATACATACATGCTTCAAAATATTAGAGGAAGCTGGCACGTGCAAAGAAAACACACTCAAGGATGAGAAGAACACAGACCACAACAAAGGATATTACAAATCACAAAAGCTGACACAAACTGAAACGATAGAAACAAGTCATGACACAAAAATCAAATTGCTTAAAAAAGAAACTACGTTTGACATGTATGAAAATAGAACTCAGAATGAGAGCAAAAATGTTCGTTTCGTTATTTTTCAATTATTTTAATGAATTAGCATTCAAGGTCAAATTTAAATATTTCGGCACTACGGCACAGTCATAGAGTAAAAAGAAGGTTTGGGAATTGGGTTGAAAACTTGCTAAGCACGGTGGTCGGACTGAGAAAAATCTTCTTTGTACTTAGCTTTTTGGGGGGAGGGGCTGAGAGGAATATCAAAATTAAATAAAAATGAACTATAAAGGAACATTGAAAACTACCGTAGCCCTGCACCGCACAGTAAGTTCTAATTCAAAACCATTACGCAGAACTGCAAGGCATACTTGCTAAACACTCACTCACTGTGCCAATGTTCCTTGTTCTAAGGCATCATCTTTCACATAGATGTACACGCATGTGGGAGCAGGAGCGCTTAGATCTGGTTGCTACAAGTGCACCAGCCGGCCAGCCATTACACTTGGTACGCTGGTGCGTTTTGTCTGATCTAATACAAATATGAGAAGCGGCAAAGTGGAATTTTGAACGGATCATATTTTACGCTATAATTTAGTAATTAATAAAACACTGACGGTAAGTAGAGAACAAATGAGAATGTTGGTCAGTAGAGAGAACTAAAATATAGGCTAGAGACTATGGGGATTTAGGAAGAACAGTGGAAAGTGGCTATAAGTAGGAGAGTAAATGAAAGGTGTAGAGTGTACAAAAAAAGGGTAAAAAAGGACTTCTGAAAGCAAGCCATTGATGCAATATGCCTAGGGGAGGGCTCCTTTAAAAGCATGGCTAACACATTCCCTTTCTACACGCATTTTTCCAGTCCCTATTTTTGAACGGTAGGATGCATGTCAAAGAAATGTAGCTGAGCCATTTTTTTAGGAACAAATGTTGAAATTTGGATTTTCACCGTGGGCTCAACGGAAAGCTTTCAACATGTCAGCAGTTGAATAATCATCACCGAACGCTGCTGGTAAGTGAGATGTTGCATCAGTTAAGAAGGAGAATCAATACCGGTAAAGTGTCCGTGCCCTAAGGTTTGCTGCTTCTCATCCTGTTATCAGCAACCGAAGGGCACGCATGGAAGGACTCACACCATATTCACGTTGTATTGTGTGAAAAAGGAAAACATGCGCAGAAAAGCATTCATTTCTAGCTACCATCCGCAAAATCTAACCCTGACCAGTGAGGACAATTATGCCTAATTTAACATAATCACACTTTCCCTGTTAATCGCGGCTGACCTATGAAGACCATCACACACATATGAAAACCAAAATCGTAACACTGTTCAAAAAAAAAAAAAAAAAAAAAGATTGCTTTGGTACAGCTATGGACAAGTGTGTGCAAAAGGAGCAATCAATATATATCGTGAAAAAAATCATTCAGTTGCATGATTTTGGCATTGTCACAGCTAAAAGATGCACGAGAGTGATATCATCAGCTGTTTTGTGCTACTAGTGGCTGTTGAGGGTAAAAACTGTAGAATTGAACTTTAAAACAATGGAAAACCATGGACATTTCAGTAAATGTTACTCAGAAATGACAGTAATTTCAGTATAAATATGCTTTTAAATTACTAGTATTTTTGTTGGAAAAAAACCTGCAAAATCTTTAAATTCGGATTTATTCAAATGGCTTTAACATTTATTTTGAAACGTTGTTTTTGAACATTCTATTGGTCCAGCCCTGGGCTTGTGGTTAACGTTTTCATCTGGCCCCTCTGTCCATTTAACTTTGACACTCCTGCACTGGAGCCGCCTGTATGTACTTAGTATCAAATAAGATTACTGCCATTTTAGGACTTTTTTTTGTTGTTGTGTATGTGTTCCACTTTGAGAGAGTTGATCAGCAATTAAAGATTCAAGAGTTTTATTGTCATATGTATAGTATTATTATACCACGCAATGACATTCTTATTCCCTTCACTTCCCCGAGTGACAACCGGCTAAAGAAAATAAAGGGAAAAAATTGTCGGTAACATCTGAATACAAGCAAGCCTTTTTTTTTTTTCTTTTTTTCAAAGGGAGCATGAAAAAGGACCAAGTGACATAGCAGCCTCACAGTGGTTGCAATCAACTCTTCCATCTATATTACGTTGCTAATGACAGTCATTTCTGTGAGGAAGCCTTCGGTCGTGTTCAATTAGCCGCCCCATTGGCAAGCACGTGGTCCTATGATTCAAAATGATGCACTGTATATACAGACGGCTCCAGCGCAGGGGTGTCAAAGTTAAATGGACAGAGGGGCCGGATGAAAACGTTAACCACAAGCCCAGTGCTGGACCGATAGAATGTTCATTGAAAAAAAATATTAAAAAGACCACACAGTCTAGTGAACCTGATGGAACCTACTGAAACGAATATATTACAGTATGATTGGATTGTCTGAATAAAGCAATATTCTGGCTCTGCCAGTAATTTATATTTTTCAACAGGCACAAAAGACAACCTTCCTTTGGATGACTGGTGTCAAACCGCTCCTCGAAGGCCTGTATCCAGCATGTTTTCCAGGTTTTTCCCCCCTACACACCTGATGCTAATGATGAGCTCATCAACAAAATCTGCAGGAGCTTGAAAATGATGCTAGTCAGTTGAAGAGAAAAATATTGAAAAGAAACTGCAGGATAGGTTTGACACCTATGCTTTAGATAAAAATCCCCATAACGTGTGCATTAAAAGGATGAGGTGATATTATACAAGGTACCATAAGCACCGTATTTTTTTACCGTAATATCTCATGTGCTTCATTGCGGCTTATAGTCCAGTGCGGTTTATTTGTGACAAAAAATCTTTTTTTTTTGCTCATATTTTGCTGCTGCGGCTTATATACCAGTGTGGCTTATAGTCCGGATAATACGGTATAAAAGTAGACATTTTTTCCTCGAAGAAAGAAATAATATCAGCAATTTTCTATCAGTAACTTAAGTGAAATACTTTCAAAACATAATTGAAAAACAAATTGGTGGTAATCCTTCCATATTTAGGGGGACTTTAACTTCAGGCGCTATATTTTTCACGATGGTACTCAACCAATGCCCTTATAGCCTACCTGAACAAATCACCTTTGACCTTTCACCTACCATACACGATCCAATACTTCAGTTTCCCCAGTAGACCCAAGGTTGGGGTCTTGGCACTTGCATACAGATGTCCTGTGCCCTGCATAGGACTTAACGCTAAAAACTCCCCTGGCTGGAGTCCACGCCGTGGTGAAAATTGACAACTGGCCAATGTCAGAAGTGTCATGCTGTCATCCACATGAAGCCTTGGAATATGCGATGAAATCTTTTCCCTTTATCACAAGCTGCTCTTTTAGATTGATGGACACACTCAGCTACCACCTTTCTGCCCTGGCACACGTTTAAAATGATTTGCCTTTTGTCTGGGCAAACTGTCACAAATTTTAAGCATAAATTTGAATATAATTCACTTCTGTAAATGTTTGGGCTGATTTCTCCATCTCTTCTGCCACAATAAAACTGACCTTGACAGCAGTCGCGCTTTTGTGATTTGGCCTTTCTACACAGCTAGCGGGTAGACAAATTGATCATCGCCTTGACAGGATCGTCACACCCATCTTGATTCTCTACCACATCATAGTTTCTTTCTTTAGGGTCTTTGAAAACCATATAAATGTATTTTTATATCATGATATTATTACATATCCTCTGGAGATCCTCTGTATTAATTTGAATAGTAGATTTGGTCTATACCTTTTGCTTAAAATTGCTTTTCAGGGATTATGCTCTTGTTTTTTTGAATCGCACTGACTTGCCTTGTGTATGAAATGTGCTATATAAAGCTCTCGCCATGCCTTGAGATTTTAATGTCATGTTTCCATTGATGTGGTTGATGGGTCGGATTAAATGACTGTCGTGGGGCAGGTGCCATCCAGTCAAAAATTTTAGAGATTGGTAGAGACGGGGGTTAAAAAAAACCAACTTACCTGAGAGACTTCTCCAGGCGACTTGCAGGAGAGCCCACAATCTCCCCAAGTGTGCAATGGACCTGTCCCAGGAAGTCCTGCCATGAGGGGGACAGTAAGTGCCATGGACAGAGGGTGCAGGTTTGGGCAAAAGGGCAGGTGGCATGTTCAGGCGGGAGTGACAAAGAAAGCAGGTGAGCGTCATTAAAGGCATCGTACAGTCAGAATTGAGAGGACATCTGAGGCAGACACGTACGTTAAAGTCGGCCGGCTTTTTCCCAAGTGCGGAGAAGGAGGAGGAAGAAGAAGAGGAGGAGGCGGAAGAAAGAAATCAAGAAAGAGGAGAGCGAGAGACCGGGCAGCAGTAGCATTGACACAAGAGAGCATATCATGGAACAGAAGGCACACGCCACTTAAATCATCATCAAGCAAGATAGAGAGCAAAAAGGCTGATTTGGAGAAGACCGGGCTGGCACTAAGGATCGAGGGCGGAATGGGGAAGATGATCAAATGATGAGGCATACAGAGCAACCGAGGCTGGAAAGGGTTTTATCAGCCGGCTGCTTCTGGAGCACACAGAAAGACTTCAGAAAATGAATGTTTGGTCGTATGCAAATGAAAGTCTCTCTTAGGAAAAAAAACAATCAAAATACTGCACTATTCACATTACATTAGTAAAGTACACAGTCACTCAAAAAGCACTGCAAATCTTTTTCTTTTTACTTTTATCAGACTCGCTATCCTCTTCACTGGTGGGAGGAACGTACTTTCATAAACAACATCAACAATAGATATATATATATATATATATATATATATATATATATATATATATATATATATATATATATATATTATTCAGCAAGAAAATAACATTAAAAAATAGGAATCATCTGTCTTTTTAGTTGTTTTTTTTGTGGAGAATGAAATTGGAAAACCGTTGTGCTGGAACGTTATGGCAATCATGCGCAGAGTTTTTCATTCCAGACAAAAGTGCAAACCTCTGTGTGCTTGAGTGTGGTGGTTGATTGTGTGTTGGAGCTGTAATTTTGATTAGTTTATCTCCAGGGGAATTTAAAAAAATGTTTTCCACTTTGCTTGCGATGAAAATAAAAGCAAACTAATTGCTTTAGCACATGATGCATCATTTACTCAAATTGAGGTGCTTAGAAGGAATCTATTTTGATTTGCAGACAACCAAAAAGATTGAGACATGCAGATTGAAAAAAATAAAATAAAATAAATGATGATGAGTAACACTGATGACGTACGGCATGCACTTAAGCTCCAGGTCCACAAATAAGGAGCTTTACTTACATGCTTGGCCAGGTCGGGGCTTCGAGAATCAATATCAAACCTGAAAGCACAAAGCAAGCATTTGAGCATACTGAAGTGCTCCAATTTTTGACAGCAGGACTGGGAAAAACTCTACAAAGCTCAACATATTCTTTGAATTTAAAACGAAAAGAGTGTAACAGGTCGTTTAATGGTCAAGGTAGCTAGTCAACTGGGCACACGCGTAAGAAGTGTCCACCATATGCATCTGTTTTTTTTTTTTTATTTCAACTTTACTGTTTATGTGGATACAGGGTTCATTTTATGGAAATTGAATGGAAAGTCAGTTTTTTGCTAGCTGAGCTCAGTTATTCGAGCCAATCTGGCTCGTTTTTCTTTTCTTGGAAACTAAATTGGATGAACTTTCACCATCAAGCAACATAAATGATTGGCTGATTGATTGATTGTTTTGCTGCCTGTTAAGAAGGTGAAATGTAAAACCAAGCCAAATTTGACCTGACCAGTAAGCAAGGCACCTGGAAGCTTTTAAGTTGTGAATAAAATGCAGAATTTGTTAGTTTGGGGGAAAAAAAAAAATCCTGTGTAAACGAGGCCTCAAGCCCCATTCGTCTGCCAGTCAACGTAAAAGTAATTAAATTCCAGAAGGCCTGGGCTTCCCCCTCCTTCTCCTCCTGTGATAAAAGAGAGATGTAAATGAGTCCCTCTAATTGTGAAGGGAGAGACTCCCTGCTGTCTAAATCCAAACTTCCATCACGATAGCATGCAAATGAATTCTTTAAGAGAACAAAGCTCTCAGGAGACGCAGGCGTCCACAAGGGATTTAACGCTTGCGCTAAGGCGAAAAAAGGCATATAGGTATCTCTGAGTTGCAAAAGGACAGTTAAGTGCTCTGTCCAACGGCCCACATTTGATTCGTGAAAATTAAAGTGCACCTCCCTGACCTGCTCACTGGGATAAAAATCTACTGTATTTATAATGCTGTGCGCCTTAATGAAAAAGTGAGCAGTGACACAAATTAACGACTAGCTGTCTCACCAGGAAGTATTATTTTACATGCTGTTTATGAATCAAAGTTATGTGAATCAATAGCTCACAAAGAGTCTTTTGTTAGGGGAAATGGTGTTTACAGGATTTTATTAGATTTATTTATTTTATAATAAGCACGTAATACCTTCCTGAGTCCCAGCCTATTCATTTGTGTCTACTGTAGTGGACATTTGTTTTTTGGGGTACATCTTTTGACGCATTGGAATTACCCTACTAAGTCCTCATGTGCTAAGTAGAGGACATACTATCTCATATGCTTGGGTAGGGTGCAAATAATTTTGCTGTCTTGCCGAGACAATATGCAAACAACAGTGGACACAAATGAATAGGCTGAGGAAAAAGAAGGTCATAAGTTAATTGCGTACGTACTGTATTGATAATGTCAATTTTTTTTAATCAATTTTAATTGGACTAATCTTAGTGTAATAAAAATAATAATAATAATAATAATAATAATAATAATAATAATAATTATCATTATTATAATCTACTTGAACATAGGAATATTTGTTTTGGATTCATGCATGAAGTCATGTTTTGTTTTCTACAAATATGCATTTTATTGAAAATAAAATTTGTCACGACGTGGCATGGTGAGAGGAGATGAGAAGGGAAGGGGACCCAAAAATGCAGGTAGGCCAAGGAGGCTGAGGCTAAAAACAATACACTTTGAAAGAATAATAACAAACAGATGTGATGACAACAGAAACCAACAAATATAAATTAACAACCAAAACAAACTTATGGTAACGCACAAGGAGACGACAGGAACACAGCGCCTACTCGGACTGTTGGATGGAGGATACTCGGAGTGGAAACAATAACCCGACTAACAGCAACTAAACTAGGACTTAAATACACTCACGCTAAATTAGGAGAACGCGAAACAGCTGGACACGGACGGAAGGCAGGGGAACCCGATTGGTTGACACACGGGGGGGGGTTAGGGTTAGGGGGGGGTTTGGGGGGGGGGTTATCAGACAGGTGAACGAAATCATACTAACGAGAATACAAACAAGAACAGCAAACGCGAGGGGATCAGAAACATGAACTTAAAAACATTAACAAAACCCCGAAACAGCAAAACAAAAAACAAACTCCAAACAAACATGACAAAATTAATACTTTTTTTTTTTTAAACATTAAAGTGTTATTGCTTGTGGCCTGAGCAACATTAAAAAAAGTTTTTTTTTTTATTTGAGGATTTGTCCTTGTGCGTAAGCACATTGATTGACAGCTTGGTCTCTGGGACTAGTAGACGTGCCGAGAGGAAAAGCACACGTCTGTGTGTCTACCGAGAGCAACGGAGAAATGCACAGCTTTGGAAATCTGACTTTTACCTAGATCTCTTATGTAATAAATTGAAATTTCAAGTGCATTGTTATGATATAAGAGGCTTCACTTTAATTCGATGTCAGGGCATATCCGTTTGTAAAAATCATCTTGCTCAGAAAAAGAAAGAGCTCAAAACCTGCTCAAAACAATGTGCGTATTTAGGAAGAAGAGGCATAGCTGGGACTGTGAAATACGCGAGTGACAATGTTTCCAACTTTGTATTACTATGTTAAAATGAGTGTTTCAAACAAATTTTGGGCTTTAAAGCAGGTTTTGATTTTTGGTTTCATTCTACAGTTTAGTATTGCATTGTAAAATAATGAAAAAAAAATACGAATTTCACTTTGCGCGTGTTATTTTTGGAACGTAACCCCCGCGATAAACGAGGGATTACTGTATATGCTTGTGTGTGTGTGTGCTTGTGTGCAAAAGGCCATGCACATGGAATCTTGGCAAATTTTATAAGACTTGCTTTACTTTGACAGTGGGGGAGATTAAGAATAAAAGTTGATATGAAATATGCATCGCCCTCATGGCCGTCTATTGAGACACAGTGCCAATGAATAATTCCTCAGGAGAGAAGTAAGATGAGGAGAATTGAGAGTCAGGTTAGAAAAAGAGTGAATAAGGACATGGGGATATATAGTTAATTTCTTCTCAGCATGAGAAGTAGATTTGTAAGGCACAATTTTGAATGTAATATATTCGAAATGAAAAGAAACAATTAGGCTGTTTGGTATGGCAAATAATGCTCAGCCTACAAACGCAAAGTCCTAACTGACAGCTAACTGTTCACGTCTGAAGATTGGTCTAGCAAATATATACAGTACATAAATATAGATACGGGGTACACAAACATGCAAGTCTTTATTTCCAATAATTGTTATGTGGTATTCTGTCAGGTCATCTTATGGCTTCTGAGTGGCACCTTCAGTCAAAGTTACCACTTTCAATGTCACCGGCCCTATCTGACATCCTGATTGATTTCAAAGTGTAGGGCTTGAAAACGCTCACCCCTGGCGGCCCCTGTCCCTTTTAATCTTGCTCCTCGTACTCCAGAATGTTTCTTGTCGTATAGTGTGTCGACTGTCGTGACATCACTTGGTAGTCCTAGTTGTGTTTAGATTAACAACACCTTCGAAGCTTCTCCCTTTCGGGAGGTTCAAAAACTCTTGGAATGGTTCAATAAAACCTTTTTTTTTCATTATATTATGTTGATGGATAATGACAAGTTTGTAATACAAAGTATAGTAACAGTGAGAATATGACTATTTAACAGGCACTATGAAAGAGCTGCACCCTGATCTTTATATAAATAAAAACCCTCTATCAACTAAAACAAAAATGCTACTAAAAACCTAATAGGGAAGCTAACATGTATTTGAGGTTAATCAGAACCACCTTAAATGGTGGCAAATATCTGGTGAGTTATTTTGACATGACTGCCTGATTTTCATCACTTGTGAGCAAGTATGAGGGTGTGTACACTCACAGTATGCAACAACATCAATTCCACAACTGTTGTTTCGTTTTGCATACGAATGACCATATGTACACATATGTGCTTACATATGTGTACATTCATATGTATGTATATACTACACACATCTATAAACACACAGACATATACAGTGCATATACAGTGTTTCCTTGCTACTTTACGCTTTATCTTTTGCGCCCTTAGTGCTTAGTGTTATTTTTTTTCCTTCGACGTCGACCTAAAGTGGTTTTCACTTATCGCGGGAGGGTTCCGGTCCCCATTAACCACAAAAAACAAGGGATCGCCGTATATATTAAATAGTACAGTCATGCATACATGCATATCCTTGTGTCCAAGTTTTTACTTTTTTTTTTTCAGAAAAATTGCAATTTGCAGTGCATTAAATATAGAGTGTATTTGTGTTAAAACATTACTGTTTCAAAGGTTTAAAATATCTCTTGCTTGACGAATTCATAAAAAAAGGATTGCAGGATACCAACTAACTCCTGAATTGTTGGACATGAGCATGAGCAGGTAAGCTATTGAGTATTTGAAAGACTTAAGAAAGACTTGAAGCAGCTCACACATGTGGAGCACGCACAAGTCAACCTCGAAGCGTCCTCAGAGGAGCTCATCAAAGAAGATAACTTACACGTCAAAGCGCAGGTTCTGCTTCTCTTCAAAGAAGTAGTCGAGGATGTATTTCCGCACAAAGTCTGGGTTCAGCGTGTTGTCTATCACCTCCGTTCTCCCAAACTGCGTCAAAACATGGAGGGATTGCAACATAAGAAGATGATATATTCAATATTTTGTCACTGATAAAATCCGAATGCAATACATCACAATGACATAACAGTGAAGCCTGTGTTTGTTAAGCATACTAATGGTAGAATCCATTCATTCATGCGTTTCCTACAGCCGCTTAGAATCAAAAGGGTCGCAGGTGTCCATCACACCTACGGATACACCTGCCATGTATGTTTTCGGAAGGTGGGAGGAACCTCGAGTGCCATTAGAAAACCCACGCAGACACGGGAAAACTCCACGCAGGAAAGCCGGAGGGAGGTGGATTTGAACTCGGGTCGCCGAACTGTGAGGCGGACGTGCTAACCACTGCGACAGCAAGCCGCCCATTGAATGGTAAAATGTTGAATATAATTCCATATTGAATGAATACTGTATAATTACATATTTCACAGTCCAAAAACCAAAAATGGCTTGACAAAAGTACCTGCATTTTTCCTCACTCAGTGTCCCTTTTTATATTCAAGGTTCCTATCAGATGTACATCTCCCATGGACATTATGTCCAAACGTTTAACAATGTGCAGTGTATTAAAAGTACAGTTTTGTTACTTCAAGTCCTGAGCTATTTTATGTACCATTCTGCAGAACTCTGAGTTTACTGTTGAATTTCTGATTTTGACCAGCATAAGTCATTAACTACAGATGGCCCAAGTTGCCCACACCTGGTTTGTTAAAACACAGTGTGAACAATCTTTTCAAATCATATGTGAGCTTCTCTCTTATGTAGGAGGGTGCAGCAAAAACAAAAGTGCTTGAGATACGCAGCATCATCACACCTTGGACGACAACACTCACATTTTCATCACATTGAAAAGTTTTTCTTTTTTTTAATGCTCTTCCATTGATATATATTATACTAGAGCTTTTTCATTTAAAAAGTTGGATAAAAATGTTTTATCCAGTCAGATTGGAGCAAGCTAGTGTTGCCAGGCTCCATGAAACACAAGCTGCTCAGTTTACAACGCTTGGACCAATCCTCTCGCGAGATCTCAGGGCAAGCTAACGATGCCCATGTAGATATCAATATCTCCGAAATTGCAATGGCTGCATTTAGCAAATAGGACATAAAGAGACTAGACCTTATGAGGAAAAGACATGACAAATGCTAAGCAGGACCGAATACGATGGGGCGGTGAACCAGGTAATGCTACAAGTGTATGGAATTTGAACAATTATCTGAGCTTTGTATCAATAGAGTCATTCCACACCAAGAGACTAAATCTAATGGTCGCGTGTCGTGGGACACCTGTATGGCGTTATATTTGTGCCACAATTACGAGCGCGTGAAAAAAAAAAGTTTGAGCGGAGAAAATCAAACTGAGCGAGCGAAAACAGATTTTGAGAGCAAGAAAAAAACTATTGAGCGCGTAATGATAAGAGTTTGAGGGCGTGCCGATGGAGTTTGAACACAGAAAAAGAAATTGCTCGCTCAAAATTCCTTTTTGCTCGCTCGGGATAGCCCTCTGTCGGGAGGGAGGAGTATCGCGAACGAGAGTGAGATGTTGAGCGCGAGAATGCTATTGCGAGCGGGCAAAAAGGAATTTTGAGCGAGAAAGTTCTTTTCAAGAACTTTTTTTCTGCGCTCAAAATCTGTTTTCGCTCGCTCAGTTTTATTTTCAACGCTCAAAATTTTGCGCGCGCGTAATTGTGGCACAAATATAACGCCATACACCTGCCTTTGATCGACATTGTTGCACAGGCTCGGGAGTTATGAAAGTTCAACAAGTTCAACAAGCGTGCAATGACACATACGGTAATTATACATGGAAAATCCGGTGTATCAACTCACGTTTTTGGATCAATATTGCTTACTGAAGATAAGGATATTGAGAACAGGAAACCATCCAAATATAATTTATCACACCTGACCTGTAAACACAATTACACCTGACTTGTGAAGACTATTAGACTTGACTTTTGAAGACAGCTCTACCTGACTTGACACACAATCACACCTGTCCTTGTTAAGACCATCACAAACTGTCGCATTGACCTGTGAATGCAATCATCCTTGACTTTTGAAGACAATCACACCTGACCTGTACATGCAATCACATCTGACTTCTACAATGAAAAGGACATTTCAACCGATATTTGAATGGAATTACAGTAACATGAAGACAATCACACCTGACATGAACACAATCTCACACTGCATATGAAGTCAGTCACCTCTGACCTCGACGACTGACATGTGAATGCAATCTGACTTGTAAAGACAATCACACCTGACTTTTGATGACAATCACATCTAACATTTGAATACAACTACACAAACATGTGAAGACAATAACACTTGACAATAACACAAACGCAACTGACGTAATTGCAATCACAGTTGACTTGTTAGAAAAAAAAAGAAATCACACCTGATATGTGAAGACAATCACACCTGGCGTTGAATATTATCACACTGAAGTGTGAAGACAATCAGAATTGGAGATAATTGGAGATAATTAAGCCTAGGCTACCCTTACTAAGGAATATGGGCAAAACAAGCGCCACCCAAAGCTAAATAAATCCTTTCTAAATTTTTTATTTATGATGTTTTCTGATTGTATACATGTATATTATATATACGTTGCACTTACTATAGTATTTTAGAACCAATTTTGAATATGTCCATGAAAATTGTGATTTTTTACCTGGGGTTCTTAACGCATTAGCATAGGTTCGGATTCCCCGCCATATGGTGAATTCGCCTTACGTGCCCAATCGCGGAACAGATTAATCTCGTAACACGGGGGCCCACTGTATATAATGTTTATGTTTTTACCTGGGATTTTACACGCATTCGCTAATTAACATAGGTTTGAATTGCCCGCAATACAGCAAGTTCACGTCACGATCCCACCTGTGGAACGGATTAAATATATATATATATATATATATATATATATATATATATATATATATATATATATATATATATATATAACAACACACGCACCCATTCACCCACTCATCCATCCATCCATCCATTACAACTATGAATGTAATCAAAAACAGAATCTATACAAAGGCTGATACACTGTATATATCACAGTTTGGATATTATCCCCCCCAAGTGAGAATTCATCAACTGGGATTGGATTAGCAGCACATAATGATGGTACAATCATGCTGCAAGGAGAAAATCAAGACGAAGGACAACAGTTCATCGGCTCCAATTACACCAATTCAATTAACAACGCCTTTACACCACCACTGCTTCAATATAAGACTTAGTGGACCAGACACATTTTGCTGTTACCGTTTTATCTGACATGTTTTACTCATCCAAGGCTGTTAACATGCAACTGCTATTTGCTATTCTTGGAGAAAGAGAGAAAAAATTAAGATGTTTCACTTGATGTGAAACTACACTGCAGAACATCAGCTTTTATCAACAATGAGAATGAGAAAGGGGGAGGAATCATTAGCAGGTTGAGCAGGGCATGGAAAAAAAAAAAAAAAAAACATAATGTCATGCTCTTCACTCTCCTGTCTTCTAAGGACCGGGCTGCAGAATAGTCAAGGAGATCGCTTTTTTGGACCACTGGCAAGTGGGATATGGCGTGTTCGCCCATTTCCCAGAATCGCTAGATCAGTAATTCCCAAGCACCACCATGAGACATCATCAGGTGTGCTCTGGGAAATTATCCAGTTTCATTTTATTTCTCTGAAAATAATCCTTTATGAACAGCAAACCCCTGCCTATTTGCAAATGGCTATTCACAAAATAAACCATGTACATTTTCTTCTTTTGCAACTATCCTCATTGGAGAGTGAAACACTCATCGATGCCAGAGAATGAAGCCAAATACCTGGAACATGGGAAACAAGTAAATTGTATCAAAGAAGTATGTTGTTGGATTACATCACATTTAATGTGATGCTTTTTAGTTCCATTATATGAACAAAGCCTACTGTTCTGTCAGTCTTAGTCCGACGATTTCAAATTCTTTTCGGCATTTGGCGGTTGGTGACAGACCAATGGAAAATCCGTCAGTACAGAGGAAGTGCCCACCTCTAATAGCCCACCCAATAGCGCTGAAAAAAAAGGTTGAGAACCAGTGATATAGGCAATATTAAACAATTGAGGGTTCTCAATCCTCTGGAAGAATTTGCTTTTCACAGCAGAGCTCAGTCTTTAAACCCCAGTGGTTTCTTCTACAACTAATGCAGTAATTAATGTATGACTACTTTAATAACTATTTTCAGTAATATAGAACAAGAGGCAGAACATTTAAATGCAATTTTATTAGCTGGCAGATGGTACAATAAATCTGTGTAAGAACGTACTGTACATTCATACAACAGATCAAATCATGACTTGATGTGACTACATTATATTTTTGTCCAACTAAAGAAGCTGTTATCCTACCACATATACAAACACGTGTCGTTTTGGAGGAATAATTGGATGGCGACGAGGTGGTCGGCGAAAGGTACTCCAACCAACTCACCAAGCCTCCAAAACAAAAATCACATTACATGCACCACTTAGTTTTATCAATAGCTTACAGCTTGACTGGGCTGTCAGCAGCACCAGCAGGCCTGAAGGTTCCCTGATCTCACCTCTGACTGCACCCAATGTTGCTAAGCATCAGGTGGATTTAACACGACTGCCTCACAGATCTTATCTTTGTAATTAGTCAATCGCAGTCCAAATCGCTTAAGAATTCAATGAGTTCTCTGAGGGAGAACTCAGAGAATGAGCTCGATGAGCTCTCTAAGGGAGAGCACGGACACCCGGCGGAGGAAACCCATTTCGGCCGCTCGTATCCGGGATCTCGTTCTTTTGACCTTGTGACCATAGGTTAGAGCAGGAATGTAGGTCGACCGGTAAATCAAGAGCTTTGCCTTTCGGCTCCTCTCCTTCTTCACCGCGACAGACCGGTACAGCGGCCGCATAACCGCAGGCGCTGCACCGTCTCGCCTCTCGATCTCCCGTCCCCAACCTTTTTCAAGTTTTGGTTTCCTTGTTTTTGAAGATTACTCGTCCAAGGATGAAGCCAATCGAGCCACAAATGAAATGATTTGTTTTACTTTATCATTCATCAGAAAGTCACAGTGTAAAAAATAAGAAAAAAGATTGCAGTTTATAAGTTAATACCCAACGTGTAGTACTCATTACTGTCATCTAGTGGACTGAAGTGGGAACGTGTCTAGAAGAAAGTAATAAGCCATCCATGTTTTATAATGTCATTGTGGTAAAACTGGCTTTAATTTGACCACAGGTTCTTGGGAGCCAGTGGTCAATAGTCAGTGCATGGAGTGCATGGAAGCTCTTTAGACGGCGTAATGTTTGTGATGAGCAATGTAAACACAGGCGCAAACACATGGTGGGAGGTCAAGTGTGTCTTATAAGAGGTAGGTGATTTGTGTGGACTGGGGGAGTTGTGGGTGGGCAGGGGTCTTACCTCTCGCCACTGATTGCACTCCACACCCTGCGTGTACAACACCACCACTGTGAAGACAGAAGCAGCCAGAACAAATCAAAAGAACCGTTTTATCTCAAAAGATAAAACGCTGGCCACATCACAGTTCCAGTTTACAGGGCCATTAAAACTGGGGGACTGACCTCCAGAAATAAAATATATACAGTACCCAACAAACTCATGGATAGCTAGATTTGAACTCAAAATTAGTTGATAAATGTTTGTTCAACTAGCATTCAAATCACTGTAAGATTGAATTTTAAAACAGATTTTTCTTGGAACTTGACTTCCTTTATTTGCTTTTGCCACCCGCCTAAGATAATATGGTGCGCCAGATCTGGCCCACAGGCCTTGAATTTCACATCTGTTTTAAAAGCAATATAGAGGCACTGGCTACGCCATTTTGATTGGACAAATTATTTGCTGTTGGAACACTTTTGATTTTTGAGAAGGGACAAACAGGCCAAGTGATATGTTTTTGAGGTAAAGAGGCTCATTTAGAAAAAGGAAATCACTATTTTTAAATGTTAAATGTTATAATTAATGCTTCTCAAATTAAGAACATTTGGTATCTTACTGTTTTACCATATGGATAATTAAGTATTTATTCAACAAAGCATGCATCTTTTTGCAACATGGGAGGAGCAGAGAGTTTAATTCTGAATCTCAAATGCAAATCATTCACTCACTCGCTCACTCACTCACTCACTCACTCACTCACTCACTCACTCATTGTGCTGCTCAGAGCAAAAACCTATTTTGAATAGCATATACGTACTTTGCTTTTTCTATAAGGAAAGGAAAGCAAAAATTTAAAATGGCTGGGGTTTTTTTGTCATAGCTCCCATGCCTTACTTATAATAAATCAATCACCTTCCTCAAACACTTTTTATTCCTCTTTCCATACTTTCGAAATTACCCTGCCACACCCGCTTAAAATGGACCCCCTGATGCCACAATGCATCAAAGTCGTGTGGAGAGCTTTCTTAAAGGGCACCTGCAACCACAACTAAAGGCGGGTAACCAAAACACATTTACTTCACGGCGGGATTTTCCAGCTTCCTATTCGATTTTACGAACTCAAATGATGCTGAGGATGGCCAAGCGCAGCGTTGATGAATACAAAGTAGGTTGATTGTCAGATCCACATCAGAGGGTTGTTTACTCAAGCGGTTTAGACCTCCTTCCTATTACAGTATGCAAAATATTGCTGTCATTCTGCAGCTTACTGCTAGAATTCCCGGAAATTGAGTCACAGATCTTTTGTTTCACATTAGGAAGAGTTTATATGAGGATCAAACTTTGTTTATGTTACATTCACACTAAGTTTCAAATGAGTTTAGCTCAGACTTAGACTGAGTCTCAAATTAATTCTGCCTCAGACAGCGTTTATAAAGTGGCTCGATCAGGTTTACGCTTGGTTTCGAATGATCTTAAAAAAGGACAAGACTGAGGTTCAAAAAAATCGATATGAAGTTTAAAATACGTGATACGTGATTAGATACAATTTAGGTAGAATTTCTGATTTTAGATTATGGTAAAACGAGGTTCGCTTGAGTTTAGATCAGGTTTAAACTGAGATTCAATGGAATTTAGATCACGTTTGGATTGACTTTCAAATGTGTTTTAATCATGTTTGAAATGTATTTCTAATTTTAAACCGGGTTTGGATTGCAATTTAGTGAAAATGAGGTTTAGAGTGAATTTTGCATGAGTTTAGATCAGGTTTGAACAGCATTTTAAATTGCTAAAATGAATAAATGAAGAGCAAAAAGAACTTACATGGGTCGGATTTGGAGAAGGTGTCCCTATCCAAGAGATTCCTGCAAGAGAAACAAATACAAGTCAGAATGCTCTGGAGTTCACGTCTTGACATGCTAATGCTAATTTCTGCAGCATTCTGTTTGACAAAAAGGTTTCATCATAACTTTTGCCATTATATTTTTACTCTTGTGTTCTTCCTGTTTGGTGTCAGGGGCTTGGTCCAAAATCTTGCAAATATCTGGGGGTCACTTTGAGCATTTTGCAGTATTTGGACCAATCCTCAATTTTGTTACATCAAAGGTGTTTCACATCAAAGGAAAGGTATTGAAAGAGGACCGCAGGGAACAGAAATTTCACCCAGACGGTGACAACAAAGTTGAACATGGCACGACCATTTATAGTTATCACATTAGCAGGAGTGTGCTATCCCTTGACTAAAATAATTTGAGAGTGATATGGAAGAAATTGACCCAAAAATAAACAAAATACTGCACAAGGGCTAAGACAATACATTTTGGACAGGATGGAATTCCCCTAAAAAGAACTAAATATTGGGTACAGTTACAACAGTCCACCTTAACATTCACTCTCAGGCACCTTGTTATCAACTCCACCACATGACATCCAGGTCTCTTTAGGGACTTTTAAGGGGAGTTCTACCAATATATAAATTGCAAGCAGCTCGGAACAATCTTCATTCCTCTCAGCATCGGAGAGAATTCAATGAATAGAGATGAGATTTCCTGCCAGAATCCGACCAAGCAACAGGGTGCCATTGGCCTTCTTGTCATTATGAATTCCTCTTCCGCAGAAACGTGCGAACAGCTAACAGAAGTGGCTTTGTGAGGCATTAGACTCGAGATGACCTGTCTCCTTTTGGAATATTTTCAGCACCATTTTCAAGGAAAAGAAGAAAAGGCAAACCCCTGACAGACAGCTTCTCTGTGTATCAGCTTCTCTGTGTATTAGCTTAGCATCTCTTGCAAACTGTTATCATTTTAGCCCAAAAAATAGCCACCCGCATGAGAAATAAAATGCACGTCTGTATAACAGCCTTCTGGAAGCGTGTGCACGTTTGGGAATGCTCGGCTGGCAAATAAGCATTATATTATACCGTTTTTGAAATTATTCAATGAAAGCCATTTAGGCAGTCATTACTTCATCCTCATTATTTTGCTGTTGGCCGAGCTAGCGCGAATAAAGTATGCAAAGTTGGACGTTGGGCTGGAGAACCCCTCCTTTATTAGCGCTAGACAGCCAGTACAATAGGTGTGATGGATTTACAAACCAGCTAGGTTTCTGCAATTGATCATTGCATGACCGGGTGTCCTGGAGGTTAAAGTACCGTAAGTGATTTTAAATTATAGGGTGACATGCCTATGTTAATGCATCGGCCAGGTTTGTCCCTCCCCCCCAAAAAAAAAAAAAAAAAGTCAACTCAACTTTACTTCAAGAGCACTTCGACAAAAAACGGACGTAACAAAGTGCTGGAGGCAGATGGACAGAGGCAGGCATAGATCAACAAACATAAGGACAGAGAGGCTTTGGAAGAAGAAGAAGAAGAAGAAGAAGAAGAAGAAGAAGAAGAAGAAGAAGAAGAAGAAGAAGAAGAAGAAGAAGAAATCTCATCTACATTCCACTTTTAAAATTAAGAGCATTTTGAATGGAAATTCCTTCACATGCTTGTGAGGCCGTGGAGCTGTAGAGATAACGATGAATAATGAAGAAGATGCAGGAGACGAATGAGGTGGAGATGCCTGGTGCCACCAAAGTGAAGGTCAACAGATGTCTCTGTGTCTAATAGGGCAGTAGGCTTTGCGTTCCACATCAGCACTTGTCATGAAGCGAACATACTGTCGGCAACGCAACTGATTATGGAACACATTTGCTTTTTGACTGTAAACTAGATTTGCCGAGACACATCAAAAAGTGGGCAAAAAATTTAAAATATATCTATGATTTTGCTTGAATAATGCAGTTTTTTTTTAACATTACATGCCTAGAAGGTAGAAGCAGAAAGTCACATCACCACCTTACTGTATTGTTCATAATTACTCACCTAATTTTGAGCAAATGTGTCATTTTTCTATTAAAATTTAAATAAAGTGTAGCTGCACATCTACTGCAGAAGGTGGCACAATCCCTCTATTATTTATAACTTTTATTTTGGGCACTTCAAATCTTTACTGTTACAGATTTTCAAAAATAACAAAGTCATAAAAGTATTTTTTATTTTAAGATACCCATGTTTGTTTCTTTTTTATGTTAAGAAGGATAAAATATACAAAAAAAATACAAACTACAAAAAAATCAATCATTTTGTCTTTTTGCATACAATTTAAAGAGATTCATGCTAATTGTAAATGATAAAAGGACATTCATAGCGATTTCTAAACCATATGGTATTCAAAGTGCTTTACAAATGCTCACATTCGCCCAACAATGCACACTAATGGAGGTAGCTGCCTAATTACTCAAAAGGTCCATACTTGAGTTTTAAAACAAAATAACGGCCAGATTGAGTCCTACTACATCCTTTACTTCCGCACCGTTCGACCTCACTTGCAATATTCTCATTCGTGCTGAATTAAAGTATGGCCTGGAGTCAAACCGGAATCTGTAAAATAACGTGCACTTGAAGCGTCTCGGCCGACCTCCACCAGGGCTCTACTTTCTGTTGGTTTGTCCGTCCCTCCCATTTGCTTTGATTGGTCCCAAGCTGCTTGAGGCGCTGTCAAACAAAGAAGAAGTGCCACTCAGAGAGCGCTAAGTGAGTGGAGATGCAGTGTCTGCTCACTTGAAAAGGGTAAAAAAGAGCCACGGGGTGCAGGACAACGCTAAGTATAGGACTCTCGAAAATGGAAACCCTCTTTCATTGTCTTTCCCGTTGTCTCGACCGTCATACCCCGAACTTTGAAACTCTCTGCTCCTGACTTGACTTTCAAGCTCTCATTTGTCCTTCCTTGAGCCAATGAGGCAGCAGAGCATATTGGAACTAGTCAGCCGTAGTCGAGGCGGTTGAAAATTGGATGCCATTACTGGCCTAGAACATGAAGTGGGTTTAGAACATGATACATTACTGAAGTCCCAGGTTTCTGAGCTACTCAGCGGCCACATGGACCGAGGAGATGCCGAGCTAACGATGTTTCAAGAACTACAGCAGGGGTCCGCAACCCAGCAGGTTTGAAGATCCGTATTGAACCAAATAAATAAGTAATCTGTCTGGCGGCACCAAAAAAATGAAAGCCTTAGACAAGCCTTATGATGAAGGAAACACAGGCTGTAAGCGTCTATATTGGCTATATTAGCAAACAATCTAAATAACTAAGTGAGCTACAATAATGAGCCTTCATGATTACATGTTTTTTTTTCCCTGCAGCGCATGCATCCCGGACAGATTGACACCACTTGACTGCTGTATGATTATGCTATTATTGCGATTAACTTAACAATAATATTACTTGTCATTCCAAATATATACTAACCAAAGTCAGAAATCTCTTTAAAAAACAGCATTTTAAAAATTAACACTAACCTGGCCTTATCATCAGCCAACAAAGGGACATAACATCATCTTTCAACCCCTCAAAATGTTCATCGGCATCAGCTCTATCTATACATATGTACTATATATGACAGTATATATATATATATATATATATATATATATATATATATATATATATATATATATATATATATATATATATATATATATATATATATATATATATATATATATATATTCCAAGACTGTTTCGTTTGGAAGAATTCTCATTTTGTGAGAAAAAAACATGTCAACAGCTATTTAATGCTGCAGATTTCACAGATGGGAATATGCAGATATAACGTTACGCGTTGCATGAAATAAAACACTTCCCTGCAGCAAAATGAAAGCTTTCCTGCAATATTTAGTTCTTGGATCGAATACAACTGCCACAATGCATAGCAAGAATTTTGCATTATTATCGGGCTAAGTCACTCAATGAAGTCACTGAAGTGCTTGCAAATGTCTTTGTTGTCCTCTCGTGCCCTTGGTGGTTTTGGGGTCTCAAGACAAAAATTTCAAATGCAACCTGTTCGCGAATTGCCGTTGAAAGGATTAATGCAAATATCGGGAGAAATGCATGATAAAACATTGGGGTTTCAATATGTGCAAAATTGACAATATTTCCAATTTTTTAATGGCAGTAAATAAGCCCGACATGGGCTAAATTTGACATCTGCAGGGTGTAACTCTCGACCTCCCGTTTGTAAGCATTTAGAAGGCATGGCAGGATAGGCTCTTGAAAGCTAACATGTTTTGACAATCTATGCAATTTATCTATCTATATCTATTTCTATTTATAAATTTTATAAAAATTTCCCCCAGGGGTTAATGTGCAATATGTTTTAATTGCATCCGTATTCAAGCTAATTATTCAATTATTCACCAATTTTAAGGACAATGTTAATTACTCTGAATACTGCTACAGAGGCTCACATCGATGATAAATAATGTTAAAACTTTCAGAAACCTTAAGGATTTTCATGAAAACTTAGACCTTCAACAGTACTGTATTTTCTGTACTATTTGGAAAGTTACATTCATTTAGGTAGTACTATGCTACACTAACTGCCAGGCTTGGTGATGAAGAGCTTTCTTCGTGATAAAAAAAAAAAAAAAATGCAATCGAATCTTTATGGGTGCTTGTTTTATGGGATGATATGGATGAATGAGCCAGTGGTTTATTTGCAGCTTAGACACAAGTGGGTGGGAACATATGCTCTGGAGGGAGACTCATAGTCACAACGAGCCTTCAATAACATTGAAAAAGGAGCTAGATGTATCACTTTTTTTTTTTTTTTAATAAAACTGTCACTAGCATGAGTGACTTGTTGGAAGAGTGGTTTGCATACCTGCCTCATAGTTCAGAGGCCCAAGTTCAAATCTTACTCCCTCCGGACTTTCTGAGAGGAGTTTGCATGTTCTCCCCGAGCCTGCGTGGGTTCTCTCGTGCACTCCGGCTTCACACCAAAAACATGCATGGCAGGTGTATCGGACACTCTAAATGGTCCTTAGGTGTGATTTGGTCCATGAATGGTTGTTCGATTCTGTGTACGCTGCGATTGGCTGGAAACCACTCCAGCGTGTCCCCTGCATACTACCCAAAGACTGCTGGGATAGGCACCAGCTAGCCAGCGAATCCTAATGAGGATAAACGGCTACAGTAATGACTGGATGGATGGATGGATGGATGTCACTAGCATGTAAAGAACTATTTTTCTGCTTTAACCCTATTATGAAGCCAGAATCCTGTTTTAAAGGCAAACTTCAGTTCACTTCAACATAGTTCCTTGACAGTACATCAGCTTTCACATCCAGTTGTGCTATCAAATCAAGTTTGTGCCCTTTTTTGAGCATGCAAACATTTGGCCAAAAAGAGAATATTCTCACCTTGACAGACTTGAACTTTGATGGTGTGAAAAGAGCCGATTTTGTTGTGCAAAAATCCGCTGACTGTGAGAAGTTCAAACTGGCACCGAGGGAAAAACCTTGCAATGATGTAACACTTGAAAAGCCGTCAGTCATTTCATATTTTTTAAAACAGCGGGGTGTTCAGAAAACACACACTCATGAGCCGTAGGGGCCATCTGAAAATAGTGACAAAAGCAGCTTGAGCCCTCTGAGCCAGGAGGGATCGCCTTGTTTCCAGTCTTGGCTTTTCCCTGTCATTCCTGTCAACGCTTTGCGCCTGCACTATGTTACAAATGATACAAAACGAAGCAACGAGCAGCCATCAAGGCGTGGTGAGATCACATTAGGATGACATCGAGTAATCAACATCAGCCATTCTCACTTCAAATTTCATTGACCATGTCTCTGTTATTCACTTTTGTTCATTTATTTTTCAGAATTAGCTCACAAGCTCATTACAGTTTTAATAATGATTTTTTTTTTTTTTTTTCCCGTAAGGCTCTCAGTACCTTTCGGCCAATAATAGGAACCGATGAGACACACTAACAGCTGATATCAGCCGTGATAAATAACCTGAGGCCAAAAATATATTAAATATCAGCAATGTTTGTACTATTTTGCATCACTAAGTACAGTTTTGAGATTGATACAATAATTAATCTCAAAATGTATGCATCGCAAAAGAAAAAGCACACATGTTTACATGAAAATACAAAATATAAATGCAAAAGAGCATGGAAAAAAATGAATATGATACTTTCTGGCTCTTTTTTAAAAAAAATATTTTTTGTTATTATTATTTATTTTTATCATTATTTGTTTATTTATTTATTATTTAGATTATGATTTTGAGACTTTTAAGATTCAAAGGTTCACTTGATACCATGAAATGACTTTCGGGTCAGTTCACTAAATGTCAGAATCCTTTGAAGTACTTAAGTCCATCCATCAGGGTCGCTGGCTTGCTGGTGCCTATCCCAGCTGTCTCCAGGCAGAAGACGGGGGACGCCGTCTAGTTGCCAGCCAATTGCAGGGCACATCGAGATAAACAACCACACAGACTCACACCCACACCTAAAAGCAATTTAGAGCATCAAATACACTTATCATGCCTGTTTTTGGAATATGATAGGAAACCATAGTGCTCAGAAAAAACTCACGCAAGCTAACCACTCTTCTCCCGAGCCGCCGTGAAGTACTTAAGAGTTGAGCAAATAATTTTCATATTATCTCAAAAAAGTATAAAATAAAAGTATTTTTACAAACAGTATTACACATAAATGGATATTTACATATGACAAAAAGTAGTGCAGCAGGTCTTGCCTTACTAAAAATCAGAAACCCTCATTCCTGCTCCTAACGAGAGAACCATCCAAGATAATGAGTCCCTGTGGAACAAATTGATTTTTGTACTTACCCCAGCCCGCCCTCCTCCCTGCTATGGAATGTATTGATTCAATGCTGGGCTGTTCTAATCAATCAATCACTGCAACTAAACCGTTGTAAAGTGTAGTGTAAAGTGTAGTGTTTCCAAACCTTTTCAGAGCGATTGAAAAAAAAAAATCCAATGGCACCCGATTGAATAAAATTGTCCCAAAAAGTATCCATATTGGATAAGTATCCATATTCCCTAATAAGAGTTATCTAAAGCATCGTTTCCATATAAATCATCTTCTTACTTCTCTCTTTAACATCACTAGCAATCTTGGCTAACCCTTTCAACTTTGAATTAAGCAGTAAAACGCACTATAAATACAGTTTTGTAACCACTCACAATCGAACAAAGCTTTACGGTTCTGCCATTTTGAAACGACCGAGGCCGACCAATAGCAGACCAGCATCTCCATTAGGAGACGCTGACCAATAGCAGACCAGCATTGTGGTCACACGTTGCATGGAAGCAATTAGACGGCAATAGTAAATAAGTTCAATTACCTAAAAACGCCAGCAGATGGAGGCAAAACAACACAAATACTGCCAACACCTTGGGGTCATGACATTTGTTTTTGTTGCAAATCCTGGAAAATGTCATAAAGAGGGGATGAAAAAACTCAGTATTCCAGGTCGCAACATGAAAATAACATCAACCAGGGAAGTTGTAACACAGGGGTCCACTGTATATATGTATGTACAGTATATCCTATTGGTCTGCATCACAATGCCCTAAGATACTGATGTGCTGTTGGTTGGCGTGACGGAAGGACTAAGTTATTGGTCAGCGTCGCGGATTCCAAAATAGCGGGGCGTTGAAGCTTTGTTCGCCTGTGAGCGCTAGCAAAAACTCATTTATAGTGCATTTGAGTGCTTAATGTATACTTGAATTGGTCAGCCATGTGTCCCAAGATTGCTAGTGATGTTAAAGAAAGAAGTAAGAAGATGATTTATATGGAAATAAAGCTGGAAATAATAAAGAAATACGAAGAAGGTTAAGCTAGGCTAGGCTACCCTCACTAGGGAATATGGCCATTACAAGATCATCACATCACTCAAAGGTAAATAAATCCTTTATATATTTTTTATTTATGATGTTATTCCATTGTATACATGTATAATATATATGACACTCACGATACTAATTTGGAACCAATTTTTAATATGTATATACAATTTTGCTGGTTTTACATGCATTAGCTAATTAACATAGGTTTGGATTGCCCGCCATACGGCGAATTCATGTTACAATCCCAATCTTGTGTGAGGTGTCATAAAGACAACAACAACAAAAAATTAGCAGAAATATGATTGATTTTTTTGGCATGTTTCATTTTTACAAAAAGCTTGTCTTCACCGCTTTGCGGCGATATCTTCATTTTGGGTGAAATCAACGTTTGCTGACCACAAATAATGGCTTCTGTTGAAAGAAGACAGTCTTTTCATTTTGTGGTTCACCGATTATGTTGTCACAAAAAGAGTAGTCCTGAAAGATCTGTCAAATTGCTCGAGAAAGGCTGGCAATATGGGGAACTGCTTTGAAAACGAATGACAGTGAATGACTCACTCACCGCATTAATAACTCATTCAGAACGATTTAACAACCCTGTTCTCGGCCGTGAGTCAAATTTAAAAGATACGCAGTTCCTATTTTCACTAGACAAGGACTTTTGATGGGATGGCTGCTGCAGCTCGGCATCAACAAAGATCGTAAACTTGGCAGCTCAAGTCCGACTCCAAGTCGTGCGACTTGCTGTCCCACGTCTGGAGACCAGACTGTGACGAGTCATCTTATCAACGACTTGGCACAAAGCCCTTAGTTTGAGGACGAGGCGCTCGAGGCTAGGATCACTGGCTGACCCTGGAGCAAAACCAATGAGAAAGTTCGAGGCAATGCCGTGTGCCGTAACGGTGATTCACACTTGCTTTGATAAGACCCTTGTCTGACGCCCGCCCTCGCATCACATTTTTTTCTTCTTCCAAAAGTCTCTCGCAGCAATGTTGGCAGATAATATAGGGACACTTGCAGGGCTACACACTCCAATTCAATTCCAAGTGATCAGCAATCTTGCAGTTTCAGGCTGATGAAATAAATTACACAGCATTGTCAAGCCTCTCAGCCACAAACCACCCAGTGGGGGGCCTCAACATGCCTGAAAATCTGCTGTCTATACCTTAGTATACATTCAGAAAGCCTTAAGGAAATGCATATTGATATTCGTTAATTGATTGTGTTATATATAATATTTCTAAGGTTCTAACGTGCACGGACTAAAAACAGTACAGTTTACATTTTTATTTTTGGGATGAATATATAAGGCATACAATCCTTCCTTTGCTACAAGCCCCAAAGTGGCCAGACAGGTAAGCCCTTCAACACCTGTTGAATCTTGCACATTTATACATTGTAGATGATTCAAAGGGATGAAACTAATGAAAAAATACTACTTTGAATAAATGTATTAAATACAATAAAAACATGCCCCACTTGTCTTTTATATGATAAACAGCAGACTTAAGCTAGCATACTAACTTGTGCGAGCTAATGCGCTAGTTGCTCCTGAAATGCTCATTGCCAACTCGATGCTAATTACTATCCTAAAAGCTAAACAAGCGCAAAAAATATTTTTACCATCTCTCTGATCCAAAATTACAATGAGCAAACACAATTAATTTAAACCAGGGGTGCACAAACTTTTTTTTTTTTTTGGGCGGGGGGTCACTCCAGAAACTTTGTGAGGAGCTATTGTTCATATCGAAATAACTAGTAATGCAAATACAAAAAAAGTATTGAATTGATATCTTCTCTTGCACAGTGATATTACCAAAGAAAACAGAAGATGCTTAAAGCAAAATCCAGTTTGCTTTTCACAATAAAACACAGCTTTACACTGACAAAATAAAGCAGCTTTGTAACCACAGAGTTAAAAAAATGAAAAATATATGTTTTTTTTCGGAGTCAAACTATGTACGGTTATTGAAAAAAAAAAAAAAAAAATATATATATATATATATATATATATATATATATATATATATATATATATATATATATATATATATATATATATATATATATTGAAGAAAAGTGCTAAAACCCATTCTGTAAGCATACATTGGGGGTAGCCTTAAAAAGTTTGAAGTCTCTTTCTCGCACAGCTGCTAGTCGAAATAAATTGAGTGAAGGCTCATTTGATGAAAATGTCTCATTGCCATGTGCAAGTTTTATAGTGTCTCACTTTGGTCTCCAGAGGTCTGACCTGTGTGGAAATGAATCAGTGCGCCAGGGTCTGAATCAAACAATCTCTCCCAGCTCTCGCAGGCAACAGATATTATTTTTCTATTCTGAAAGAGCATGGCCAGAAGCAAGTCTTTGTTTGGAGAGACGCTAATGACAAACAAGGGAGCTGCAGACCGTCAGCGCCTGGAGGCATCAACACACATTGCAAGCTTTAAGTACCAAAAAAAAAAAAAAAAGGAGGGAAGGAGGGAGGGGGGTAATAATCGTACTTCAAAAGGGACAAACTGAGTTCCAGCTGCTACCACCAGATCTGTGCAAAATGTACAGATTACAAATGCCATTGTTTCGTTGAATCAATAATATGACCGTTGATTTCTTTGAACTGTGTCTCTACCTTTGCATTACGCACACAACGATCAACAGGCCCTCCCACCCTCTTTTGATAGCCAATCAGCAAAGGCCGATCTGCACTCATATCACCTATCTGTGTAGGATTTCTGCCTCCGATTCATTTGGCTGTATTCCCAAGTAGGAGTTGCCGTGGAATTTGGCCAAACTGGCTGATACCAATATGGCACCCTGTTCAATTTCATGCAAAGATTAATGAGACTTTATCATGCATGCGGTTATGATAAACATGTCTGCTCAATTTCATGCAATGCCCATTTTAATCATCAAACTTTGACATAATTCTCTATCCACTTTAATAAGAGTCTCCTGATTGAGATTCATTTCGTTTATTCTGTAACAGGAGTTTGTCAAACACACACAAACAAATGCACACACACACACACACAATATGTCGCAAACATTTCCACCCAGTACATTCCATACCAGTCAAAAGTTTGACAACACTCTCTGATCACTTTTTATTTTATTACATAAAAACCTCCTGAATAATTAAGTCATTGACATTTGAAGAAATATTGATGAACAAAAACAACGTTAACCCAAACAAAATGTTTTATATCTTAAAAAATAGCCACTTTTTGACCGAAAAACAGACATCTTGGTATTTTCTGAGTCAGCTTTAAATATGGTTGATGCTTTGTGATCTGCAATAAATTTCAGTTCACAGCCGTGGAGGAAAATAATGTTGCCAGAGTCACAGCAACAATTGTTCATGCGCTGCATAACAGTAAAAACGACGCTGACTTCAATATCAATTTTACCAAATAATAGTGTCATGAATGCCTAGGTAGGCTTTTATTTTGAAGAAGATCATAAAAGCATGCTGTGGTGTAAAGACTGAAATGACTTCTCTTTCTACTGCCGCCACGTTTTGCTCCTAACATAAACAGCACGGTGAATGTAATTCTGAACTCACGTTCAATCGCCAATGCAGGGCAGATTAGTTTTCAAGGTCAGTTTAAAAGACATAAATGGCACAACTGACACAGTTGCGGTTGTTATTGGCCCCTTAATAACAAACCAAGCTGACTCAAGTGCGCTGTTTTCAACCTCCAACATCGCTCGAGTGGAAAATAACATCCTGCGATATCATAGGTGTGGAACTCCAGTCCTCGAGGACCGATATCCTGCATGTTTTTGAACCCTCTCTCTCAAACACATCTGATTCAAGTGATTAGGATCATTTTCAAGCCCCTGTGAATGAACTAATCATTTGAACCAGGTATGTTGGGGAGAGAAAACCGGAAAGCTTGCAGGATACCAGCCCTCGAGGACTGGAGTTTGACACCTATGTGCTAAATGATTAAAGTGTTTTAAAAAAAATGTAGATTATCGAGAAATTGCAAACGTCGGGCAGGCATAATTAAGTGGAAATGTGTTATTAGGTTTGCTTTTCTCATCATTGTTTTTCACTGAGCAAAACTACATTCGAGATACATAGGAATGTGAAGGTGTTTTTAAACTTTTGACGGGTACTGTACATACACACGTGCACACCACTGCCTCCGGGTTTCCACCAGAGCAATTCAATCAAAGTAAGCAGGCCACACCAGTAAACGGCGGATTCAGAGCACAAACAACAAGAGGCCAATGAAGACGCGGGGAAGCTCATTTTCAGCTCCTCTCTTGCGTGTCTCTCTCATACGTGAACTGAAACTCATCCATAATGAACCTATGAATGAATAATGAACACATCGTCGTCGCCCGGCGAGAACAACCCGCTAAAATGTCCTAAACGCCAACTGATGCGAGGATGGAGAGCAGCATTCAAAGGCTGCCCTGCCCCACCCTCTGCATCCAGCTTGTATTTGGAGGAGGGGTCTTTGCTGAGCCAGAATCGAATATGAGAAATGGAGAAATTGAGCGCTTGAGCCAGTGTGACAAATGCTTCGCAGGTCCGTGAAGCACTTACGACCCCGGTGGGAGGGCGGCTGGTCGGAGCTGACCTGGAGTGAAGCCACTAAACTCCGACGAAGTCAATATCTCCAAAGCACACGCACAAACAAATGTTATGTAACACAAGACTAATACTGAAATTGATTTCATACAAGTTTGAGTTGATCTTGCCATCAATTCTTTCAAACGCTAAATGTTACGTAAAAAAAAAAAAAAAATGACACAGCCATCAGATTTTGCAAATGATCAAACGTATACCCAAATAGACAGAAAATTGCAACGAAGCTTTAGAAATACTAATAATTGATGTGCTGAAGCCGGTTATTGAAGATGCTAAAATGCGCAATAAAAATGGTTGAAATGCAAATGTTGAACAACCACAATCAGATGATGGAAACGTAACATTCGTCGCTTGCGCAGGAAAATACATAGCTTGTTCATAAGTTGCTTGAATGCTACATTTAAGTAATTCTTCTGTCCAGCATTGCCTAAAAACGTCCCTTATTACAATTTAGCCCATTATAAACATTTTCTGATTTTTATGATTAATTTTAAAACGAAGCATTTACCAAGTTTCATTTCTCGCACAATCCTAGATTAAGCATGGCATTAAAATCTTGAAAATTCTAAACCTTGTGAAAAAAACTGCAATGAAATGATTGGAAATCCCCAAGGACGTCATTAAAATGTGTAACAACAAAAGAAACTCTACCCTCAAATCTGATTGAGAAAAAGACAAATCCAGGAAAAAATAGTCATCGTAACATCGTCAAAGTTTCCCAGGCGGCGCCGTTGCTTCACGAAACACCGGTATATCGTAACATCCGATTGGCCGTGGCATCCGCTCACCTGCAGGAGACAGAGATCTCCACTTTGGTAGCCGGGATGCTTCCGCTGCTGGGGTCCAAGTCACACACCGTCGTCGCCGTCTCCACTTTATCCATCACGTCACCCTCCATGCTGCCGGGAGAGCGAGCCCAAGGCTGCCCGTGGTCCGACCTGGCTATCCGAGGAGTCTCCCGAGTGCCGTCCTCCGTGGAAGTGGAGAGGAAGAGCCGGGAAAGTTGAGGGATGCGGCGGGCTCACATCAGTCGCTCGTCAGGCGACAAATGCGCGCAGAGGCGCGCCGGTGGTGGAGCTCAAGCTGCCGACCCCACCCTCCTCCTCTTCCTCCTCCTCTTCTGTGTACATTCCCCTACATGCAGCCGCACATCCACGCTATCGATCCGTTCGAGCATGGATCGTTACGGGGCTGCAGATTGGCTTGAACAGACAATAAATAAGCCAAGATGGGATGAAAAGTGCCCCGGGAATTGCAATTAATAGCGCAATCTCGCTCTTGTTTGTCTGTTCACAGATTAAATGGGCACAGGCGCTAAGTAAATTGGAAGGCGATATTGCATATAAGAGTCATTGACTGGCTCACATGCTCTGAAAAGCACAAAAAATGAGAAGAACATTTTGGTGCTGGAAAAGGGGAATTTGACAGTGTCATATTTGTCTAACACTCCTTATGATTTGACAGTATCTGAAACCATCGTGTGACTCCTATTTGATATACAAGAAACCGTGGTGCCCGGAAAAGAACAGACTATCAGAAACAGAAAAAAAATAAATAAAATAAACCATTATAGAGCAAGATTGTCATCCCCAGCTCCTCTTTTTGCTTAAGCTTATTTTTTGGTCGCACCGTTCAAAATTTGGTCACACATGCTCTTTTATTTTTTGGTGGGGGGGTGGGTTAAGTATGACCATATTTGCTGATGTTTCATCATCACTATTTATAAAAAAGATTGACAGAGACTTAAGCTATCCTATTTTCAAAATGTGTTACCATAACAAGAACTAGCAAAAGAGATCTTTTTTTTTAAATTACTATAAAGGCTTTGATTATATATGAACATTCTTTTGTCCAATGTCATAGGGCCAGCTCTTATGGTGATTTTGTTTCTTTCCTTTGAGAACACCAAAACTTCCTGGCATTATTTTCATTTAAATCTGGCTCTTCATTTAAATCTGCATCTTCCAATGCAATGTTTTCCGACCATTAATACATGAGCACTTTCATTATATGATAGATGTTAGATAACTCATGAATGCTCAGATGACTGATGAAAAATAAAAATGCATGATATTGCTCTGAGGGTTATTTTTGAAAGTGTACATGGTCACAATTAGACTTGGCTTCGCTAGAGACTTGCTGGCCCCTTAAATAGTATGTAATATCCACTTGAAAACATTAGGTTTGGGATAAGAGCAATGACTAAAACAAGCCAATTTTACCATTCCATGAAAAGGTCTTAAACAAAATATTCCCGGGTATAGTCAGGCCGAAAAAACATATCCCGTACATGTTCTTAAGACACATGTGAACTCTAAGATAGTAAAAATAAATGCTTGGCTCACAGCTACTTTAATTGGAGGGCCATTGATGCCGTTCCAGCTTGGACTTCTCACACTCCCGCAGGCCTCACACTTTTTTCAAACGGCTGGAATCACCAAAAGTGATGTTCAACTTGTTCTCTCTCTCATTAATGTCTGCTTTGCAGCTCTGAGAAGAGCAAAAACGCAGCAGCAGTAGTTTACACGCCGCCCCGCCAAGGTGCAGATTGACGTATGGTTTATAATTGGATGAGGAGGCGCAGGAGTGGGCTCATTTCATCAAATGAACAGGAAATTCGTTTCCCTTCATCCTTCAGCCCAAGCCCCGCATTGAAGTGCATTCAACACATGTTGAGTGGGAGCACCTCTATTTTTTGACAGATCCACACCGCACAATGTCTCTAAGCCACGGAAGGCAGGAGTTTTCAAGATTTTGGGATCCAGGGGCCACTCATTTAAAAAAATGACTTGCAAGATTAAGTCACCCACACAAAAAAAAACAGACAATTTGAGGGGATTCTTTTTCACAGTGTTTTGTGTTTAACAAGAGCCCAGTGGAATGCACACAACTAAGACATGGTGCCCGTGTTCACGGTGCAAAACACGCAGTCATTACTTGCCATTGGAAACTTCTAATCCAAAGTAAGTGCAACCAGCAGCGGTTGCGCTCAGTGCTGTAGCCTGAATTGAGAGTTAATTTGGCGCTGTCATTACTCGCTGAAGCACTCTGCGATGTGTCGAATAAGAAAAATAAAGTTTGTGTCCAAAAAGAGACTGCTCAACCTTCATTACTACGTTTAGGAGACCACTGGGCATTGGAAAGAAAGGTACCGAGACTTTAACTAAACTCACTTCATACGCTTTAATTCTGTATGTATAATATCCTAGGCTGGCAGATAGGTCCTACTTCCTGGATTTCCCTTTTCACAGGTTTTCTGATCCCCATTAACTGCAAAAAACAAGGGAACGCTGTACTTTGAAACTGAGAAGAAAGGTTTTGAAGCAAATGTGTTGACCATTTGGGAGCAAGTGGAGTTTTGGAGAATTCGGCCGTCGACTGAGTTCTGGATGACCTGAGCGAGTGTCCACCGACAGGATGCTCACGTGGACCTTCAGCCGCTCTTGTAAAACCTTTTAGCTTTTTCAAACAGCGTCTAGCACATTTATCAGCATAAACAGAAAAAATTATCAACTCAAGTGGAGCTGGTGTGAGTACCACAGTAAATGGTTTTGTTTTGTTTTTTTTTACATTCCACAGAAATTTGGAGTCAAGACGAGTCAAGGGCACTAAATTATAATCAGATGTGGGATTTCACAGTGATGAAAGTGATGAATGCCTGGCGACCTCTTACTCTTCAATTTTGTGAAATGTGTAAATACATGAAGTCTTAATTTACCCATCGCAAATCAAAAAAAGTTGCTGCATATATGTTGGTGTCCACTGAATAGCCCCACCAAAATTTTTATACTCTTTGAAAAGCAAACCGCGCTCGATAACGCTGCAGAAAACACAGAGTAAAGACATACCAATTAACGAGAATACTTAAGACTTAATCGATTTGTGCATTATGATGAATTGATGGCAGCTTCTTTTTATGCCTCCTAGACACTGGGAGCAATACAATGCAGTCAAGCAGACACAAGCAAAGTTTCACATACATAAACAGGCTGTTGCCCCATCCTCTAGCTTTAACGAGAGTTTGACAGACAAAATCAATTCGTGAAACGCCGCATTAGTGAACCATGAAATAATTCATTAAACAAAGAAATATTTCTATGAAATTATATTGGCGTACAATTGTTGGTAATTCAATTCATTAATGATACATTTAATGAAACACTGATATATTAAACTCCACATGTATTTAATTAATGAAACATTTAATTAATTGATGAAATTTTTACTTATTCATTGAAACATTCATTTATATATTTAATTTGGCACGTTTGTTCCTCCATGCTCAAAGCACCACTGTAATATATTAATAAAAAAAAAAAAAAGCTTTGAAGTACCCTTGTTATGATATAACTGGTAATCCTAAACGGTGGTGCACCCCGACAGGATATTTTGAGGGTGTGTACGTCTCCAACTGTTTAAGGAAGCCGATCTCGGTTTGACACAGCGACAACAAGAGAACACTTTCTTTAAATGCCCGCCCATTGATTGATTCTTAAGCATCAATTTTAAGGTAAACGCAATATGAATCAGCTGAAATTTAATCAACAAAATGCAAATGTTGCATGTGTTTCCTCTAACGTCTATATCTGCTTATAGGACAAATAAAATTCTTCAACTTTTACTTCAAGCATTTGCTCTGCAGTTACAAAGGTTGCATTAATGTGTTGACAATGACTCACATCTAAATGCTGCGCACGTATAACAGGGGTATCTTGGAGATTCCCTCGGATCATATGCCCTCCCTCCACGCCGCATACGCTACATGATTCAAAAAAGAGCAATTTATGAAGAACTGTCATGCATGCCGGAATCATCATTTTTCATCGTCTGATGATCTACCAAGTGTGATTACCTTGCAGGAGAATAATAAAAAAATAAAAACTGCACAATTTATTGAAACAACCACGAGTGAAAGGCTGATCGAATGAGCGATAGAGAGAAAGGGAGTGAGAGAGAGTGACTGTGTCTGAATTTATACTTTAGTTTATGTGTTTAAGAGAGTGCCAAAACTCATGAATGAATGAACAAATGAATGTATGTATGAGTAAACGCTATATATATATATATATATATATATATATATATATATATATATATATATATATATATATATATATACATATATACATATATACATATTGGATTGACACAAAATACAAACAAAAATAATGCTGTTGACTTTGTTAAATCATTAAAATGTCACCAAAATGGTTTTGAGATAAAGGATGTAATAAAAAAAAGTGGGCTAAAATAAATGGCAAATAAATTATTAATCAGGTATTAATTGACACAAATATCCTACATCAAATTTCCCATTGCAAATTTTGACATGAAAAACACACACACACATGCACACACAGGTAGCAACATTAATACTAGCAATTTTGGAATGAAATGTAAACTTAATCGTAAAGTTGTTTTGGGGTTGAGAAGAAGTATGTGCGTTTATTATTGGCCACCGCCATCCAATTGCAGCTCATTGGACTCGCTCGTTCGTTTGTTTGTCTGTGCATTTGTCTGTCCGTCAGTCCTAGCCACCAATTTTTCTCTTGCTTGCTCGATCCCTCTTTCTCTCTCTCTTCAATGCCTTTCTTCATTTTCCCCTCTCTCTTTCTCCCACTTCCTGCTTCTATCCCTCTCCCACTATTTGATGCTTGAGCTCTACCCTTCTCATATTTCACTTTTTCTGATGAATGGTCACGATACCTTACCCTCCCTTTTCATCCACTATTTTCTTCCCATCCTGTCTCTGTCTTTCCCTCTCTCCCACACCTGCACTCTCTCAATCTCTCGTATTTTCTCTCTTTGTATTGAGAGGTTGCAACATTCACATTTTTCCCGCGGTTCTTGTTTACAGAAGTGTATCACAATTACACTTGAACACTTTGGACAGTAATACGTGCGATTAATATTGTTTCAGATGATTAAAGAGTAGACTAATCTAAGTGCACCATTCAAAATATTCCTCGGGGAAAAAAAAAGAGCTGACAAATAATTGCTTGATACACAGAAAAAAAAGAGGTAATTTATCCAAAACTGACACGTGTGCACTTTCCCAGAGCGAGGACCTTCAATCGAGCTACATGCTTAATATTGGCAAAACCTATTACGGGAAATTTACTGGGCTCCCAAGTTGAAGAAGAGACAATCATTGCGGCGCCCAATGGAAATCAATGAAAGGAAATAAATTAGACACAAACTTCCCTTCGAGGCCTCAGCAGCATCATTAGGTTGCCATTCCAGAATTGTCATCGTTGTGCGACAGCCATGCGTCTACTATGCCTGTTTCCTGTTTGGATGCTTTCATCAATGCTTATGAGAATTTCCGTACACATATAATGAAACTTGCGGATGCGAAGCCCACCACCTTTGTGATGCTTCCTCGATTAAAGTTTACTTTCCACCATGTGCCAGAGGGACTTTCTTTACACTTTTCTCCCAGAGCCATATCAATGCAAATGATCACAGTTGTACTCCATGTGCTAGTCGGGCCGGAAAAATAAACCTTCGCCCCTGGGCGTGCGAGAGGTAATGCCCGCAGCAGGTGCAGTCGCTAAGGCCTAATGGAGGCCTTCCTCCCACACAACGATGCGGCAAGGAGCTGCTGAGCCAGATCCACCAGGAACAGTGCAGCACCACTAATGAACAAGCTCGTAGTCTGTTGATAGACAGAGCTACCTCTTCTAATCAGTAAATGCACTCTCAAATCCAAATGCTCTGTCACTTTTGTCTTCATCAGGGCACAGTGACAAACAATGGACTAGTCATCAAACAATGTCAGGGTATATAAACAATAAGTCCCAACACTAATCCCAAACCCTAACCCTAATGTCAGGGAAAATTAATTGTAAGGCCCAACAGTAACCCTAACCCCAATCCTCAACCAAATCCTAACCCTAATGTCAGGGGTAATTAAACAGTAAATCTCAACAGTAACACTAACCCCAATGCTAACCCACCCTAACCCTGAACCCAAACCCCTAACCCTAATGTCAGGGTATACAAACATCAGGGCCCAACAGTAACCCCAACCCCAATCCTACCCTAGCTCTAAACGCTAACCCTAAACCCCTAACCCTAATGTCAGGGTATATAAACAGTAAGTAACCCCAATCCTAACTCACCCTAACCTAAATATCAGGGTATTTAAACTGTAAGGCCCAACAATAACCCTAACCCCAATCATAACCCTAACCCTAATGTCAGGGTCTACAAACAGTAATGCCCAACAGTAACCCTAACCCCAATCCTAACCTTAACCCACCGTAAACCTAAACCCTAATTTCAGGGTATATAAACAATAAGGCCCAACACTAATGTCCCAAATGTCCAGCGAGTTCTCAAACACAGCAAGTCTCAAACACAGTATTCTTGGCTGGCCCCAGAAAAAAATAAATAAAGATGTGCTCACTTTGTGCAGAGTGCACGGTGGCCTCACTACAAAAACATGAAAGCAAAAACATATGAAATGGTTGTCAGTTTGTCAGGGCAAAGCTAGAAAAATAATCAACTGGTCACTAGCCCATATTAGAGATGAATGTGCATCCCCCCCACCACCACCACCCAAAAATAAATAAATAAATAATGAGCATGTGATATCTCCAACCAGTTGTTAGTTGCAATTAAGCTCCCACTGTAATTTAGGAGCAGTAATGAAGTCTTGGGAGGAGATTTGAAACGCTCACCTGATATGATGACATCTAGTACATTAATAGAGGGGAAAAAAAAAACGTAGAACTTTGAGGCGGGTTTCCACTTGAACTGATTTGACGCTTGATCATATGGCAAGCTTAAATGTCACCATTGTCAAGCTTTTAAAGGTCTCATTGCCAACCGCATGTTACGTTGTGAACTCCTGTCCGTGCACATGTGATGGTGCGATAGCAACACACTCTTACGGAAATATAATGAGCCCAGTCACTCACTGAAACACTCCATCTATCTGTTCACACACAAACCACACCCTCCCCAATGTACTAGAAAATCCTCTGAATGCAACTCACCAATCCGTTGTTCTTCACTACAGGAGCAGGAGGAGCTTTGCACTTGATGAACATCTGTAGGCCCAGAGACAGCTGATGACGCCGGGGAGAAAACGATGATTTGTCCTTAGCATCCCAACACTGTCAGTCAACACTATTTTTTAAAAATAAAACTGCTTCACACCTCTGTTGCAACTACCAAACCTTGTAAATAAAGTGTTTTGTTAGCAAGTACATGGGTGTTTGTTTTCTTCTCTGGTAAATCTGCCAATATGAATACCAGCTGCTGGTCCATGTATTTTTTGACCAGTGCCACCCAGTACAGTGGAGCGATGGATGGATGGATGGATGGATGGATGGATGGATGGATGGATGGATGGATGGATGGATGGATGGATGGATGGATGGATAGATAGATAGATAGATAGATAGATAGATAGATAGATAGATAGATAGATAGATAGACATGGTAAATAAAACGAGTCACAGTGAAAGTAATTAACACATTAGCCCCCAGACACTCACACACACACACACACACACACACACACAGACGGCACGACGTTCCATATGAAAAGAACCACAACTGATCATTCATGCAGTATTTCGTCTATTATATATTATATGATAAACAGGTGGATAGATTTTCAACACACCTGCCACATAAGACGTGACGTGTGTTCCGGACATGTCCCAGTGGTAGGAGGCCTCTGGGTCGTCCCAGGACACGCTGGAGAGTCTATGTCGCTCGGCTGACCTGGGAACGCCTGGGGATCCCCATGGAGGAGCTGGATGATGATGGATGGATGGGTTGATGGATGGTTACCCTTGAGTTACAGACTAATCTACCTTCATTCTTTGTTATATCTATGTTGTCGATACATAAATGTGTAAATATTTGGTCTTGTGTAAAAATGGAGCGTGATTGTTTTGATGTCATAAGTGTATAGATGTTATGCCATGAATTTCTTTGAAAGTAAATGTTTTGAAGACCCAAGCATGTGGTTGTTATGCTGCTACACAAAAAAAAAATCACAAGAAATTATTCAAACCAAAATGTGTACATTGCTAGGCCACGCATGACTGTTATCTGTCTTAACAACGTGAGCGTGCCATTGCTATGCACACAAGGTTTACTGTAATAATTAGATCTGGGACAGGCACATGGAGGAGTTCAGGAGTGTTTCACTGAGAGACATTGGAAAGGTTGGGGAGCTATGAGTGGGCTGAATACGCAGTAAAACATCCTTCACCAGGCAATTAATGATGGAGGGATTTTCCAGCAGTTCCATCCATATTTTATGGACCAAGGGAACAAATTTGAGTTGCTTCTGTTACGAGGTTATACAACTCCAGGGGCACGGCTGTACGAAAGTGACAAAGCGATCATATCAAGACAATATTAAGGGACACCAATCTGCTCTTGGTATAGATAAAACAGAGTTAGAAGTTCTCACTGAAAGAATTTATTGCTAAATAATACATAATGTGTTATAGGGTTACTGGTGGCTTCAAGATGGAGAGCTTCTTAGTTGGGTAATGTTGCGCAAAAATGATCATTGCTGGATAGGTGAAGGGGAAGTGGTTGTCATTGCTGCTAAGAACATCTTTTTTTTTTTTTTAACACAAAGGTGTTTTCACAGGAATTCAATCTGTCAGGAAGACTGAAAGATAACACCCCCCCAACCCCCCAACACACACACACACATCAGTTTAATCCAAGCAAGAACAAAACGTGTGTCACAGGCTGTGAAGGGAAAAAAAAAAACAGCTCACATGAAGTGCAGATGGAAATCAATCCAAAAGAGTCCATTTATGTTATAAATGAACTTGGTGGATTCCAACACCAAATCTAATTCATGTTAAGCATGAAAAGCATTGACAGTAAAACTAGAGAAGAAAACATTAAATCAATAGGTCAATGAATAGAAACACTTCCAATGGTCCCATAACATAAATATTGCATGGACGTATTGACTCTTAGAGTTACGTACCTCAGTATGTTAAAAAAAAAAAAAAACACATACATTATATTGTTGCCTTGAGATATGCTCTGCTTCCAATAATTTTGAGATACGGGTTGCAAATAGACAACATAGACAATTGTGTGTCAAACTATTCAATAAAGCAGCGGTTCTCATGTACATGTACCCTTAAGGGTACGTGAAGGCACGTGGTATGTGAAATTTTAACAGAGTTTCTATAAATTTCATGTAATGTCTATTAAAGTCATATCAGGAACAGTACAATTTTCCTGTCAGCGTAAGAACAAGTTCATTAGAACATGAAGCAACATATTGCTAAATATGATGGCGGCTCCTTTGGAAAACATTGTAACATTGAACATACAAATTGGTTTGGTTGCTTGATTATACACCTGATGGACAGGCAGACACGACAGACACCATTTTATATCAAAATATATCGGTAAGTTTTTCATATATCTCTCGCTTACTGTTTGGGTCAAATTTGAATGACTATCTCTACTCCAAACTGGCTGGTTTTCATAATAAACTAATTGCATGTTCTGACTGTCAAACCGTCAGATAGCCTCTCCTGTTCAAAGACACACCCCTCCACGGGTAAAAAAAAAAGGTTCACCAAGCATAGTGATTTGCACAGTTCATAGTTTTCAAATTTCCAAAGAGTACTCTTATTTTGCAAGCTTCTCTCTCTTCTCACCTCAGGGCCACAGTAGCCTAGTCTCACTCACACTGTGGCTATGAATCACCATTAGGTTGCTGATAAAGAATGCGATTAAAAGAAACAGAGTGTTTTGCAGAGCTCTGCGGGCTGCAGTGGGAGGTTTCCCATTAAAGCATATGAGATAGCGTGTTGGCCGGAATAAGCGGCCACTCTGGAAATATAATAGTGATGAATGATCTTAATTGCTGTGTGTCGCTCTCGCTGGGAAGGAAAACAAATCCTGCTTTGTTTACCTGCTCCTGTTTACATTCTAATAAGAGCAAGTAGCAAACGGCGCGTTTGGTGACATTCAGAAGATGCCAAGCCATAATGGAGAAGTATCAGAGTACCAAACAGGCACTTTTTTACGGTTGTTAGCGGCACGCAAGAATGGCCTGCTGCCCTATAAAATGCTTTCTCATTAGGGACAAAAACAACCTTGAAATAGAAAATGCCAGGAATATTTTAGTCATTTTATTAGATTCTTCTTGCCAGTGCAAATATGTAGGGGAGAAGATAAATAACCTCGCTTGAGGCTAATAAATGGAATACAAATGCTGCAATGAGCTGTAATTGTGTTATATTTGACCCACGTTATCCCCAACACTTATTTACTTTTGTATTTTTGGGGATGTCCCGATTCTATTGTAATGTGTTCCATGTACAATCCATCCAAGTCACTCATGCTGTCAACCCTAACCCTTCTGATCAGTGTTGGGCAACTGTAAAGCATTATTTATTACTTATTTCTGTCAATTCAAATAAGTTAGTTATATTACAATATTACTGTATTTTGCATGGCCTTATACTACTGTTGCATTACTTTTATATTACTCTCACCAACATAACCGAAAATATGGATTTGCTGTCATATTCCACGCTCACTGCGGTTTGTTTTCCAGGCGGGGTTCTCCTTATAGCAATTAGTTACAGTGTCAAGGACTTATATGTGTGGTTGAAGCAGGTGAACGACGCTGGGTTATTCCTTTGCCATTCCTCGAAGTCCCTGTGAAGATCCCGGCGGTCTAGTTAGTCCCAAGTTGTTTCCACTCTTTTGGTTTGTACTTTCTCTTTTCACCCTTTCCCCTCACATGAGGGTTTTAGTTGTTACTCTGTTTGTCGAGCTGTTCTCCTGCTGACGCCGCTTCCTTCTTGCCTAGCATTTTTTTGGACTGAAGACTCTTGGCACTTTTTGTCTCATTTTGATTTGCACTTTGTGATTTTTGTTGTACTTTGTCATTTTTGGATTTTTTGTTCTATCCTTGGCCTTTCGCTAAATAAACCTTTGTCTTACTGAACTTTAGTCATGTGTCTGGTTGGGGTCCTTACTCCTTTCGTGTCCCGCGGTTATTTGTGACAATTGTACACCCAGTGGAAGGGTGGCTTAAACCTAAAAGCAGTACAAATCATCTATTCTGTATTGTATTGTAAACTTTTAAAGACATGACAAGATACAAAATATATTTTTGTATTTTAATCCCTTAGTTGCTTAGCTTCAAAGCATAGTTATGCATTATTTATGCTTTTGACACAAACAGTACATTCCACAATTTCAATGTTAAAATTCAAATTCAAGTTGAGTCGGCTAGGTTAGGGACATATGTTTCAAAAATAGATACCCTTAATGGGGCTAATATTCGGAGCTAGTCTACATCATTGTGTTTAACGCACTGCATAAAATGAGTTTTTTTTTTTTTATGATTCATCTTAGTACATATTGACCAAAACTATTGCTAGACTCTTTTTAAGCAATTGTACAGAGAAAACTGTGTTAGATTACCTTGTCATTATTGCACGTTGCGACAGGGACTTCACTGACAAGGTTTCGAAATGCTAGTGGATGTACCGTGGAAAGAGGCAGCATATCTTCTACGTACGACATACTCTGCCACGGGTCTCCACAACTTCGGAGGTCAATTTGGCATTCCTGAGCTGAAGGACTACAATTTTGCCTGCTTTGTTTTATCCCAATTTCAGTCCTCTGCATGTTTTCTTTTTGCTAACTTCACATTACTATGACACCACTCGAAATAGTTTGTCAAATTACTGTTGCTATTTCGTTCCGTGGACAGCTCTTTAGGTGTTGCGCACAAAAGTGTACCTGATGATTTATGGCATTATATTTGTGCCACAATTACGAGCGCGCGAAAAAAAAATGAGCGTTGAAAATCAAACTGAGCAAGCGAAAACAGATTTTGAGTGCAGGAAAAAAACTATTGAGCGCGTAATGATAAGAGTTTGATTGCGCGCCGATGGATTTTGAACACAGAAAAAGAAATTGCTCGCTCAAAATTCCTTTTTGCACGCTCGGGATAGCCCTCTCTCGCTCAACATCTCGCTCTCGCTCGCGATACTCCTCCCTCCCTCTCTCAACATCGCGTTTGCTCAACATCGAGCTCTCGCTCGCTCGAGCCGTCCTCTGCGCTCGCTCAGTTCTGCTCACGCGTTACGTTTGTGCCACAAAACCAGCCAATCGGAGCTTGTAAAAATTTAGTCTTCAAGTCAGCTAACATTATTGTCAATGGTTTATTTTGTTGAAGCAAGCGGTGAATGGATTAAAAGAGAAAAAAAAACCCTAAAGCCATTTTTTTTCAGTAAAACATATCAGAGATTTTATTTTAATGTCATCTCACCTAGTTTGAGCTGCTACATGAAAATACCCAAGGGGAGAGGAATGCCAGTGACTCGCGATGGGCGAGTGCATGGAAAGGGAGGAAATGCTGCCAGGAGCACAGAGGAGAGATTGCTTCTGCATTGAGGCTGGAATAAATGAGATTAGAAGCAGCGAGAGAGGCTGTGAAAGAGAGCATGAAGAGTAGAGTGTGAGAGAGGAGGTTGAAGGTGGAGAACCCTGAAGGGAGGCACTCATGTGTGTGTCATCACACAACAGCTGAAGTTTAAGCCGGGAGAGCCACAGACCATGATAGTGACAGAGAGAATGATCAATGAGATCTCACTGGCTGTTTTTGTTGCGTGTTAGGTTTTTTTTTTTTTTTTTTTTACAATGGCTCATAGGCATAAAGGCAGATTTTCAGTTTTGATTCACTATTTTTATCAATCTTATATTAGGTGTAATTCCACTGTCAATCACTGGATGGCAGCACACTTATTTAGTTGTAAAATTGTAGTGTTGAGGCGGACACTAGGACCATGTCTCTCACCCAGTAGGCATGTCGCTATGATCCTTTGATGCTTTGAACCTGTTGGCTTTGTCTTTGCTGTTTTGGACTTTGTTGTATCAGTTTTGTGATGGCATGCGAAGAGTAAAGATCTCCACTAGCACAGCAACGTGTGGTTTCTTCGCCTCGCCACAGTGTATCCTTAAAAGAAGAAGATGAGGACAAAAAGAAAAATAACTGTATTTGGCACAGGCTAGTTTTATGCAAAATTGTTGAATGTCATCCATGGTAGTCCTGTGTTTTCATTCCTACGAGGATGAGGGCTTAGCCTCATTTTTATAACGCATTTTTTAGGCATAGTTTTTAACGTATTGTGATATCCTTTTTTGATTTCAATTTCAGAAAAATAACAGGGCTGTCGGGTTCAAGGTGTGCCCCTGCCTACTGCCCGTAGCTGGTATAGGTACCAGCGAGCCAGAAATACTAGTGAGGATAAGTGGCTATGGAAAATGGATAAATGGATGGAATTAATAACTTTAAAAATATGTAATTAGTCAGTTTTCCATCTCCTAAAGTAGTGATTTGATATTTGCTAAATAATAAAATGAAAAATAATATTTACTGGAATGAAGACTTCTTTATATATTTCACTAAATTACTGGGCATTTAATTGTACAGTACATAATACAATGACTAATATTAAGGATAAAATCTCTCCATGAAGATATGGGTATTTTTCCATGTTGGAGCAGGCCATGTCCTCCATGAAAAGATGAAAGACAAACAGGCTCACCATTGTGGTCATCAAGAGCCAACAGTGGAACGTGCCATAAATTAACAATGTCTACTGCCCTGTTTGTTGGTAGTCAGAAGACTAGAAGAAACACTCATCGCTGCCAAACTTGACCTACATTTAGAAAATCCTTTCAAGTACAGCCATACACAAGAGGGTTAAACAGAGAAAACTTAACATTGTTATTGTTTATCAGTACTTAATGATTCATTCAAAATATACAGTACAAAATTGACGCCAAACTATATACCGTACATTTGTAAAGAAACACATTTAAAAGAAAAGTAAGTCGATAGCACCTAAAAGTTAAACAGATAACAAGCTTATTTAATTATTTTAGCAGTAAAAAGTTAATATTTGGTCTATGATTAGTTTCGTAATTATTTTAATGTACAATCGATACCTTTAAAACTCATTTTTCCACTTTCTGTTGGCTGAAAATGACTTCACAGGTACTCATGGCTAGACCAATCATTTTTGATTAAACTAACAAATGTATTGCTCTGGATAAAAAAAAAAAAGGTTTAAATTATTATGCCATTTTAACATTGAATTGAATATTTTTTCTTGTGCTGTAGGTTAGCCTTGGGTACCTTTGCACCTGGAATGTCGCTCCGTCGCTTTACCATATTTCTCTATTTTTGTGACTTGCATGTCAATCTCAACCTATTTTATAAATAAGACTTGCAGAAATTCAAGTGATTGCACAGAGTTCAGGTACTTTTTTTCCGGAAACAGACTTCATCTCGTAATGTTCCCTTTGAAATCGCCCTCATTCAATCAACCCCCCCCCCCCATCCCCACACCCGCACGTACATCCACATCCATGTACGTCTGTCTCCTCAAACCTCCACAAACACAGTCAGAGGCCAACAAAAACAGCTGAGCTCTGTGAACAGACGCGATAACAGCCAGAGCCGCCGTGTGGGTGCAGCAAAGTGCAGAAATGAGCTTTTCTTCTCATGTTGCCACCAAAAGACAAGACCTCTGCTATCAGCTGTAGGGAGCCCTCAGCTGGTGCTCGTCACCCACGCGGCTCTGTCGACATTGTCACACGTTCAGCTGGAAATGAAATCAGCGCCGATGCACTTTCTCTGAGCTTTGACTTAAAAAGAAAATCCACCGCTCTTTCAGTTGAAACTCTGGCTGACTGAAGTGCAGAGGGCTGAGGACTCTCCCACAAAGCAATCCATTTCATTCTCAAGTCTCGACAACTAAAAAAGAACTAAAGATGAATCACATCATGGTAGCGGCAGTCCACTGGGAGCTGTCCCCGGTGCTGAAATCTCTCGAAACTCCTTTGCTCTGTGTGTGCCCTTATTTTTTTGCGACATGGTGGGGACCAATCCCAAATTTCACTCTCTCTGTGAGGATCTCTTTCACTTGTGGAACTATTTTCGTGGACCTCACAAGTTCAGGCATCTTTTTGATGGCCAGGAATTACTTTTCGTAACGTGACTTGCCATATTGTCTAGCGAGGGTAGCCTAGCCTAGCCTAGCCTTCTTCGTATTTCTTGATTATCTCCAGCTTCGTTTCCATACTATTCAAGTTCTTACTTCTCACTTTCACATCACTAGCAATTTAGGGACCCATGTCTAACCCATTCAAGTTTGAATTAAGCACTAAAATGCACTATAAATATGTTTTTGTAAGCACTCACACCAGATTAAGTCTTCAGCATGTTGGCATTTTAGTGACACTGTGATGCCGACCAATAGCGGACCAGCATTTTAGTGACGTATGCTGTGATGTGTATGAGCTCGGTGCGACTTGCAGTCAAGCATGCACACTTAATGCCAAGTTTGAATTTTGTAATTGTTGTTGATGTCGTAAAGTGTGTAAAATGCCATAAAGAGGGAATTAAAAAAAAATGGTATTCCACTTCGTAATGTGAAAAAAACAAAAGCCAGGGACGCCGTTACCGGGGGCTCCAAGGTATAGGCTTAAATTGGATTCGGATTGTGGCTAGAGCAGTGGTCCCCAACCAACTGGTACCGGGCCGCATGAGCTGCACCCCAAATAATGTTTTGGAGATGATTTAGTTTAATGGTACGCGCGCACCGAACGTGAACGAGGCGAAAAAGTGGAGCGTTTTGTATTGTAGTCAATGGAGTTCGCATGACTGGGCGCGAATGCACGTCGGGGGACGCGATGGAAAGCGATGGCACGAATGGCCGCACGCGGTCACGAGAAGCGAAATTTTACCTTTCGCATGAAGTAAAATTTTTTTTTACTTTTTCCGCGTTTCATGTCGCGACAGCCAATCAACTTCGGGAACATTCAACGGCTCACGCAGGGGGCAGGAATGACTCATGGCGGCCGCTTTGCGGTCTCCGGGAGCGATCCAACACGGCCAGCTGAGCTTTCGATACAAAACATAGCCAAGCAAGAGCACTCACCTGGATTGTAGAAAGGCAGAAGCGAGAACTTGGGACAACTGGTATGTGCAGCGTTTGCGTCACTTAACAGCTGTTGAGCTAACAATAGTGCAGCATTGTCAGCACAATATTTAGCAGCCAGCCCCCCCCGTCCACAATATTACCGTTGGCCTGTGGCCGCTGTTGATATTCCATACATAGTGAGATAGTGAGAAGGATGATGTGGCTTTTAGAGCACCCAGCACCCCCCCCCCCCTCCCCCCATATAAATGTAAGGCATTGACCGGTCCGTGGTGATCCAAAGGTTGTGAACCACTGGGCTAGAGTAAGGGTAAGGGTTAGGCAATCTGCTGTGATGGTTACGGTCAGGGGCTAGGAAATACATTATGTCAATGGAATGTCCTCACTATGATAGAAAAAGCCACTTGGGTGTGTGTGGGTGTGTGCATGTTATGGGTCAGACTGACTCTAGTACTTGATGCTTTAACCGTTGTGCAATTTTATCTCCAACCCTTTAATACATCAAAGGGAAAGTTTGGAAAGAAGACAGCAGGGGGCTGAAATTTCATCCGGATGGTGACGACATGTAAAGTTCAGCATGGCACGACCACTTAGTTATCACAGTACGAGGAGTGTGCCGTGGATAAAATACTGTGAGAATGATGTAAAGGAAAATGATCCCAAAATGGTCAAATTACTGCTCTAAGGTCAAAGCAAATATGTTGGGTACATTAAAAAAAAAAAAATCATCATGCGGATACAAGCCGTTTGTGCAGTATAAATCTGCAGAATGTTATTACAATCCTTCCATTTTCTATTGCTGCTTATGCTCACTTGGGTCGCTGGCTTGCTGTTCAGAGCAATTGACTCCGTGATTGCATTCCCCTGAGTTCCTTGCCTCGAATGATTCTATTCATTTATTTGATTGCGGGGAACAGGGTTGATCTCAATTGTGCAATAGAGCTATTTTTAAGAATAGCGTGCTGCGCACGTGCGGCAGCCGTATCGACTTCGGACAAAAACTCGAGGGCAACAATGGAGTTGGTTGAGTATTTCTCAGTTCAAGTATACATAATTGTAGTTTTTCTTCTTGACATTATTATTTTGTTAATGTGTGTCTAACTTTACTTTGTTTATTTATTAAGTGTTTCTGTGTCTAACTGTGTTAAGTGCAGCGATGGTAATGCAACAAAAGATGTTTGCCCAAGAAAGCAGAAGTAGGGGCGAGTTATTGTTCGCACTGCCTCAGCTAGTTTTTTTTTTTTTTTTCTGAAAAAAATAGCAACGTGAGATTTGCTAGCTTGCTAAACCACTTTAAATTTAATTTTTTTTTTAATTGCTGCTGTTTACTAAAATGAAAGTTAATTTTATTAGACTACTCAGCACCTCATTTAGAGAGAGAAATAATCGTGAATGTACGAATTTATCAAAAAAGAGTTATCACACCGACAGAAGTATTCAGTTATTCAGATCCTTTGCAGTAACACTCATATTTTACTCACATGCAATCCATTTTTTCTGAACCTACTGGTGATGGTGCTGCTGTATAGCGTTATATTTGTGCCACAATTACAAGCGCGCGAAAAAAAAAATTGAGCGGAGAAAATCAAACTGAGCGAGCGGAAAACAGATTTTGAGAGCAAGAAAAAAACGATTGAGCGCGTAATGATAAGAGTTTGAGCGTGCGTCGATGGACTTTGAACACAGAAAAAGAAATTGCTCGCTCAAAATTCCTTTTTGCTCGCTCGGGATAGCCCTCTCTCGCTCAACATCTCGCTCTCGCTCGCGATACTCCTCCCTCTCTCGCTCAACATCGCGTTTGCTCAACATCGGGCTCTCGCTCGCTCGAGTCGTCCTCTGCGCTCGCTCAGTTCTGCTCAGACGTTACGTTTGTGCCACAAAACCAGCCAATCAGAGCTTGTAAAAGCACATTGATTGACAGCTTGGTATCCAATGAGATTGCTTGTACTCTATCCGTTGAGGCACTCTCGTTTGCCGTGTTCACCTGGAAAGGGCAAACGAGAGTGCGTCAACACGGACTAGAGCTGGAGAATTACTTTTACTATTATTATTATTATTACTGTATTGTATCATTTGACAGAAATACCTTGTTAGTTTTTTTTACTTTAATAATATAAGCCCACCTCCTCCAGCCCAAGTCGATGTGACGCACTCTCGCTTGCTCGTTCCGGGTGAACACAACAAGTAATCTCATTGGATACTAAGCTGTCAATCAATGTGCTTTAACAAGCTCTGATTGGATGGTTTTGTGGCACAAACGTAACGCGTGAGCAGAACTGAGCGAGCGCAGAGGACGACTCGAGCGAGCGAGAGCGAGATGTAGAGCAAACGTGATGTTGAGCAAGGGAGAGAGGAGTATCGCAAGCGAGAGCGAGATGTTGAGCGCAAGAATGCTATTGCGAGCAAGCAAAAAGGAATTTTGAGTGAGAATGTTCTTTTCAATAACATTTTTTCTGCCCTCAAAATCTGTTTTCGCTCGCTCAGTTTTAATTTCAACGCTCAAATTTTTTTCCCGCGCACTCGTAATTGTGGCACAAATATAACGCCATACTGCTGCTCCTTCATCGGAGTCCAGATGTGTTTAATAAAACTGATTGGACTTGATTACAGGACCTTACAGCTCACAGTGCATGTCAAAACAAATGTGGATCATGAGGTGGAATGAACTGCCAAAAGAGCTCAGAAACAGGAATATTGCATGGCACAGATCTCCCCAGGGTTGCGAAACAAATTCTGTTGCACTTGAGGTTCCTAAGAGCAAGGGATAGCAGGAATGAAACAACGATTGAATTGTTTGAAAAAATTGATTCAGAAAGTGAATGTTTTTTTTTTTGGAACGATTGAAACATCTCCCACAGCGCTATCTGGTGGCTACATCTCAAATATTACATTCAAACGGAATACTGTTGCCCGAGTTCCATGTGAGGAACGTAGGCCTATTTTACATGTGGGAGTAGGCTGTACATTTAAGTTGGATACATTTTATTGATTTATTTTTGCTGTATTGTTTTCATTTCGAACATGTACAAAAAAAGACAAAGAAAAAAAACACCTATAAAAGAATAATTGCATCATTTAAAATGAAATAAGCTCATTGTTGTCATTTTTGTCTTTTTACTCCCCCGACATAGATACATTTAATAAGCATTTCCGTGCGGTTGTAATGGTAGGATTTCACTTTTCAATTTCAGAAAAGGTATCAATCACATGATCATTGTCTTTCTGAGACAACCCTGACGCTTCAAAATAAGTGGGGACACAACGTGCTAGAAAGGTAAATTTTTCATCGCTTCTTTTTAATTTTTTTTGAAAAACGACCCAAAGTGTTAACGCCACGACATTCTCTCCTCATATTAGAAACCCAACTACGTTATCATAGAGATTACAAAACGAGAGCATAAATATTAGAAATGAGCGATAAAAGGTGTCGACTGTGCGGAAAAGTAACATAAGAAAATTTAAGAAACTGTGAAGAGAAATAGTCGGTCATCGTAACTTCAGCCAACATCCAATGCATCGATGTTTGATGCTTGATGGCGTCAATGCCTTAAATCAAAACACAACAGCCATTTCTGTCCTGCCCTTAATTCAGATTTTGAAAAATGGGACACCACATTTCATGTTCCTATCCTTAGCACAAAGCCAAATGAAATACAGTATTCATCCAGTCTCCAAGTATCCCCTCGCTGATTAAAAACAGCAAGCTTCCAAATCCAAACGCCACTGGAATGCCGACGATTGCACGGTTGTTTGCATAATGCTGCCACCTAACGGCGATATGGCCACAATACAACAGTAACGGCAAGACGATGCAGTGGGCACATTGACAGAGGTACATCAGTCAAAATGTGGATTAGACGGCTGGTTTTCTTTTTCAAAACAAGAACCTTAGATGTGTTTTGTTTTAACTCATGTCTTTTTTTTTCAAATATGTGCATTCATCGTAGAATCGTTGCGTTTACTAGACAAATGGACGATAGGCCTTTTTGATTATCACGGCTGAAAATGCACCTAGTTTTGTAGCACATCCATAATGTGGACATTTATGCATTTTAGGTTCCCAAGTCAAGCATAAACCTCCACCAGAGCAAGAAGTTTGAAAAAAAATATCCCTGACACTGGTTTCATCAATCAGCGCTTCTGAGATAGCATAATTTTTGTTGAGAATAGTTCTTGACAAGATTCTTCTGTTCAACTGCAAAAAAAAAAAAAAAAGTCAGATTTTATATAATTTAACTTTGTATAATTTGCAAAGTTTTATTTTCATTATTAGTTTTGTGAGTGGAAAAATCTTTCAGTGATGATTGTGGGATTTTTTTTTTTTTTTTTGTCATATATATACTGTGACATTGGTGGTGTGAGGTGACATTTTTCTCATGTAAAATAAATGCCTTGGCTAAGCCGGGAAAAAGTGCACTGTTAAACAGCTATAACACATATCTTCCAGCTCGTTCATTTGTGTCCACTGTTGTGTCCATTTTGTCTCAGCAAAGCAGCAAATCGCATCCCACCCAAACCCGTGAGACATCACTAAAAAGGCCAGGGTGTCTCCTACTGAGCACACTAGGATTTCGTAGGGTAGCTCTAAAGAGTCAAAACATATAAACCAAACACAAAGATCCACTACAGTGGACACAAGTGAGTGGGCTGGCTCGCAGGAGGTTAAGGCAAATTTCCCTTGCGCACAGGACAGAGGGGAAGCATGTGCACGACACTCCCCTTCAGAAGGGAGCACGACTTTAAGTCCTCCGGTGGGAAAACCACATGCTTCAAGATGTCATTTTCAAGCTGTTCTATGTGAGCTTCCGAACACTGCAGTGAATCAGATATGCAATCATTAGCACTGTAGATGAGTTCAGAGTTGCTGTCAGATATGCTGAAGTCCTCCTCGCCACCGGTCACAGGAGGAGAGGACGTCCCGTTCCACGTGCTTCCCGTCGCCTCCTTGGGGGTGCGTGGACGCGGCGTTAGGCAGACGCCGATGTTCTGCATGATTCTCATGGGGCCAAAATTGCTCTGGCTGAGCTGAGAGAAGGGCACCCGCTGCAGTTCTTCCGAGAAGGTGCTGACTACATTGAGCTTCCACGTGTCCAAGCTGACAAAGCGACTTTCGGAGCAGGTGAGGCTCTCGTTGGATTCAGCTAGACTGCAATCAACACTGGCTGTGTCCATTTCCTCCTCAGAAGAAGAATCTTGATCGAGAAAGTCCCTGGGTTTCCCAGGAGACTCAAACACGACTCCCTTAGGCACAAGCGGTCGCGCATGTTGGCGCCGGACGTTGGCTGACCATTTGTGCGAGTTTTCCGGCAGCCTCCTCATGTAGTGCTGGACCGACTCGGGAATCAGGATTTCGTGCCTTTTGTTGGATGATAAGGCGGAGAGGCTCCCCGGGATGCCGTTGCCAACAATGGGCACTAGAGAGCAAGGTTTGAGTCCAGAGACGAAGTCCACCAGCTCATGGTAAGACGAGTGGTCCGAGTAGGGCACCACGTGGAGTTTAGGGTGGAAGAGGGGGAGTGGCCGGCTGGTGGGATAGATGGCCAACGTTGGTTGTTCACTGTTCCACTGGTGCATCGCGGCAAAGGAGATCTCTCGCTGCTCCACAACGCGGATACGGCCGGCGCCAGGGTCGGTGGTGAAGACGTCGGGTAGTCCGAGCACCCTGAGGGTCGCCATTCTGTCGAAACTCACCTCGATCCATGTTTGAAACTCCATGGCCAGCTCCACCAACAGAGACTCTTTACCCAGGGCATAGAGACCTACAAAACAGCAGAAGATCGCAATACGCTCATTGGAACTGAATCCAACAGCTCAAAACAATTGTTCCCTGAGAACAATTCCAAGCTGTTATCAGGGGCCTTAATCGCTGCTCTTTGCAAATTCCGTAAATCTTTTTTTTTTTTTTTTTTTTTTTTGTAGGTGATCAAATAGTCTTGACAACTTGGTCATTTGCTAACTATATATTTGGCCTGAAATATGACAGAGTAATTTTGACTACCTCATACAAAGGAAAAAGCTTGAAGCATTTTTCCTTCGACCCAAATACCCGCTCATGAGTGTACACGTCTGAAAAAAAAAGTCGAACCAATCGCAGAAACAATTGTTCCTGCTCTGCATGACAGTAAGACATGCCGGAAATGCTGTGAGGAGGCCAACTTCAAAATAAACTTTAGTTTACAGAATAAAATTGAGAAATGTATGCCTTAGTACATTTTCATTTTGAAGTGTGAAGTGGAGTAGCTTGACTAGTCTTTCTACAGCAACTTTTGCTCCTGCCGATTCCCAAGACAAACAACAGAGCATTATTCCGAAATCACACTTTATTTTCTCAACCTCAAACAAGGGTCTTATGATTTTATGTTGAATTTCTTATACGATAATTTGAGAGTGCATTGTGTCAGTTTGGAGCTAGATAAAGCTTACTGAAAAGTTAAATTGTCACTGTTTACAATGGCAGGCAGGGCTTGCCATCTCTTTTTTTGTGTGGCTTCTTTAGATCACTTTAACCCCAGAAGGGATAATGTAAATAAAATACAATTCAAACTTGTTTTGAACAATGTCTTTGTCATCTGCAAACAGATTTTAGGTACTGGTTTTAAATTGTGAATCGGGATATTTTGTGAATAGGGCTGGCCATATCGCCCAGCCCTAAATGTCCCTTTAAGAAAATTAAATTACAAACTGTTAGAGCGTTAAATAAAAAGTGGTGGTAAAAGTTACCTAAGACCACATTGTGGTCTGGGTGGCTGCGGATGATTTCTTTGATTTGCTGTGTGGCTTGTTTCCTTGAGGGGATGTTACGGTTGGGGTCACAATTCGTGTTGTCCAAATACAGAACATCGATCGTGGTGTTTGTCGCCAAGCACAGCTCACGCAGCATTGACGGACAATATCTGAAGTCACCTGAAATTGAGGAAGGCTGAGAAGTTAAAGATATAACAGAAAAAAAATTGTGAGTATCGTACAGATGAAACTATACAGAAGGCTCATAGAATAACCAAAATTTGCATAGTCATGATGTTACTAATACAACATTATAATCACTACAGGTTTTCATTCAACACTGTTGTCCCACATACACTCTCTGAGGCGAGGTTCACACTGCAGGTCTTAATGCTCAATTCCGATTTTTTTTTTTTTTTAGGTCACATTTCCAAATGAATGTGTGATCTGTGTTTGAACGCTAAACAGCCCAAAACTATCCCGCATGAGCATTGAGGACATTGTGACATCACAGACAGTATGTACGTAAGCACCAGGCGATATTGAAATGTCATAGCGGAGCCAGAATATTTTCAATCTGTTAAATCTGAGGAATAAATTAAGGACTGGAAGGGTGAGATTTTTTTGTCATGGCATTTAGCTTGCTCCGAGACAAAGAGAAAAAAATACACCTCACTCTCCCTTCAGTGAGTTGTCTTAAAAAATATATATAGATCAGAATTGGGCCACTGAACCTAGCCTTAAAAGGTCCTCTTAACTGACACTATCTGTCTGCAGCTGGGTGTTGATTTTTCACAGTCAGTAAATGGAACACAATAAAATGGCTGGAAAGTAACATACAAAGAGTCTCAGCCTATTAGCGTCTCACTCTCTTTAATGTACCATAGACACATGAGGCACATTACATGATGTCATTCCAAGTGGGTTGAGACACTTACCAGTGTATAGGATGGTGCCAAAGTAGCCCTGGAAGAGGAACATGACAGCCCCTGGGCAGTGGTTGGCGTCAATCAGTGTGACCGTCATGCTTTCTTTGCCAATGTCATCCAGTGGCAAAAGATGTGAGTCACCCAGCTCTAATGGGTGGATCCACTTTTCTTTCACCTGCACAAGAAAAAAAAAAAAATCAGGACCAATCATACTAGTGATCATAATAACAAAGAATGGGCGAGCAGAGCACTTTTCTAATTGTTTTTGTAAGGTGGATATTAATACTCAAAGGATTTATAGTATATGATTGACACTTTGGTTGACACTTTCCATCATTTTCCAAGGAGTCATTTATGTGTGATCACTTTTTTTTAAATTATTAAGGACACGTTTACTTGAAATGTATCTAAATATGTATCTTGTGCAATCACTTGATGTAATACAATTAAGTAAATTCAACACAGGCAGCGATATCTCATATTAGACCTCTCAAAAACGGGATTTCTTTTTTCTTATACCGGCATGTTTCACATCATTTTGAGGTATTTGAGGAGATGCTGCCCAAGTTACTTCAATTTTATTCAAAGACAGAATATTGCACGTTGCCAGACATCACGTCGAACGTACTTTGGTCGGACGACGCAGGGGAGAGAGTAGTAATCCTTGTATTTTTTTAAACTGCTAATAAGATATTGTTTTGAAATGGCAAACAGGGGTAATTTTGCTCACTTTTTTAAAGTATTTAAAATCCCATAAAGTTCTTAGATCTTAACTGTAGCGCATATTTTGCTCGACTTTTTCAAGCTATTTTTAGTAGCATCGGTCTTTCTGGTAAAAACAAATGTTTTGCTTTTTTTGTCACGAACCTACACTCTGCATGTTTGTTAAGCGATGTCTCACCTGCAGCTTGACACTGAGCAGCGACGCGGTTATCGGCGAGCAGTAGATGGGTCGGTCAGCCCAAGTGGACGTAAGACCGACCGTATGGTCGCTGTGCATGTGCGACAGGAAGAAGAGTCTGCTCTCTGGACATCTGCGAACATGCCAGAAGTCTACAGCCAAAGGAGTGTTGGCGATGATCTTGCCATTGGACATCGTTCCATCCGATGCAGCAGACGCACCAATGAACAATGAGTGACTATTGTTCGAGGCTCGTTTAAAGCTTGCTTGGCTAAGTATTTCTAGTTTCGCGACGCCATTTTTAGCGTCCTGATAATATTCCGCTCATAGTCATGTAAGAAACGAAAACGACTTTAATTTCTTACGTCCATCGCGGTAGCTTGTTACTCGCGCCATTTATTATTTCAATTCAGCTTCTGCGACACGCCCCTTTTCTACCACAACACGGTCGCTTTTAAATGACGTCACTTTACTGAAGCGCCTTGCTGTCAACAAATGGCCAAAAACAAAGAGAAGACTGCCTTCTACAGTTAATCAGATGTAGTACATCCAAATCAATTTCGACTATGATTTTGACATTTTTATCTGTTGTTACAATCTCTCAATAACTAACTTACAACAGATAAAAAAACGTAAAGAATAAAACAATAAAATGCATTTGTGTCTAAAGTTTTAAGAGGGAGGCCCGGTGATGTCATCCAATGTGAAAATCAATGCGACGTTTAAGCTTGAACTTTGACCCAAGTAACACGTGCTCTCAAGATTTGCTGCAGCTAAAACGTTTTAGACGTGTAGAGGATATGCAAAATGTGAGCTAAAGGTTTTAGCAAAATACATAAAGTGATATTGCTCTGAGTCTAACCGCTTGTTTTGTATCTCTTATTTGATTAGGTTGCGTTTGATATGTTAGCAGCACAGCGAGCAAATAGTCCTGGTCAAAACGTTAACATTATTTTCATAATTTTTCTTCAATTACAAATAAATGAAAAAATATATTTGAAAAGATTTAACTTTTTCTTGTAAATGGATTTTTCAGTTCATTCTTGATACTTTTTTTCATGTGGCTGAAGATGCTGAAACAAGGTGCCATGTGCTGGAAAAAAAGTTCAATTACCTTGCACTGTTGACTATATAACAGGGCAAATAAAATAAATCGTAAAAATCATAGTGTTGACGGTTGAGCTTGACTTCTAAAATACTATTATGGTTTATAAAGACGTTACATAAAATATAAATGAAATTGTCAGATTTTAAAAATGTTTGTGTTCAAATTTCCTCTAATTCTGGCAGTTCTCCCCTTCATTAGAAATTGTATTTCTGGTTTGCTTTGAAACATGTTTGCAAATGCAAACCGTGTACCCAGGAGTAACCATGGCTTATACTTGTAGGTTGAAGAAAATGGATGGATGGATGGATGGATGGATGAATGGATGGACAAGTGGATATTCTTATGCCTGATGTATTATGAATCAGGCTCATCTTTAGGTCATCAGCAAATCAGATCTAATATTTTGAAATATGATGATTCCCATTAATATATTTCCAATAGCCGCTCATCCTCACTAGGGTCACTGGCATGCTGGTGACTACCCCTGCTGCCTACAGGCGGTAGGCGGGGTACACCCGGAACTGGTTGACAGAGTAGAACCACCGTTCACATCTAAGAATTTTTTTGCGTGTCCGATATACCTACCAAGCATGTTTTCGAGAGGAAGCCAGAGCGCCCAGAGAGAAACCACGTGGGCACGAGGAGAATATGCAAACTCCACACAAGAATGGAACTCGGCACTCTGAACTGTAAGGCAGACGTGCTAACCACTTTTCCACCATGCTGCCCTCTACATGACTTTACGCTGCAATATTATGAGACGGTACCTTGTTAAAAATAAATAAATTAATTAATTAATTAAACGTGACATATTTGTCCACAAGATGGCGGTATGTGAGAAGCCAAGATACTGTATCTAGGCCAGGCACGTTGTTTGTTTGTTTTTTTTCTTTATTTTTAATCAAAATGACAACGTACCTGTTTTTTAAAACATTAAGTATATTTGAATGGTCTTTTGCTTGGCACTGCTATGCATAATAAATGATCATCGTTGATCTCCATCCATCCATCCATCCATCCATCCATCCATCCATCCATCCATCCATCCATCCATCCATCCATCCATCCATCCATCCATCCATCCATCCATCCACCCATCCACTCTTATTAAATGCACTCCATGCAAGTGTTACAAAACAGATTTTTGAATGTAAAAATGTGGAGAAAGTGTCTCTTTTGCATGGTGTGCTCGGTTCTCTTCAGAGAGAGATGACAATGTAGTCATATTTTCAATTTGGGTAGTTGTGGGGGAGGTTACAACCAAATGGGGGCGTTACCATGGCGACAGCCCCCTACAGTAGCCCCCCCTCTACTGCTACTTCCACTATACTCACTTGTGTGGATTATACCTGCCAGTTTCTCCCTTACTGCTGCGCGAGTCCTCTGCTTCTGCCCCCGAAGCACATGCATCACAGTCAGCTTTCCTGCTAATTATTTGACTCACCCCACTGACTGCATTCACACAAGAGGATAAGGTGGGGGAAGCTGGAAGCTTGTTACTGCTCACATCTTACACTTGCTAAGAAGTCCTACAGTGCAGTCGGATGCCGTTTAGATTAGTAGCAGGCTCTGCGTGCGGTTTTCTACGAAGAAATGATGATAAACTGGATCGTTGGAGGAGTAATGAAGCATAACTGCACTTTATTCTTCAATTGGTTTCACTCCATTTTCACCCACCCGCTCTCTTAACAATAAAAAAGAAATGAAACAATTGATTGATTCAATATTTTTGTGGGAAAATGTCACATTATTGTTGGAAACTCTTTTATAAAATAAGTAATTGTGGTATGCTAATGGCTTGAACTGATGAATGACTTCAGGTTCTAGATCAGAGTGCAAATTAGTGTAATAAGTGCATTAGCAATATCAATGCTATGTCAATTAGTTAATAGTGTTACTAATTGATTCTAATGATCGTATCTGATGTTGCTGGTTTGCTGTTGTTGGCTGCAGCTATGGTGAGTGAAAGCCCTGCCACAAATAGTGGAAATTGCAACAAAAAAAAAAAAAAAAAGTTTGCCCCTCCACACCAAAAATCATTATATTTGCATATATAAATACAGTAATTACAACTCTTTTTTTTTTTTTCAAGCCAATGCCAATTCCGATGTTTGGCTGAGTAAAATTCTGATCAAAAATTATGGGCAAAAATAAAATACAATTTTGACTACCGTTTCTTCTGCTAACAGCTCAGGTTAAACCTAGCTCCTCCCCCACAAAAAAAATATCTTAGAACATTGCAGATCATGACAAGCAAGGGGGTCACCGTAGAATTTTTTTCTAACTATTGATTGAATCCATGGTGAGAATACTTAGCGCATGCTGATAATACTGTCAATGCTCGTATGGACAGCATGCTGAGGTCGGAATTGTCTCCTTGCTGTTGCATTTACATGCAGAGCAGAAAGAGCAAAAAAGTGCTGTCAGGCAGCAGTGGTCACAGCAAAGCGGATGGCTCCCCTCACTGTTCTTCACACCGTTCGAAGCGATCCTCTCTGTTCACATTTCCGTTGACCTTTTTTCAAACTTCTTGTTTGAAGCAATGACAATTAAAGTTTGTCTCAATTCTGGATTGCTCTATTTCCTACTCCTAAATGTACTTTGTGAGCAGCGTTGGGTGATTAATTCATGATTTCCATTCATTCAAATTTATTAGTCACTATGATTGAAACAAATAATCAATTTCTGTAGCTTCTGGTTGCTTGAAACTGACATGCACTTTTTTCCTTACACAGGAGCTACTTTAAAAACAGAATGATCAGTATTGACAACAATACCGGCCCAAAATAGTTTTAAAACAAAGTTTTGAAAACAAAAAACAAAAATGGAGGAGTGTCCGGTAAAATTAGGCACCACAAATCCTGGTATAGCTAAAACAATACAAAAACACATGAGGGTGTCAACCCCAAAACCTTCTTCACAATATGTTCTATGTGGCTTCACTACATTCTAAAAACAGATCAAATATAAACTTATTGTAGGGCAGGAAAGGACCAACCCAATATTTGGGTCAATTTGTCCCATTGTGCTGGGTTGTTATATCCAAAACAACCCAAATCCTGAGGTCGTCGTGTACAGAACTACCCATTTACTTAGCTCGTTTTGGAGCAAAATAATACAGAAATACTGTCGGGCCAAATTGATCCATGTATTGGTGGTTCCTATTCTGACCCATAATTGAGTTATTAGCATAGCATTCTGATTGACTGTTTGCGGTATATGAATTAGGGAGCAACCCCCACACGTTTTAAGATCTAAAGGGCGGCCATATAGTCGCTTGTTGTCAACTGAAAATTACATCCCAGTTGCTCAGGTAATGACCAATCACTGCTTAGCTTACAAATGTCACATGATTAAATTCAAAGAAAATCTGAGGCGTGATTGGTCGTCCCCTGAGAACCGAGCGACGGTGATGTCATTTCAATTTTGTCAGATGACAAAATGGCCTCCTTCGAAAATGGATCACAACTAACTTTGCTGCTTACTTCATATCCCACGAACACAATAAAGTCAGAATGTCATGTTTAGACAGTGGGGGTACATCGCACATATTCATGCAATGAACATTTTGGGGTTGACTTCCCCTTTAGTAATTTAGTTTGTTTTTCCTTTGATTTTTTTTTTTTAAACAAGCCACATTTTTTTGGTTTGAATTTATTTAAAGCCAAATGACTCTGCTTTAATTACTCGCTTAAATATCTCCCTCACCCGCTCGTGTACATTGATCTCGGATGAATGATGAGCAGATTATCCGTATTAGCGCTATTCATCCGGGTAACACATTGACATGCTTGGAGGTGATGGCAGCTTTATTTGCCTTCAGGGATAATACAGCGGTGCTGTTTGCATACTCCTTGCCGAGATATTTATGGATATGTGTGAGAAGCCAAGATGTCCCTCGGGGTGAAGAGCTGGTTGCCGGGTAGAACATGCTGGTGGAAGATGCTTTTCTCACATGTTCTCCCATCAGCTCTCTGTCAGTCACTTAGTCTTTCCATCATCAGCTTTCTGATGATCATACTCAATCTTGAACGGGACAAACAATACTTGCCGCCACGTTTGATTTAATTAGACCCATTCATTAGATTGTCATTGTAATTAAGACTTTTTTAGGCATTCTTAATTTACATAAACATTCATTTAACTTGATTTGAGGACAAACCAGCGTTTTCGGCATTGATTATAAGTCAAGCCAGCCATCATGTTGCAACGCTGCTGGGATCTCCGTACTTCGAAATATAAGAGGTACTGATGCCCAAGGTAAATAGAAGAGGGCCTTCTTACCAAGTTGTTGGTTTATTAGTGTCATATTCTAGCATGGCATTTGTTGCTGTGGTTAGCTTGACTTCTTCTTGATAGTGTATTGTACGCTAATTAACAGGTACTTAGGACAGGGAAAAAATGTCTCGAGTATTTTTTCGAACCAAGGTAGTCCAATTCCTCGAGCACTCATTTCACTTCTGGAAAAAACTGAAGATCGATGTCACAATCTGAATTACTCTAAATTGTGTTCCCTCCAGACACATTTTTATACATTTCCACCACCATAAAATTGATTTGGCTGTTTAATTTCACACTTGATAAATGTGTTGAGACGCCAGACATACTATTAATATACAAGACATTCAAATGCAACTTTTACATCATATGCCTCCTTTAAAGGTTTCTGGAGGTTCTGTATTTAGATGAAATCACTTCAGGGAGAGTCATTTCAATCTATCTTGCATATGCCAAACTTCTATTCAAGTGACAGCATCGAAAGAATTGTAGATTCGTGTGAAAGGGTGCTCCCTACACTTAACTGTAATAAAACGCATGATGCATAATTGATCACAAAGGTCCTACTGAACATGCGCCACAAAGCCACGATATGCTTCAGTGTTTCCATGCGTATGCCAAATTATGTGCATTATGCATGTATGGAGCTGGAATGAAATGGCAGCATTTAGAGCTGCAAAAAAAAAAAAAAAAAAAAAACCTTATCAAACAGCACTGCTGGCTGTCTATTCTTGCATCATGCAGGCCCAAAAATATTGCCCGGTTGGGATGGTTCTGTGTTAGGTGCTGGTGCAGGAGTGAGTGAGTTGGTTCATTTGCTAGAAGCAAGCTCCAAGTGAGTTAGCGTCAGGCAGCATTAGAGGCAAAAATGGCCATATTTGGTTTAGGCTGGCCTGTTAAAGGCCACATGAGGACATGCCTGCACTCAACCTCATAAGACCCATCTACAGTCAATGAATCTTCCTGAGATATATATATATATATATATATATATATATATATATATATATATATATATATATATAAAAAATGTTATAACATGTTTTCCAAAACGGAGATTTTTCCAAGGGCAAGCAGTTTATTTCACATCATCTGGAAAGAAATAAGTAGAACTAAATGCTGATAATGATTTTCCAAAGTTAACATAATCGCAAATCTATTTTTCTGTTCTAACAATGCTTTTGAGTGTTTTCATAAAGGAATCTGATTATATTTTCAGTGGACAAGATGAAATTCGAAGCATTTGGACACTTTGAGGTCTCCAATCAATTACATAAATAAAATGTATTGATTGTTTTGATAAGCAATTAGTTGTAGATAACACGCTTTGAATAATGTGATTTGTTTTCTCCAATCTCTGCTTTACAGGTGTATCGGTCAAAAGAAAAAAAATACAGTAATAAAATATGAAATGTGGAAAGGGGAAAAATACTGGCCCACTTATTTGTGCAGCAGATGGAATAAGATAGCACTCATCTGCCAATAGATTTGCAAATAAAGTAGGCAAGGGAATATGGTAGAGATCGACTACATGAGCGATAAATTACATCTTGTTGACATTGTATTGTTGCCGCTCTGTTTATGAGAGGACAGCTGGGAGCCATTTTAAATGAGCGATGGCCCAAATAAAACCAGAAAACTCCGATTGGGCCTTTTATTTTTGACTAACTAACTTCTTGAGTCCGTATGTCATTAACACAAATGTGGATTCCCAACATGCAGTGGAAAGTGATTGATGCCTTTTTTTTATGGAGCTCCAATTGGGCTGACATAAAAGACACTCCTTGGTCTTTTATTTCTTTAGGATGCTGCTTCCCCCAACCCCTCCTTCATCATTTGCAACCCTTTTTCATCTGCCTTTGTGCATTTGTTGGCTTTGAAACACTTTGTACTGTGTGCTGTCTGGAAGATTTCAATAGAAGCGTTGCATGGGCGTGATATTATACTCTACAGTGTTCAATGTTTCACAAGTTTTTGTGTTAATTTTTCAAAAATGGTCTCACTTCAAAGTCTTGCTACTGTGCCTGGTGAGATAATGGTCATTTGGAAAGAAACCAACACTATTGTTGAGCTTGTGGAAGATATTTTCTCACATTTAAGTATAATGTGTTTGGTTAGGTTTGTTAGTAAAACACAATGGCTAGCATGCTAATTATCAACAGCATGCTATTTGTGCCATTAATGAGGGAACATCTTTTGCTACTTATTGTCACATATCCCTTCTAGTCAACACGTTTGTGACATTCCAAACCTCGATATGTAAAAGTCTAGATCTGGGTTCAGTCCTTTGACTTTCTCCCACAAGACAAAAAAAAGCTTTTTGACATCCAAAGTGTGGGTATCATTGCAGATAAATATTAAAACTGTTTTAATGGAATTAAAGCCAAACCTAAATTATCCAGCTGTAGAGTTCACAAAATGAAAACCCCCTCTCAGGCCCACAAGTTGAAGTGGATGCTGCATGTACCAAATACAGACAAATAGATACACATTACAGACAAATACAGGTACACAATATAGATTAAAGAAAACATATTGTGCTATATAGTGCAATGATAAAATAACAACCATGTAAAATATTTACAGTTTTCAACTACCATGTATTATTTAAAAGTTAGAAGGGAACTGTAATCTTAATGTCTGCAAATGTATTTAGAAAACCTAGAAACTACAGTCATTTCAATTCCAATGAACTATTCACTTCTTTCGAAAGTCTTTCGAGTCTCATAATGCTCTGACGCCATGGGTTGCAGACCTCTGGCCTACATTTTCCTCACTGTGAAAGATGGGCAACCATTGCAAATTTTGAAAGGAGATGATTTAGTTGGAGACCCGAGATCACGAGATGACAGGTGGAAAAAGGGGTATGTTAACCCTAATCTGACCACTGTGGGGTCAGTGACTTTCTCAATCTCTAAAGGTCCAATAAAGCGAGGGAGTGCTCTAACATGACTTAGTTTGAAGGGAAAGATCATGGGAGAAGAGCCAGGCTCATTGCCCAAGGCAGTATTAGTGGGTGGGGGAGCGATAGAGGTCCGCCAGACGTTCATTCTCTTAGGAGGATGGAATCTGTTACGTAAATGTCACCTGCCCAAATAGTGGAGGGACCAAAATTAGGCGCCTATATTGGTTCCATTGAATCGAGTAATTTGAAAAAAACCCACCCACCTGCGCTTTTCAAACTGGCCTTGTTAAGACTGAAGGCAAATGCAGTATTACGAATGTCTCTTGTTATGAAAAATTTGGCCAGTCAATGAAATTTGCCAAAATATTGCTAAGTGCATTCCAAAATAAAAGCAGACATTTGCAGTTGCCGTATTATAATTTTAATCAACATACTTTCATCGAGGACTAAAAAGAAGACAATTTAGTGTTGAGCGTGTGAAATTCTGAGTATTTGAGAAGGTATTACTCACAGATGAAAACAGATTGACTTTTTTTTAAATTTTCCCACTTGAAAGATGAGCAGACAGTCCAGACACACAACTATTTTATATAAAACACACTTAAATGTTCCATCACATGTCCCTTTCAAGTAGCATTTTAACATTTCTAATTTCCCTTCGAGTTTGAAAATGTGAAGTCAGAGTTCTGTTAAACTCGAGGTTGAAACAACAGATGATAAATGCATGTTAAATTTTTGAGTGCTGCTTATTGTATTCATGAGTGTCGTGTTAACAAAAAAAAGCTCTTTTTGCTCTTGTGGCCATTTTCCTGCGCTCTAACAAAATACCCGCATGTAATACTAATGGACGGTCTGTGAGGGATCAATTTCAGTGTGTGTCAAGTGAAGGGAAGCAGGTGCTCATATGGAGAAGCCACCAAGGCAGCTCATCCCATACTTTTAAAGGTCATATACAGACAAAAAGAGGGTATGAATTCTGAGTGAAAAGTACCTGCTTATCAGCTCAGTGCAATGTATTTTACAATGGAAGCTTAAATGTCCTTATTGGACACCATACCAGCGGTGGTCAAGGTTTCATTTTGAGAAAAGACAGCAAAGTTGTAGATGAATTGATAAAAAAAACAAAAAAAACAGTTAAAATATATACAAATTGTCAAATGTTGGGAAAAGCTCCAACTCATTTCAATTGATTTCATGAACCGACGGTCTGAAACAGCTCGACGACCACAATGCTAAGTGCTTTTCCGTGGCTCAGTGGCATGAGTGCTATCGCTTCCTCCAAGCGCTAAATACACACAACATCAGTGATTTCCAATAATGAGGATGACTAGTAGGCCTTTGCCTGAATGATTACTTGTCCATTTTCCCAGACTGCTACCGTAGAATGCGGCAGAGGCCAAGTCATCAAGCTTTACAATGAAACAGAGCACGGTAGTACTTGGAAATCTTTCCAAATAATAGTAGGAAATTTTGAATATCGTAGTATCTACATAAATTGGTCACAACGAGGATTGCAGCAGTGAAAGAAATCATTCATTGTTTGTTATCATGATGTGTTTATTTCCTATCTAGAATAGCGTGCATTGCAATCCATCTATGCAGTCCTTGTCCATCTCACCCCATTCCTTGGGTAGAGCTGTTGATGCAGAAAAGTGTGAACTGGAACCTTTGCCCAGCTGTTGGATTAGATCGCGAGGCCTGACTATCTTGCAGCTTTTTGTTGTGTCTTGTTTTGTGTAATGCTTTGCCGAATAAAAAAGCAAGAAGGGCGACTGAGCTCTGACAACTTTGCTAGCAAGAAAAGTCAATCTTGGCTGGTCTGAGTTAGTATTAGTCTTCTTTATAGATTTCTCTGACAGCAGATATCAAAGATTTGTGGTATTTTGAAAGATGTCACAGTGATTCATATGATAAATAAATTCTTTGTCATATCAGAACTACGTACTTCTTGCTTACGTGTCTTGGGATATGTAGTCAGATGGACTGTTTTTGGTTGAGCCATTCTAGCATTACGCAAAGACGTGAAAACACACTCCTGTTTTTGTTATAAGCTTCTGATATATGTATAAACAAGGTTTTGGAAAAAAAAAAAGTCCAGCACAGTTCCTGCACTGTCGGATGCATACATGAAGAAACAAAAGAAGGCAAATATAGCGCTCAATTGCATTTGACATTTGACTGGAGGTGTGTACAAGGAACACTCATATAATAGGATATCTCATTTATTGAGATGGGTCAAAAGCAATGACTAGTATGTGTCTACATGGTAAGTGGTGTACAGAAATATTTGATAATTAGTTTGATGCACCAAAATCATGCAGGCATGTCAAATTAGGCTGCAGAGCAGGGATGTTTTTTTTTGTTTTTTTTTTCCAGGGATAACTACATTTCCACAACAAACACTGGGACAGAGTTGAAAAGGTTGCAAATTGGTGACAAGATGCATGCTGATGTACTGCAGCTGAAGTGATAGCGGAGATAGCATTTAGCATTAGCTAAAGTCATAAAACAACCACTGGACAAGACATTGCTCGGGTAAATTTGTTAAAAGTAGTTTCTGGTGAGATTTGCTTGAGTATTTGCTTTTCAATCAAATTGTAGTTTCCCTGTTTCTAACTTTGGAAAATCTGCTCACTGTAGCTTGATCTAACCTCAAAACCACAAAATTAGTTCCTGAGAAGCTTGTTCTGATGTTTTTTTGTTTGTTTGCTTTTTTTGAACGCAACTTTTTATATTCGCTGTTGAAAAAAATCCGAACGCTAGACTAATAACTTTGCTAAGCGCTATTTACGGTTAGGATTCAACCAACCTTGTTTCCCATCAATGTGATGTTTGGTTTGGAGATGTTGGTTGGTGCAAGATGGCTTACTAAAAAACTAAACAAAAAGAGCTCTCAAAATACCTACATTAAGGAGCTGATAACATACATGTTGTTGGTAAGGGTTACAAAAGTATCTCTCAAAGTCTTTAGTGTTCATGTGTCTTTGGTAAAAAAAAAAAAAAAACACACGCACACATTATAAATGCAGGAAGCTCACTGTGGTTGCTATTCTCCCTTGGAGTGTTTGTCCTGTTAAGATGACTCAAAGAGTGCCACACTGAATGCTAAATGAGGAGGAAAAGAATCCTTGTGTCAGCTAAAAACTCTTTCCACCCTGCACCGTGACCTTAATGTGTTCTATTATGTACATGGAACGTTATTGTGTCGTATTGGTTTAAGAAAAATGTGTTGTTTATTATTGTGACTTCACCAAATTTTGATCACATTTATGACCCTTGTGTGGTGTTAGTATTTTAGTTACTCAGCCAATGTTGATGGGTGGACCTGCTAGAATTGTTGGTTTTAAAAACAACATGATCATATAATTTTCTGTTAAAATCCAGTTATCAATTACCATACAATGTTTAGGCAGAAATCCAGGTTATTCAATTTAATATTTAATATTTAAATATAATTTTCACACACTTGTGAGGGTATAGCACACGAATAGTGGCTTTCAGACCAAAAAGTCCGGGAACTCTGAGTACGTGGTAGCAGGGGTTCCTGGTATGTTGTTCTTGGAGTGTGGCCCACAAGTTTGTGTTCACACTCATTGGGCAAGGTAGTTTCCTCAAATCAGACTGATGACATCTATCCACCAATTTTATAAAGCCGCTTATCCTCACAAAGGTCACCGGCTTGCTGGTGCATATCCCAGCTGACTTAGGGCAGTAGGCAGGGGATACCTTGAAGTGGTTGTCAGCCAATTACAGTGCACATAGAGACAAACAATCATTCAGCACCCAATCCCACCTAAGGACAATTTAGTATGCCCGTTCCACCTGCCATGCTTGTTTATGGAGTTTTTCAACCAACAAATCAGCATTTATCAGCACAGCATGCTCCCCTTGATGGTTCCGTGTAGGAAGATGAAAACTCTAGTAGGGACTAGGTACTCTGGTAGACCCCTGAGGAACCTTTCCAGATCCTGAACATTTTTGTGTGTGAAAGAAGGGGAGTACTCAAAACTACGAGGGTACATTAGGAGGTTTCTGATTTGGTTCCTGCAGTCTGAAAGGCACGCATCATCTGAGTGAACAGCAGGCTCTTAAGATTACACAGGTGGCACTTAAATCCCTGTCTTCTTTGTCTGGGAATTTAATGATTGGTGTTGTTTACGTTCACCCATCCTCCAGGTGTTCTTTCTGTCCACGATGTTTCTGCGTATGTGACTCCTGCACAGGGTCTAACAGTAAACTGGGCTGTGTTGCAGAGGGTCCTCATGCTGTGTTGCAGAGGGTCCTCATGCTGTACAATGAAATGCACAGTACGTGTCATGTGGGATGTATGCAATGCTATGATAATTTCCTGTAAGAGAAGGTGCTGCTCTATAATTATTATCCCTCGGATAATATTGTAAAAAGCTAAAGAAACCACAGGACTTCAAAGCTAAATAGGGGATCAAAAAAATGCAGAATGTCTCCTTTAAGAATCTCTAGTCATTCGCCAACAGAGTGTTGACAGTGATGTCAGTTGCCATGGAAGCTTTGAGGAGGCAGCAGTCAAATATACCTGATTTCAATTGGAGATTGTTTAGGCAAATTCAAGTGGGACTTCATCAAGGCAAGAGCCCTGAAAGTTGCCCAAAAATCAAAACATGAAGATCTGTTGTGCCATTTCTGGAAAATGAGATTTTATTTTTGTGTTCTGTTATGGTAGATATCCACTATATTCTGAGCCGACCAACGGATTTCTGGATCCTGTTTATTTATAAAAATCCTTAAATCACTCATTAAACTTTGATACCATGTTCCGCTAAAATTTGTGTAGGCAAAGTTTGGAACTGTATCATCCTCCATTAATCTCACCAATACAGTGGACCCTCTGTGTAAATAGTGAATACAAGCAAGCTCTGATGCAAACAGGAAAACAAGTCCTAAAAAAAAAAATCAGTTTTTTAAAATCTATTTTTTTCAGTTGTGAATGGTGTTTTTTTTTTTTCTATTCGCAGTTGCTCTCAATCACTCAATGTGCCATGAAAAGCGTGGTTGCACGAGAAATGCAAGTGAGTGCCACAAGATGGCGACAAAGTGCTTGACTGGTATTTCAACTTTTCGTGTTGATAAATTTTATTATTTTGCCATTTAATGCGTGGTTACAGAAAGCTTAAATTTTGAGCAAAAATAGTCTGTGTGGCCCCATCTACACCCTTGCGCATTCTACTACCAGTAGAATGTGGAAGAATTTGTCCTAAATATGAAGGCTGATTGTCCTGTCTGGACGAGTTGGGACTACCAATATCTATTTCTGAATCTAACAAGTTAGAGTTGGAATACTGGCGTTTGCGAACATTTTCATATCAATTTTCAGGTTACATATTTATTAGCATAGCATTTGCCAAATTTAGTTTGCATAGTTTGTCGTCGTATAGAAATGATTTCGGTCATAGTTTAGTTTTAGGTGTCAATCACAGCCAGACCACACCTCCTTGCGAGCCCATCGCCGCTTCAATCAACGCCCCCTTGAGCACCATTTTTATATGTTAATGAGGGTAGTCTAAAAGTCTTTGGGAGTCGAGTACCCATTTAATTTTGAGAAGATCGTAAAGAATCGACACCATACATTTACCACTGACACAATTTTGAACCCACATTACATAAACAACAAGTTAAACTGTTGAAAACTATTGAAAACAAGTGAAGCACCTCCACATAAGGCACGTTATGTGTATTAGCTAGCAGACTAGCCAAAACAATGCTAGCACAATCTGGCGTGGCATCAGACATGGCATTGCAACAAACAACACATCTTCAAGAATGGCAAGACTTTCACGAACATAACATTTGTTGTCATGAAGATCAAGTCAACCAGGGGCAGCCAGCATTTCGCTATCATTCTGGAGCGGAAATGACAAGCCAGCGAGCTGCCTTGCAATTCGGAGGTCAATACACAGACACCTGAGCCAGGCTGCTCTCTACTGATGCATTATGGGTTTGAAAAAAAATGGAACAATGCTAAGTCTTCCATGCCTGCGCCAGGCTGCATTCAAACGGCGCTTGCGCATCTAGATTATTTATCCTCTGCCAACATTTGCAGATTTCCGTGTGTAATTAAAATCCCCGTTCCGCTGCATGGACCTATTTGGCTCGTTACAGCTGCGCTTGGCTCCGTTCGCCTCACTAGTCGCAGGAAACCGCTCTGGTCTCATTTACTTATCATGTAAAACAAATTAAAACATTGAAGGACAAGGTTTAGCAACTTGGGATGTTTTTTTTTGTTGTTTTTTTGGAAAAATACACCAATCATACGCAATAATAACATTTGACATTGGTCGTCAAAAAAGATTCGTGCGCACCTGACCAGAGCTCATTTTGTGTGTTCATGTACAATACATTAAAGTGTGTGTTAGTTGTGAGATTTGACAATACCGTGACTATGAGTGAGTTCATGGTGTACATTTTTGAACATTCAATGTGAAAAAATTATGTTCCATTGTCCTCCTTACTTTTTAAGTGCCAAAATAGCAAAACTGCACTAAGCAATGTTTACACAATATACATTTAACCCTTTTCAAATAGTGATCTAAAAACATGTTGACCGAAATTCTGGTGCAGAAGAGGTAAGTTTAATGAAATAGAAGTGTCAACTCTTTTGTGTATCTCTTAAAGCTGGCAGCAATGATAAACACTGAGCACAAACTTTGTTTTTAATGGACATAAATTTAAATGATCAAATTATGACACCATGCTCCATCAGCATTAAAGGACGGAAACAAAACAATCTTGGCAAATTAGCATCGCCCATCTGTCGAGTGTACTTTCTTTTGATAGGAGCTTTGGCTAATTTGGGTTTTTACCAAAGTATGAGTCTTGGAATTTGACCAAGACGAGGACAACGTTCATAATTTGCCAACTTTCCGTTCTGTTTCAGCCGAAGGGTCTTCGAGACTTTTTGTTGCGTCTTATTATTATGGCTGGGGGAAAAAAATCAAACAACCTGTTCGTAAACCACAAAAATTGGTCGCCTCAAAACTATTTTCAATTTGGAAACTATATTTCGGATGCTGTTAACTGTAGGTGCAGTTGACTGCCAGTGGACAGTAAAATTAATCCATAATTATTTGTAATAATCAAATCATTATTTTGAGAACAAAAATTGTCTGAATCCTGCCTCTTGACAGTTAATATAATCCAATTTCCTTGGTCCTTACTGAAACAGACTGATTATCATTGTGTTGAATCAAAATGAAACATGTACTGCTGCTTCAACATTTTTGCCTTTTTTACGACATCATGGATCAAAACACTAACATAATCAAAAATAATAATGTGAGTGCATTTTCTGCACTTAGAAAAAGTCCTATTTTTGAATAAAGGGACGGAAACAATGTGTCAAACTTTTTTAGCATCCAATTCAGTGAATAACTGGCAAAGTAATTGACGGATAAATCTATTCTTAAAATAATATTTGGTTGCACCCCTATTCTCAAATAAAAACAAAGTCTTAGGTCTTTACGACAAAACGACAAAACTGGGATCACTTTGAATAGGGTCACAAACTACATACTCCGTTGTTGTTCTGTGCCAGATAAAAGGTAGTAGCACATCTTGTCGTTTTTTTACCCTTTAGGTAATAAAATATTGCAAGTTAGAACACACCGATATTGTATGGCGAATGAGCTAAGTTAAAGCTTCTCCAAAAAACATAGCCAAAAGCATATTTTGTTCACCTAGAAGTAAGAAGATCAGGTTTCTCGGTTGTGTGTTTACCTCTAAGGTGGGAACCAATTAAGTTAGTTCATTAAATGACAACAGAGCAGTTAAAGTGAAGAATGCATTTAAAACCAAATGAGCAGCACTTGGCAGACCCCTGTCTTGTACCACAGAGGCCAAATAAGCACCTCCGCCGGAAGAGTCTCTTAAATAATGGATGGCCTGGACTGCCAGCTACAAAGAGAAAGCTCTCTTAATGGAAAACTTTAGAAGAAACACTGCAAGGTAGATAAAGTGGCAAAAAGCGGGGTAAGAAGAGCTGAATGAATCTCAGTGGTGAGTGGTTGGTTAAAATAAATATTTGATTCCATTCTATCCACTCTGCTGCTTTTTTGACATCTTTGTGGTCATCTTGTTTTATTTTCTTTGCCGAGGTATTGCATTGATGGCAAGATGTTTGGATTATATCATATGTAGCGGTTACCCTTTTTTCACATTCATCCATGTTCTTTTGAATTCATTGGGTACTCGCAACATTAATGCCGATTCAAGTTAGACTATGAGGAACAATTTTCTTGGTTTTCAACTCAGATATCTGTCTCTGTAATAAGTGACACTTGCGTTTTTTTGTTTTATTGAGATGACAGCATACATGTCTCATTGTTTATTTGAAAGAGCCATGAGAATAGTCAATTTGAAGAAAATCAATCAACAACAAAAATATGTTGCGTCTCTACCAGAACAAAAATGTATTTTATCGGGACTTTTTTTTGTAATAAATAGTGACAAACGAAGAACCGTCTTTTTTAACAATGGAATGTCAGTAACATAACTTTACGTTTGTTATATTCCATTCTTATAATGGAAAATAAACAATATGTTTTTTTTTGTCAGAATTAAAGCTATATTTTGTTTTTTAGAAAAAAAAAAATCTTTCCCTGCCTTAAAAAAATGATCATCCCGGGATATCAAGTTTATATTGTCTATACAAAGTCCACCTCCATTTCAAATGACAAGGTTTTAGTGGTATAAAAAATGGCGGCAAGCTAAATCCTTTCAAGTATTTCTCCAGCATTAATGGGAGCTATATCCTGCCCCTCTGAGAGCTTCTCTGGCCTCAACTGCATCAATTTTGATGAGGCCAGTCACCTGGCTGAAAAAATAGATGTTTGTTTGTGTCCGTCTGCGGCAGGGAAACAAAACAACACTAATGACCTAACATCACTGTCCCTTTTCTCTTGTGGGGCTCATGGAGATTGTAGCGGCTACAACCAGTCACATCAAGGCTCCATTCTGTGGCCAGACAAAGTAACTACTTCATAGGTTTAGCATCTGTGTCTTATTTTCATCTTTTATCCACATTTGACATGTAAGGAGGTCCGTAATTGAAATCAGTCTCAAAGTAGAGTACAGCTGTGCCTTGAGAAAATAATCAAAACATAAACTACTAGTACAGTTTTTGCAGTTTATTGCTATATTTGAATTTTTTGTCCAATTCAAAACTGGTGTTCGCCGTTGCCGCTTGTGAGCCACCAAAATACGGTCATAAAAGAAAAGAAGTCACTACAACTCCCAATTACACCATAAGCTGCAATAATGCCATTTTGTTTTCCACAGAGGACAAAGAATACATGACTTTAGAATTATGATAGTAGCTTTCTACCTGTGTTGCCCCACTGTTTGTATTCAAATATCCATTGCCAACATCCAGTGTTATAACACTCCCACACTTTGGGCTGTGTAATGCCTGTTAATGGCGTTTGCCATAATGATTTCCACCTGGAATCCAGCTGTTTGTTTGTGTCCGCCACAGCGGGCATTTGTTTTTTTGTTCTATACTATATCTTTTGGCTCATATGAGCCATAATACCCTACTAAGTCACGGTTTCTTTCCAATTATGTCTCATGTGTTTGGGTGGAACACGAGGAACTTTGCTGTTTTGTTGTGACAAATTGGATGAACATGAATGAATAGGCTGGGTCTCAGGAAGCTATAATGTGAAATATTATGTAGGAATTCTGGCCTACCCTGTAGGTTTGAATAATGCACAAAATGGCTAAATTAATGCAACCAATTATGAGGACTGTTGATCATGTAAATGCTCGATGGGCCGGATTAAAGAACCAGCGGGCTTTTACTTTGCCCACTCGACCATCCATTTTCTATATTGCTTATGCTGTTTACGGTCACAGAGAGCTTGAGTCTATCTCAGGCAACATCAGGTAGTTGAGAGAGTATAATCTGGAATGGTCAGCAACCATCCACACAGTCTGTGACTTTCTTTTGTCCACCTCTGGTCTGATACTTCAATGATGATTATTGTTTTATTGTTATTTCTGGTGCGTGCATTCAAATTCCGAATCTCAGCGGAATGCACTTAATGAGCTGAATAATTTATAAGCGCTCACGCCGATCTCAAAATAGTATGCTGTCGACATGGCGGCCATGATATTGGCTATTGTATTGCATATCATGTTGCTAAAATCAATGCCTGACAGACCATAATCCTTTAATGCAGGAAGAAGACACACCCAAATGAACTAATAATAATCAAATAAAAAGTACAGTAAGTGCACTTGTAGCCTCTGATCTTTACTGGTGCAATGATGAGCATGCAAGATACATAATTTACAGGTGTTTTTTTTTTTTTTTTTATTGTCTCATGTTCCAAAAAATAGAGGACAGAAGCGAATATAATTAAATAGTCTGACCTAGGGGTATGATACATATGTCAGAAACAAAAACAATCCCAATAAACATTGATTGCATGCTACTCGTAATTCAATTATTAATCATGTCAAACAACATTTAATGCATTACTTCTTGATGGCTCATGGAGGACAATTCACTCATACTGTATATGAGGTCTGCATGGTGAAATTTGACATCCAAATATGGTTAATGAACTATTTTCATTGGCTGTCTGATTGCACATATTTGGCTGCCAACCTGTGGATTATTGAAATAATTAACACGTTTGATGTTTTGTTTGTCAAAGCTGACAAGTATTAGCACATTCGATCAGCCTAATGCAAGAAGAGGACATGAGCCATTTTTTTACATTCAAACCGTTGGATACAATAGCCCAGCGGTTCTCAAATGGGAGTATAAATACTCATAGGGTATGTGAAGGACCTTCAGGTGGTTTTTGAGATTTTCACAGCGTCTTTGCAGGTCTCAGAAGTTCTAATTTCGTTGTTTTCCGTGGCAGGAACTGTACTGTTCTCTTTTCAAATTAAGAGCAAAACGATTGAAACATCAAGCACCCTATTGCACAGTGTTCCAGTGACTCCATAGCGAAACCTTTGTGACGTTTTATACAGATTTTGTACACGTCGTCATTAGTAGACTTTACTCCGATCTGATTGGCTTCAGCATGACTGACCGATATTGCCATTCTACACGAAATTGGTGAGCATTTGTAGATTCATCATTTGGAGAATGTCATTGATTCTTCCACAAATTTGACATCTGCATGTTTAGAGGGGCAACATTACACTTAGCTGAAAAAATATTTCATTTCATTGTAAAAGTGTTGAGAACCACTACAATAGATCCTCTTGATCAAAAAGCCATAAAAACAAATGTTTTACACACCTGCCCCATACTACAAACATCAAATGTTACATGACAAATGTTCTACATCACTTGCTCACGTTGTCACAACCTTAGTTGCACAATAAGTTTGTGATTATTTCAAGGGCGGGAGGCGACACGGGGCGTTAATGAGGCTGTATTACCCAGGAATCCACTTGGTGAAGTAGCGGCACAGGAAAATGTGGGTGGCTAATTTTCTGAACAGGAAGACGTACAGATTCCATCCTGTGTACTCACACTTCCCAAGCGTCTTTTTCTGTCTCCGGGGATTTGAAAGTCAACTTTGTGACCAGGCCTAACTAAAGTTGATCTTTAAGCTGTTATCAGTGCTGCAGGATGGGTCCTGGCACAGAATTTGGCTGAGCTGCAGAATCAGCCTGAGATAAAAGATCCTGGGCTCTGCTAGCGTTCCAAATGTACATGTCATTGTGCCAACTGGGCTTTATAAAATTGTTTTAAAAATCCAACTGCCTGATGACAATGGCATAGACACAGCAGAACCACCCCGATTGCTTCATTTGCACATTACGGGCCTGATTTAAGTAGATTACAAATAGAAAAGTGGTAGCGACTGCCCACCCCCCAAGAGGATTTTGCGCTTTGATGGAAAGTTATGGAATCCGAACTTACTTTTTCGCTGTAATACCAAGTTTTTGAGCTAAATATCCTAATTTTCTAAAATATAGGACATAAATATGTATGTATGGAAATAAAACATGAATATTATCTTTTTAATGATCTATTCACGTGCATGAGTTAAAACCTTTCAAAACCAAAACAAAACTGCATAAAATGAGGTAGAAATTTAAATGGTTGAGGAAAAGTCACCCCCCAAAAACAATTTTGTTACAATATGGAGGACTATATATCAGGACTTAGCCAACAACCAATCATAGTTCACCAGTTTTTCACGTTTTGGTTATGTGACATTGGTTGTTACCCGCTTTTATCTGGGTTTTATTTATTAAATTGATTTTATCCTACATGCATGTGAGAAACCTTCACCGCTCTGTCTTGTCCCAGTGGGTTTGTTTGCAAAGGTTATCTACTGTTAGTCATCAGTATTCATAGAAGCAATATTATGACGTCCTGCCCTTGCTTAAGGGCTAGGACGCTCTGGAGGCTCCTTTAAACCAAATTGATAGAGAACCTCCACCTTTGGCTTGCATTATTCATAAGTGTTTACAACAAGACCACTTTTCTCAACCCCAATGTTTTGGAAAGGGGCATTGATGGAATGATCTACAAAAGGGAATGTGGGAAGAAACCGGGGCGTATGGTGAAAACCCACAAGGGCACAGGGAGTGCATGCAAACTCCACACAGAAAGATCGGGAGAGGAATCGAACTCACTTGACATGTGATATATATATATATATATATATATATATATATATATATATATATATATATATATATATATATATATATATATATATATATATATATATATATATACAGTATATTAGAAAGAAATAAAAATGTTGTGATATATACCTTTTACAGCATTGTCAGAAAAATTTATGAAAAACCATGACAAGCCCAGGCTAGGCTGCAAACTAGTAGCTTAGACCAACCAAGATTGACTTTTCTTGCCAGCAAGGGACATCAGAAGGTCACACGTCCGTGTTCGCTTCAGGGTCTGTCAAGTGAGCTGCCGTCCCTCCTCGCTTTTTATTCATTCAGCAAAGCATTGCACATTACAAGACATAACAAAAAGCCCAACTGCACAGAGTCGGGCGCCGCTGATCTCAAACAACAACTGGGAGAAAGTTCAAGTTCACACTTGCATCAATAGCTTTATCTAAGACTGTGGTGAGATGAACAAGGACTGCATAGATGGATTGCAATGTATGCTATTCTGGTTACGAAATAAACACATAAGAAGAAAAATATATGATTTCTCCCGCAAGCATCGGGTTAATACTGCAAATAATGAACTGATGCTACAGCAAACATTCCCAAGAATCTGTAGATTGTATAGAATCTATACAATGAACAGTCACATTACTGCACATAAACAGCATAATGTTGCCTCTCATGCATTCATACATCATATACAGGTAAGTTTCAGTACCAATCAATAACGTCATTGATCGCTAATATTGTTATTACAGCTGATTGCTGAGTAGATAATAGTTCTTTTTGATAAAATCCTTCACTCCTACACTAACTATGTACAGTAAATGGCCCAGCTTTAGCCATAACATATATGAAGCCCAGTACTAAATAACTGAATCGTAAAGAGAAGCCAAAACGGGTCATGAATAGGCAGGTCTCGTTACATGGATATGTAATACTGCGTACTTCATATTTTTGTATTCATAACTGAGAGCAACGCATGTGAATCTGAATGCTTTTATTAAATATTAATCACGAAACATTGTTGTATGGGAAATTCTTGCAGAACATTTTGCATTGAAGCATGCCCTTCCCCCCGCATCAAAGGCAGCCTTGGGATTTCAAACGTGAAATGTTTTGTAAAGGACTCATTTGGCTACATTTGTTACCTGTCTTGCTCGGTAAAACGGCATCGCTTGTGTTTTATGTGTTTTGATATTCTACTCTGTGGGATCCCAATGGTCGGCAGAGCTGCTATAAAATCGATGTTTCTGAGCAGACGACCACCCCAGGGAGGAATCTCCACTTAGGCCTTTACATGTCAACTGCCACGAGGTGCAACGTCATACAAGCGATCCTTTGAGATTTGTTGTATTTGAGTGAGGACAAACGCTATAGAAAAAAACGATTGTTTCAGATTGCAAACTTTCACTTTCCTGAAACCTTCATTAATACGGAGGCAATATATTAGATCAGCGATAGCCAATATTTTGAGCTAAATCGTTTGGCTTCACATGAATATGCTATCATTGCGTTTAGTAGGGGGCAGCATGGTCACTCTTATTAATCCGATCAGAATCGGTCTAAAAGAAGGCCGTGCATACAATTGACTTTTGAATGTGTTGTATCTAAATACGTGTGACTCGAATGCTTGCCCACCGATCGAGTGTGAAATTAATTGACTGAGTCAATGTTTTGTTAGCTGCCTATTTCAATTAGTGTGTCTGCGAGCTGCTGTGCATTAATGGTTACAGAAATAACACTTGTATGCTGCCATCCACGACTGTTTTATTCCCACTTTGTACCAAATTTCCCCCGGGGTCTTTTTCTGCCTGTAAACCTGGTGTGAAATGATCTATGGCTTCGGCTCACAAGCAAGCATTAGGTTTTGCTGTGACCCTTCCTTTGTGTCCGACAAAATCACTTCTTCCACAGGAATATGCAAATAGAGCTGGAAAATGCCGCTGGCTTTTTCTCGTAGCACATCAGCTTTGAGAACGTCCAGCCTGTCAGGCGTGTTGACAGTGATTGGCACTGAAGCCAAGAGTGACCTGCCTGGGTGTGTTCTAGTCCATTTTTTATCAAAGAGGGGAAGCTGATAAGGCCCTGAATGGGAAATGAGTGAAGAGTATTCCAATTGCCACTGGAAATACAGAGAAAAAGGCAAATTTCGTCAGGAATTTTAGCTAACAAAAACGATGCTTTCATTTCAAAACGCTTTATTTCCTCATTGGCTGAATTTTAACTGACGTCTGAGTGTGCAGTTATGATTTTATCTCTACAGTATTAACCTCTTGTCACCATATTTACATGTATCCTAAAATGCACGTAAAAGGCTACGCAAATGTCATTGTTTAGTGAGGACAACGTGGATGTAAATATTAATTATAAAATAATTAACACCCTGGTGACAACTCAACTGTTTTCTGGATGTATATACTGGATGTATATTGACTTTTTTCAGGAGTTCATTCCAAGATATACAACTAACTACAAATATTTTTTTTTCCCCAGAATATGTATAGTTCAATATATACAAGGTTTCAATGGTGTTCTTTTCTTGAAATTGTAGGACTTGTCAGGAAATAGATGATTATTTGTAAATATAAAAGCTAAAAAATATATAAAATAAAAATATTTTTAATAAATGCAAAACTTAAGAAGTATAGGTTTTTTTCTTAAATATGTACAACTTTCTGGAATTGTATGACATTTTTTGAAAATCTAATTTATTCTGAAAATATACAATTATTTTTTCTAGAAAATAATTAATGAGCTTTGGGGGAAATATACAATATTTGTTCTGGAAATAACACTTTTTTTTCATGTAAGTATACAACATTCTGGAAATATGTGGTTTCACAACATGACAAAAACATGAAAAAAAGTACAACTTTTTTAGAAAATATACAACTTTTTTTGCAAAATTTGCAACTTTTTTTTTCTGGAAATGTCTTCCTTTTACCTTGAAAATACACCTCTATTCCTGGAAATGAACATCGAGGAGTTCTTTGAGAAATAAAACACAACATTACATATACATCAAATAGCTCATTTTAAATGCAATAATTTTTTAAAGACCTCAACTTATTTGTTTCTTCTTTTAAATACCTATTTTTTTTTTTTATAACATATTTTTGGAACTCTGGAGTTACATTATTTCCCAGACGTAAAAGCATTTTTTTTTAACTATGAATTTTATGTAAATATGACATTAAACAATACAGAACTTCATTCTCAAAACAAGTTCTTTGTCTAAAATATATAATTTTTTCCCGAAATACGTCATTTTTTCTGGAAAATATATATTTCAACTTGAAAAAATACATATTTTAGTAAATGTATCACTTTTCTCATCCCAACAAAAATTAAACATCTCTGATAGAGTTGTTTTTCCACTTGTGCAGAAGATATTTAAGTTTTCTCGAGAATTTGATTTCAAATGCTGCGTGGTTGTTTTCTCCCCAAAAGCACGCACGACGCGCACCGCAAACATCACAAGCACGCCATTTGAATTGAGCTCAGTCCACGAAAGTGCGTTCACGCATCGCTACACATCACTCACTCATGTTTCCGCCACCGGGAAAAAAATTGGAGCATATTAGTTTGCACATTGATGTCTGTTTCCATAGAAACATGCATTTCCCACATGGCATGTGGTGGATGATGAAGACTAAGGAGTGGGTAGCAAAACATTTCAACAAAGTTTTTTTTTTTTTTTTTTCCAAACAGGCTGACACTGAGCGCTGGAACTTATTTGAATGCATGGCTCATTAACATGCAAAGCCATGTCGCAATCCGCATAGCAAACATAACCTTCGAGCATGTATAGAAGTACCTAATATTTTGGGTGATGAGTAGGCTGCTATATCCTCTTGAGACACAGCCAGTTAATTTGTGTCCACTGTACTGGACATTTGTTGTTGCTCTATAGCATTTGACTAACCCTACTAAGTCCCAGGGCGCACAGAAGAGGACCCGCAGGCCTTTCCAATGATATGGGCTGTGTTTCTGCGGGATGCAATTAACTTTGCTGTCTTGCTGAGACAAAACGGACATAACGGTGGACACAAATAGGCTGGCTCTCAGGAGGATATGTGTCCACATTTTGTCATATTTAATTGTAATGACGTGCTGTTATGCGCAAAGGGGAACAAGCTGTTTTGAACTTTGCATGCCAGCGTGTGGGCGCCAAGCGTTTCTTGCTTACGGGTTCATTTGAAATGCTTTCTAGTCAAGCACCCGACAGGCAACATCAAAGTCGTACAGGATGGAATGTGGAGATTCTCTTCCACTCTTTTGACCCACTTTACCTTAACGACGACAATATTTTGACGTCTGCGACAAATCATTTCGTGGTATGAATAATAGCTTTCATATGGCTAATCACAGTGTTGTTGTTGTTAATACAATCAGTGCAGGACACGTTGCTTCCTCAGCACCGATGCAATCGACAGTCCATCACGCTCTCTCTTCTCCTTTTATCCTTTCTCTCTACCCTTTTTTTGCACGCTATTATTCTCTCTACCTTTTTTTCTCTCTACTGCCCCCTTTCTTTCCCTCTTCTTTTCCCCTTCACTTGCTTTCTCTCTCTTCTTCTCTCTCAGTCACCATCTCTTTCTGTTTCTAATTTTCTCTATTTTTGTGCTTTCTATGGTCTTTTTATTGTGCCTTGTATATCTCTCACCCTCCTCTAAATTTCTCTTGGTTTTTCTTTCTACTGTCCTTTCTTACCTTTTTTATTGCTCTCTAGAGCTATCGTAATGTCGCTCTCTCTTGCTCAACACTTCTGATGGTCTTTTTCGCAATCTGCCTTTCCTCGCTCTCTCTCCTTTCCTTTACTATCTTGCGCCTCTCTCCCCCACATCCCCCATTACCTCTCTCTCCCTTTCACTCTCATTCTTTCTTCCTTTCTCTTGCTCTCTCTTTTGCTTTCTCTTTCACTCTTTCATCCCTCTCCTGTTCCTCTGTTGTACCTGTCTGTGTCATTTTTATTATTGCCTTTAACTTCCAATTTACTCTTCTTCAATCTACTGTCCCTTTCACCCCTTTTCTCAAACATTCCACCTCTCTCTCTCTCCCCTTCTCTCGGTCTTGCTCTCCCCTCCCTTTCTCACGCTCTCATTTCTCCGCTGTCCCACTCTCATTTTTACTACTCCCTTTGACTTTCTCCCGAATCCCTCTCTCGCTGTTCCTTTAACTACCTCTCTCAAATGTTCGTTTCTCTCTCTCTTTCTCTCTCTCTATCAATCTATTTTTGAAGCTTCCCTTTCTTTGTCTCTCACCAGACTCTCTCTCCTCTGTCACCTGAGGCAGATGGCAGTCCCACTCTCGGAGGTTTATTCCTCAAGAGATTTTCCTTTTTGCTGCGGCCTATTGCTTGGTAACGTAATGCTCGGTTGGCCTCTTCGTGTATGAGGAGAGTTCCTATGAACCTCCTTAAAATAACCTCTTTTGGAAATGGGCACAGTATAAATCACTTTGAGTGACCATTACTGATAAGTAACCTGTTTTGTAAAGATGTTATTAGAATGGTCCATGTTTAACGTAATCTATGATTGTTTGGTTGTATAAAAGAGGGCAACAAAACACCTTTCATAACAAAATTTGTTACACAACATGTCTTCCTTCATTCTCCTTCAAGAGTTACTCAAGCATGCATTAGAAAGAGTCATATTTCACAGGAATGTGCTGACTATAGGGATTTAGAAGCTTCAAAGATGCTGTAATTGCCCCTGAGCAGAAAATAGTCTGAAATATGTTCATGCAACGATACACGGTGAATATGGTCATATGGTCAAGCACATTTGAAATTATTGTCATATGTTGTGTTGGGCGGGGCTGAAATTCTTTTCGCTGTTTAGCTGAAACAAAATGGACAGATCAGTGTACATAAATGAATAGCCTGGTCTCGGGAGTATATAAACGATATTGTGCTGGGACAGTTTTGTCAAAAAAGACCATTTTGATGCACTTTGTATTCCTCAATTCATTCCTTAGTTATTGTCTCAGGTTTTGGTAAGGACAAAACCTCAAACTCAGGTGACTCAGACTTGGTTGCAAACAAACAAACAAACGATCTGGACACCCCTGAACAAAGTATTTGCTTGTACAGCTGTGTTTTGCTGTGATTATTTCCAAAAAGTTTCCTCTCCATAATCGAATGACAAAATATTGAAGATCGTCTTCCTCACCACTGTATTTTTTTGTCTTTTGAGTCACTTCAGGATGACGGCCTGTCATTTGTAAACCAGGTCATTTATGAACTTTATCGGCGGTCTCCAAGGATATCCAGGCCAGACGGCAGGCACATTTATTTTACACATATACCTCCCCCTCCCTTTTAGAGAAACTGCTCAGTCCTCTCAAACAGGACCAGTCAAGAAGAAGAATTGCACCGTTATCATCAGGGACACTCAGCAAACAGAAACAACCTCAAATGAATAGCTTCATCTCTCATCGTGCAGTGGATAGAGATGTCTTACGTTGTAGGCCTTTTGAGCACTTTGCCACCATGGGGCGACTAGGACATTTCATATTGTGAACGTTTTCCATCCATTCATCCACTTATTCTCATTATGGTTGCAGGCGTGCTGGTGCCTATCCCAGTTGTTTATGGGCAGTAGGCGGGGAAAGGTTGCCAGCCACTTGCATGGCGTCCAGAGACAAACAACCATCCTCGCACCCAATAACACCTAAGGACAATTTTTTAGTATTTCCAATTCACCTGCCCTGCATGTTTTTTGGGATGTGGGAGGAAGCTGGGGTGCCCGGAGAGAACCCACGCAGACTCATGGAGAATGTGCAAACTCCACACAGGAAGGCCGGAGTGAGGTGGATTTGAACTCGGGTCCCTGAACTGTGAGGTGGACATGCTAACCATTGTTTCACCGGACCGGCCTTGAGAACATATTATAAAATTACAATTTTTGTCAGTGCAATTTGGCAAAGGAAGATGCCGCATTGGTGTTAGTAGTCTTCTCGGTGTAGCAAAAATATTGACGAAAAAGAAAAACACCTTTTTTAGAAAAAAAACTAATCAAATCTGGACAGCATGGTGACTGAGTGGTTAACACATCTGGCTACCGTGGGGTTGCTACTGGGTTTGAACCCCAGCTGACAGATTGTTTGAACCTAATGCACTTTTTTTTGTACTGATTGCTTAAACTTTACACGTTGTTCATGTAGCATAACGGAATCTTTGAAAATGACACATTTATTGCTGTTATTAACACTATTCTGCCACTGTTACATTCTCACAGGAGAAAACTTTTCTTCCCAATCATCTTTAGTATGATAAGAAAAAAAGACACTTGTAAACTGTCAATCTGGAGTAAAGTAGGGAGAGCAGGAAGAGTGAGCAGAGTGAAAATTTGAAAAGGCCATGAAATAGCCCAGAGGAATGACAATTTAAGTTTTTCTTTTTATTATTATTATTATTATTTATTTCTCAGTTTTTATTTATGTATTTACTTTTGGGAGTGGGGATACATAAAAACTATGTTTTGTTTTTTATTGGTTTTACACATACTACAGCACATCAAATTAAAATTTGACACTTATATGTTAACTATGACAAAAGTATGACCTGAAACCGACATGGCCTACCTTGTGCACAGAGAAAGCAAAAGCCAAATGTGTTTTTCATTCTTCCCATCAGAATGTAGTTGCTGTATTGTGTGGGTTAGGGTTAGGGTTAACACGATGGCTTGTGTTAATTGTTTGATCCAAACACTGTCCTTTTTACTAAAGGTTTGAAGAGTTGAACAAAGCTTATCTGCTTTTGCAACAGAATAAAATGTTTTGCAATTTGGTAAATAGTTTCATTATAAGTGTGAAGGGTTTGGCAATAATGCCAATAGTTCCAAAAAATGAGCTTAAAGCGACCACAAACAACTATAACATGATGAGGTGATTAAACATTTCTATGGTTTTCTCTGTCATAATGACCATCTGAGGGAAACCACAAGAACGCTGAAAGCCGCAATGAAAATGTGTTTGACACCCCTGACTTAGCACATTACTGAAAGTCACTTGTTGTCATTTGTAAGCAGGAAATCCTTATGCTGACCAGAATGCTTGTCAAAGGTAACAGATTGTTTTAAAAACTGCAATAATTGCGGTCAAATGCCAGATGTCAACACCACAACATCTCGCCTGACTGTGACCTACATGATGCACACTCACAGACAAACACAACACACACATTTTAGGGTCACAATTCGCTCAGGTTCGATCCAGTAAGTAAATGATAATCTTGTTTTGTTACTGCTCGACTACTCGCTTTGCGTTTTTGTCTGTCGTCAGCAAAAAGGGAGCTCCAAGAAGGTTCACGGGTACTGACCCCGCTAATGATGATTTCAGTGACCGATAAAAAAAACTTCTCATCATTCACCAGGGGACTGGCCGTCCGTCAGTGACAGACTGATGGATCGCCCACCCTTGTTAAAATGCTTTCTTTTACTTTGCTTTCGATTTTGTAATGCTCAACAAACCCATTACCCAATGTTTTGACTAAACACATGTATAAAGGACAAAATTACGTATAAAAGAGGAATATTAACCACTTTTATGGAATATAGCTACCGCAACAGCCTTGAAAAGGATTCGATCGGGTTATTAATTATTTGGGTCTATCCTGTATTTAAAGCGATGCTCGTATGTAGCATTTAAGAACAAAGACAGGAATTGGATCATTGTGGCATGTTGGCAAATTTGACAGGGTATTTTTTTTATAAGGTGATTCCCCACAGTGGCTTTTGGTGTCGTCTGCTTGGGAATTGAAAGCAAAGCCAAACCGCAGACTCCGTCATGCAGCTGCACCCACGTCATCTAACACCAGCCCCGAAAGAGATGACTTTGCAGAAAAGGCAGAGCCTCTGAAATGTTCCGCTGCATTTCCCGCCATCAACACATCCATAAAAATACAAGCAGTGAGCTCTGCTCCCGTACCTAATTGACACTCCCCACATGCGCATTGAAGATGACTCCCGCTGATGTTTTGACAAGAAACAGCCTGCACGCTTCTGCAATTAGGCCCACGTGCTGAAAATGTGTCAGTAAACATGTGAAATTCACGCATGAGAGGTGGGCGGTGGGCGGTTGGGCTATTCTTGACTTTTCCAGTACTGTATTGAAATGTGCGCCAACTACATAAGAAACATTTATCAGATCAACACAGGCAGCATGGTGCTGGATGAGTGGTAAACACGTCTGCCTCACAGTTCTGAGATTTCGGTTTGGAATCTCCGCTGCGGCCTTCCTGTCTGTTCCTTGTTAGCTAACAAGTCATTTCAAATCATTTTTCCGCCCTAGGCGCTTAGCTAGCTCACTCTGCAGCAGCACAGACTTCATATGTCAAAAAGTTCTGTATTCTTCAGACTACAAGCTGTGACTTTTTCCTCATCATTTGAGCCCTGCGACATATAGTCCATTGCGGCTTATCGTCATTTTTTTTTTTTTTTTTTTTTGTGATGTCAATTAGAACTGAAAAGATGTGAATCAATGGCTGGGCTCAAAAAGTGTTTGAAAAATATATTATTCAAAATATTTTTAAAATATCTATAAATAGAATAAGATTTTATATAAACATTTGTGATGTGTAAAATGGATATACAGTATTTATAATTGTATTTATATATTTATGATTGTATGAATATATGAATTATGTGCAATGTGATCATATTTTCACATAATAATTGTATCCATTAAACAAAGTGAATCCTGCTAGATGCTATGGAGGTATTGATTTTGAGTTTTAACTGCTATTCAACTCTGCATTATTCTGTTGATGTTATGTTGAAAATATCGTTCCATGATGTGGATATTTTCTGTAAATATGTTGGGAAAAAACATGCAGGCATGTTCTGTCTATCGAAGAGAGGATGTCACTGTTCGCAGGCAATTAAAGAAAAAATAGACATGTTCACGTGAAATGAAGAATTTGAATGAAAAAATGCGGAGAGAAGAATAATGTGTTAATTTCAAAGGTTTTTCTACAGGAAAGATCTACCTGTTTACAACTAAAAAAATGCATTCAGAATTACTACTTATCTTTACATCTTTTTATTGTTCATTGTTGTTTATTTGTTCATTGTTATTGTGTATTTTTAGTGTTGATGACCCTAATTGCCCAAGTATAAGACACACCTTTTTACTTTTCATATAATCAATCAAATCAATCAATCAAATTTTATTTATATAGCCCTAAATCACCGAAGTCTCAAAGGGCTTCACAGAATGAAAAGAGGTCATACAGAGACATCTTTTCAATGTAAGGTACACAACAGCATCCCCTGTCAAAGCTCCCAGAAGGGGAAGGAAAAACTCAAAAACCCCAATTTGGGGAAAATCAGAAACCTCCAGAAGGGACCACAGGTGGGAGGAGCCCCCTTCCAGGCCCACAGGTTGAAGTGGATGCTGCATGTACCGAACACAGAAACAATATAAATTACAGAAAACATATTGTGCTATATAGTGCAGTGATGTCTTGACAGCAGGCAAAGCCATTGGGCAGGAACCATCCCGCAATTCCAGCCAGGTGGACCGCAGACGGCTAGACTCCTAACCCGTGATGGTCGACCAGCGCAGGACCCAATGGAGGCGGTCAAGTCAACCCTCACCATCTAGCTAGCCCCCTCTCCCGGCCGGAAGAGGGGGGCAGGAAAAAAGAAGAAGGCTGCAGACAGGCTAATTTAACTAAATGCTTTTGAGTATAGATGTGTTTTTAGTCGGGATTTAAAGATTTCTACCGAGGTGGCTGCGCGAACTTCCATAGGTAGGGCATTCCATAGTACTGGCGCGCGAATGGAAAATGCCCTTGATCCCGCAGACTTCTTTTTAGCCCGTGGGGTCGATAGCAAACCGGCATTTTGTGATCGAAGTTGTCGGGACGGAACATAAGGTGATACTAAGTCGACGAGATAGGAAGGAGCTAAACCGTGTAAAATTTTATAAGTAATTAACAACACCTTAAAATCACATCTCACGTGTATTGGAAGCCAATGCAGGTCAGCTAGAATCGGAGTAATATGATCAAACTTTCTCGTCCTTGTCAAATATAATCTAAAATAACTGTGTTTTCCATATATTTTATATACACTATTACACAGAATTATAGTATACAGTAATATATGATATATTATTATTGTTCTTATGATATTAGCTATATATACGGCATGATGCTAGAACTGTAGGTCTTTTCTTGAAATGTTTTTTAAAAAAGGACCTCTTCTCTCACTAAACATTTTTAGTGTCTTTGCGTTATGAGTGTTTTTAAAATAATAGCTTTTAAATGTTTTGATGTTATGATGTGATTTCCTGTCATGTATTGCCCTGAAGCTTGATTAGATTTGTTAATTGCAAAAAAATTAAATCGCAGGTCAGAAAGTCACGATTCAATATTTTCCTTCAAGGGACATTGTGTAAGATTTAGACCATTTTTCATTAAAAAGGAATAAATTGAATGATTGTAAACTTCAAAAACTTGCAAATGATTGTGTTATTAATGACCAAAAGTATGTTTTAAATCTAATCATCGGTCTAGTTATCATTAAATGATATTACATTACACTTCTCCGGAGGCGGCCATGTTTGTTATAGGTACGGACAATGGTAAATGCAGCACATGCAGCACTTCCTGCAGTCCGTAAAAATGTCTTAAATCTTACACACTATCCCTTTAAATCATTCAGCCCAATACTGTAACTAACTTCTTCCACGAAATGATTTCTGATGCAAGTAAGTTGGTGTCCCATTCCTTTTGTGAGGACCATATGGCCACTTTCTTCCTTCAGCAGAGCCCATTGGCTTGACCGCCATGGCTCATGCTGAGCACTCAACGTGATCACGCAGATGGGCCATGTCATCAGACTTCACGCTGTCCTGTCAACACAAGCACAACAGACAAAATGTGGCCATAATATCTGAGTGAAAACTTGGAGGCATTGCAATGAATCAAATGCTGCATGCTGAACGTTGTGTTGTCTTTTTCTCTTGCAGCAAAAGTCTGTTGTGGCTTTCTGAATGCCACGTTTAGCCGCATTCATCAGGAGTGGCAAAAGTGACACTTGCACACACACACACACACACACACACACACACGTACACACACATACACACGCGCGCGCGCATCTGATGGTTGCAAAGGCTGCTTTCGCTTTCACTTTGGCTCTGCACGCTACTGCTCCATAATACATGAGCGGACACCGCCCGGGACCTCCTCGTGCACGCTCGTCGGTCACGCCTGCCTTGAGGAGGTAACGGCGACCCCGTTATGGTCGTAGCCGCCCGCCATCGGGTGCAATTGAACTTTGTAGCCTGTCGTCACAAGATGTGGAAGACACGTAAGTGTACCTGAGACAATGGCAGCACAAGGTTCACTGGGTGTTTTTGTAGATGTGACACAATAGGTGAGGCGTGTGTGTCATTGAAAATTCTGCTCCGTGACTCAGAAGCATAATAAAGTGGCTCCTCCCAGGACAGGAAAGACACTTCCAAAAACGCTGCTTTGAAGCGGTACCATACATACACCAGAAAAAGGGTACCATACATCTAGGCAGCAAATATTTGACTGCAATCGGTGGAGTAGCACAAGTAGACATAAACTTACAACGTGGTCGGGACATCTCTATGTATTGTCTGTATGATACTGCACCAGTGGCCAAGGCATACATGTGTCTTTGAGACTTTTTTGTATGGATTTATGGCACAGGAATTTTTTCTTTCCAAGGTTTGCTACTGAGAAATGTTTTTGAGTGGTGGCGTTAGGAACAACTAAACTACATACGCTTTCACCAGTTTGTAGAAATGTAGAAATTTTTATTAGCATGCCTAAAGTCGAATTGTTGCGTTTTCAGTTTATTGTTGTGTGTTGTCATTAGTTATACGGGTGTGTCTTTATCTAAGTTACTGTATTTTATTATTCTTTTAAGATCTTATCAATGCCGTTTGCAAAAGTCCAGGGTCCAAGTTTCAGCATACTCGTGTTCAGGATGGTGCCGTCCTTGGAACAAACGAGGCCATAATTGAGGAATTGCTCCCCTCTGTTTAGCACAAATCTGCTGTGTTATGCCAACAACACGTTTGGGGTAAGCCATTTTATATATACTCCTGGTGTGCTTGTATTACAAGACAATTTTTATAAATTATACTAACTGAGATTCCATTCAGAGCTCCTCAAAAACACCATAATTTGGTGTCGGGGACAACCAATGTATTTTGTTTTGTTTTTTTAGGCTGATGCAGATTCCTATACTTGTCAGAACAAAATAGGGGTAATCGATCATCCGGCCAATGATGTAAAAAATGAATAAAAGGTTTTACTTTGGTGTCTTTAACACACTGGTACTTTGTCTTGTAGTATTTGTATGATGCTACAACAGAAGAGTGGGGGGTGTTTGAATGTCACTATTTTTGTCTCAATGTTGTAATGCAGTGGTTATCAAACGGGGTTACATGATGGCGCTTTGGAGGGTATGTGAATCTTTAACATGGTTTCTGCAGGTATCAGCAAAACTGAAGTAATGCTGTTTCATGCCGTGGAGCAGGAACAAAACAACTTCCTTTGCAAATTAAGAGCAAATAAATTAGAAAATGAAGCAACTGCATGGTGACTTCTTTGCAAAATGTCGTTAGCCTTTATTTTGTTAGGATTCTCACAGATGTGCACGGTCATTATTGATGCGATTTTACGGCAAGCGAGCCAGAAAGAAAACAAATGTTACATGATCTATCTTCTGGTGTTGCTGAATAAAATATGCTAAGAGATTTCATGACAAATGTATTTCCAGAAACGGATGGCCCAGCACTCTGTATGAAATCCTTTTATTATATTTTATTCCATGCAAAATTGCTTTGTGTTGGTGAAATATATGTTTCAGTCCAGACAGGCTTTGGTTCCAAACATCAGGACAAATCCACCCTCAACACACATAACACATAAGGGGCAATCTTATGACACGTGAAATTGTCAGGCGTTTGTTCATCGCTGGGTGGAAAGGACAAAAATAGTCTGACTGTCTTATTGCGTTTACTCCACGTAAATCGAGGAACTGCTTTCCCTTCTCTTTGGAAATTTGATAAAATATTACAAATCTGTTTTTAAATAGCTGCCAATCTATTATTCCTTTTAAAAGGAGGTCATTATTTAATATAGATGACACGATTATGATGTGGATATTCTTGCCAAAATCAAAAATATCGAATGGAGGAATATACACATTTAAATCAAGACTTTTGTCCCAGCGTGTGCCCAAGAAAAGACCACTATTCGGAAGCAGTAACACGAAAGCCGAGAGGATCGGAGGAAAGAGGCGGGGTCGCCACGCGTGCGCTCCCCCGCAAACGGTTGGACCTGTTCTCGCGTAGGCTTTTGCTACTCTTTTGTTCGGTCGCGGAACCCCCCCCCCCCCCCTCCCCAGCCCCCACCCACCACCTCTATCCTCATCCTCTTGCCCCGCGCGCATGCACGGAGAAAAGGATGCTCCTCTTCTCCTTTTTCCTCCTCCTGCAGGAGATGCAGCCAAATGGAAGCAGCGCGCAGAGGCACCGCGGACGCACGAACCTCCGAACCTGTCCCTGGATACGCTGAGTGAGAAAAAACTCAAGAGGTTTTTTTTTTCTTTCTTAGCTTGTTTCCTCTTCAAGGATGCCTGGAACGCTGCTGTCCTCCCGGTCCCTCTACATCGGCATGGAGGTGGCGATCGCGGTGGCGTCCGTGGTGGGCAACGTGATGGTGGTATGGGCGGTGAGGATTAACAAATCCTTGCGGGACACCACCTTTTGTTTTATCGTGTCGCTGGCCTTGGCTGACATCGCGGTGGGCGCGCTGGTCATCCCGCTTGCCATCACCATCAGCATCGGGCTGCAGACACACTTCTACAGTTGCTTGCTGGTCGCCTGCACGGTCCTGGTTCTCACGCAAAGTTCCATCCTGGCACTGCTCGCCATCGCCATTGACCGATACCTGAGAGTCAAGATCCCCACCAGGTAATGTCACGTGATCACAATCATCCCCGCTTGGGGTGGAGTGCGCTACATCCACTGTGAAGCAACTTGATGTGCCATCACTGACACAAAGTAATGCCACAGAGATGCAGGGTAAACTTTTGTGCTGGAATTGGAATTTTTGTTATGTTTTCATGAATCACCCTAATTTGATGGATTCAGATCAACAACCATGTGTATTCAAAGCAAACAAACACCTTCACCATAGGCTAGCTAGTTTAGTGCTAACACACTGTCAGGTTCACGTCTTAGACATTTGTGAGAAACTATCCACAAAAAAGGAGAAAAGGCATATTTTCTTTCTCACGCATGAGGAGAGCGGAGAAGGACTGCACAAGTACAATTCTAGTTTGCGATGAAACAGCCTCTCCACACCCTCTGGGATAACCTATATGAACTTATTCTCACACACAATCTCAAATACCGTTAATGTGCTACTATAACTAACATTCCTAGTATTTGGAGTATTTTAACACAAATAGTGGTGCAACATGTGCAGACAGGCATCACGTGAAGGGCCTTCGATTATCACTGTTTTTCAAACAAAATATGACTGCTCAACTCTTGAGTCACCACCAATACAAGTTCCCATACCAAAAGGACTTATAAGGCACAATTTCCCTCGAAAAATTTGTAAATAATTTTAAATAATGACCGATATAGCATCCTTGTTTTTTTTTATATTAGATTCTCAAGTTCATCATTCTATAACCCTGGCAAGAGGCCACCTACGTGAGTATCGATTCCTAGAAATAAGACCTCGTATCGGCCAATACCTACCACCTAGTATTGGTAACTGCCCATCCCTCCATCATTTGCTCTCGGTATATATGCTCATGACCAATGTAATTTCCCTGTTCTGAAATGTACAAGTACCCCTGGGGGGTAGCTGAATGCACTCCAAGGTGGTACGTGAGATTTCAACAGGATTTCTGTCAGTGAATTTAATATACTGCTTCTTAGTACCTTGAGATGAACTGTATATTTTTGTTTTAAAATGAAGAGCAAATGAATTGGAAAATATCGTCACCATTTGCCACATTGTGTTATAGTGAAATCTATGCAAAATGTATGCCCTTATTTTCATAAGTTTTACATCAATGTGCTTTGTCATTAGTGATTCATTTTTCCTGCAGATGAGCCAATAAAACAGATGATATTTTACATCAGTGGTCCCCAACCCCTGGTCCACAGACCGGTACTGGTACCAGACCGCGTGGGCTGCACCCGAAATAATGTTTTGGAGATTGTTTAGTTTAACAGTTTATACGTTTGTGCTTCTTTGTTTTGTTTTTTGGCGCCGCCTCTGGCCGCTGTTGATATTACATACATAGTGAAGGACGATGTGGTTTTTTAGATCAGCCAGCCCCCCCCCCCCCCCCCCCCCCCTCCCTCCCCGGTCCGCAATATAAATCTAAGGCGTTGAATGGTCCGTGGTGAACAAAAGGTTGGGGACCACTGTTTTACATTAGCTATCTGTTTGAGTTGCTGAACAAATTTTGCCTACAGATACCATTACAAATGTAAATCTAAGTTTATTAATATAGATAGAGATGGCAGAGCACTCTGTTTAAAGTCTATTTTTACAATTATTATTATTATTATTATTTTAATGTTTGATAGCACTGGTCAGGGGAAACAATATTTTTCAGGCAGTGAATCACTGAACAATGTTTGAGTATTAGTTTGAGGTCAGTGTGTAGTTACAAACAAAATTAACTCGTAATTCAAGTCACCACTTTATGATTAAGAAAAATGGCAGCATGGCACCTACACCGTTTTATGTTTTGATTTCTGCAAATTCACCTTGTCCCATTTTTTGATGCCCTTTCTCTCATTTCTGACAAGATGGTGCCAAGGTCCTAAAGAAAGTTGTTGTGACTGTATCAAGGAAGTTACATTATTGATGCATTTTTGGAGTGAGAATAAACAGTAGAGAAGATGGATGGAAGGATGGAATGACGGATGGCATTATTTAAGGTCTAGCTGGTCAGAACAATTAGCTGGGTGATGTCATTTCTGCTGAGTCATGTAGTTCCTTTTTACCTTCTTTCTCTAGATGGCTGAAAGGATTATACTCCAGTAACGGGGCTGCATTCATGCTGATATGCCTTTAAAGCATAATTACTGTTATTCAAAATAACTGGCATAAAACCAAATGTATAAACGATAACAAGAAAGAATGTTGAAAAACTGATATCCAAAGTTGATTTAAAACGTAGTACTTGGTGCGCAAAATTAATTTTAGGACTCACTTAAACTACAGCTGCATTTTGTCTTTTGATTATGATTATCACAATTATGATTTACAAAAGGAAAAAATGTAAATGTGCATGTACAAATAAAAGGTTTCAATAATCTAATAATTTGTTCTATCTTTTGCAATATTAATCGCAGATACATTATAATCAACTAGGAATAAAATGAAATTCTAAGCGTGTGAATAACTGGCCTTTTGATACATTTAGAGACATAACCGTCCCAACACATAAAATCATGATCAATACTCATTCAACGCGTGAAAGCTACAGTAAGCCTAATTACAGCATTTCCTTTCGCTTTAGGGGAGATGTGAGCAAATGTCGGAAAGCTGGATTTACACCTCAGGTCCAAGTGCCCGCTCACCATTTTATGCCAAGACCGCTTTTGTTCAAATACATTTTCAGCCAGCCGTACATATCTCATATGACTATGCCTGCATTCTGGAAACACATGAAATAATATCTGGGTCAATTTGCAACTCATCTGGATCACTCAGTCATCATAAAACTGTAGCGGAAATGTAACTTGAGAGTCTTACATCTGCGCACATACCAGAAGACAAATGTGTGTTCTTCCTTTTTTTTTTTTTCAACCATATCTTATATTCTACTTTTGTGATCATCTTGACCATTACTGTCAACCCTGTTATAACTGGGTCAAGGCCCCTTTAAGACACTGTATATTGTTTTCAGTGACCGGATTACAAGCAATCCTCATATTTTCTAAACCATTACTAACTTATGAGACCTCCAAACTGTCAAGTTCATTAAACTGTTGGCATTGCGGTGTGAAAGTTAGCAAGCTATTTTCTAAACTTTACCTTATTTATTTCACAGAGGGTACATCACTGAAAAAAAGGTTGCAGACCAATGCTGTAAATAAACACATGAATAAATTAAAATTGAATATGTAATAATATTAATGAATTAATTACTTATGTAATTAATTCATTCAAGCAACCAGATGTGTGAAGCGACTAAATATAGTATGGCTCTAATGTACAGGCATGCACATAAGTGATATGATGGTACGCATGCGTGTTAGTGATGCGTAACATTGCGTGCTTCACTGCATGCATTTCATTTTCCTTTTTGGCGCTTTCTGAACTGAGGAATTGGTCATGGCGCATGACACCAGTGAAGATCTTGCAAATCCTGCGCAGAGTTAATGGACTGCGGTGAAACGCCATACGCAGATGTGGAACCAGTCTCATTCATTAAAATGCACAACAGCGCAGTGGAAACGCAATGCAGTATGTTGAATCCACGGGAATAGTTTTGACCGCCCCTTTCATAAAGCTAAGGATGCACATTCCATGTCTTCCTATTCTGAGATATGCGTTTGTTTACTGAAGCGGCTTGGACTGGCTGTTGGGGCTGCGTGAGTGTGAATGAGATCGCTCATGTTGTCACTTTACACTGACGTACGACTTACCTTTGACTTCCTTGCAATAATTAAAGCAGGTCCCGTACGAACCAGGAAAACCATAACTGATGGATTTATGAAACTTTTTGAGGACGCAGGTTTGAATAACGCGATGTCGTTGTGTGCACACAGACAGTGTGCTTAATGTGTGAGTGACAATGACATTGAGGAAGATTTTTTAATGAAATTAAGTGTGAGTACCAAACGCTACTTTCGGTACTCATGTGAGTAACCCGCGAAAAAAACGACATGCACCCTTGTTAATGTAGCATATCTTCCGCACAGACTTTTAATGTAATTGTAATGTCGCATATTTCGCTTGACTGAAGTTTCAGTTGACAAGACACCACACTTCAAGGCAATAACTCTCCCCTTTTCTATATCAGCACTAAACTGACGCTGCCTCTCTGTCGTCCCTTGCAGGTACAAGCGGGTGGTGACGCCCCGGCGAGCAGGAGCCGCCGTGGTGGTTTGCTGGACGGTGGCTTTCGTGGTGGGTCTGACCCCCATGCTAGGCTGGAACAACCTCTGGCGTTTGCAGCAGAACGGATCCATCGGCGCCGACTTGGTGGTCACCTGCCAGTTTGAAAACGTCATTAGCATGGACTACATGGTTTACTTCAACTTTTTCGGCTGGGTTCTGCCACCCCTCGTGCTCATGCTCCTGATCTACGCCGAGATCTTCTACATGATCCACAAGCAACTCAACAGCAAGAAGCTAACCTGCAACCACACAGACCCCAACAAGTACTACGACAAAGAGCTGAATCTGGCCAAGTCCTTGGCGCTGGTTCTCTTTCTCTTTGCCGTCAGCTGGCTTCCCCTTCACATCATCAACTGCGTGACGCTCTTCTGCCCCGACTGCCAGAAACCCATTGTCCTCCTCTACGTCGCCATCCTGCTCACCCACGGCAACTCGGCGGTCAACCCCATCGTCTACGCCTTCCGCATCCAAAAGTTCCGCACGGCCTTCCGCAAGATCTGGCAGCAGTACTTCTGTTGCAAGGACACGCCGGTGCTAGAGATCCAGCCCAGTGACAGGAAGTGGCAAAGCGTCAACCTTGAGACTCCGAGGCCCGAAGCCCCGCAGAGCAGTGAACCCCTGCAGCTGAAAGAACACCCGCCCTTATTGGAGCACAATGCCATTTAGCACAAGGAATAGATCCCTTTGGGGATCAACTTTCAAAGCACAAGAACCCTGGTTCTGAATGTGGTCTGACGAGGGTCACCACCTCCTCTTCAATATTTCGTGGAGGTGACTGAGAAGGACCTTCCAAACCACAGTAAAAGCATTGGTCTTAACTCAGGAGGAGCGTGCTGCTGATAAGGACCTTTTCACCATCGGCTTCCGAGGTACTTCTGGGTGGCAGAAGGCACCACTTGTAAACAAGCATGTCATATCAAACATGTCATTTGAGCAAGGCAGGGAATCTGTGGAAACAGGGTTAATCGACTGATTGATGATTCGAGTCTTCTTTTTCGGTCAGAGTAGCTGAAATGTGTGAAGCGCCATTGGGGAAGGTGATGTAAACTGGTTGACTTAGACAACCACCCAGTAAAAATGGATCTTTGACGTCGGTGGTCTTCAATTGCAGTGAATGAGCTAGATGGGAGACTTGGAGTGCTGCAAATACCTTACATTTCAACTGTTAAAAAATAGACAAATTAAGACATAACGCTTAAGCGGCACTAAATGACTTTGAATGTTGGTTGATTATGGCGGCGTCATATGGACAAATGCAGCAGGCAATGAAGACTATATTTTCCGTCGCGCATAACGTCCTGAAATCCTGATCTCTCACTTGCTACATTTGGACTGAATTGCACTCCTGTTTCTGGTGAGTGTGTGAAGGACAAATAATGTGGTAATGAAGCTAATTCCATTGACACAGTTTCGTAATTTTGAGCTTCTTGCTGGCTGGTCGAGTCAGGGAGGAACTGCAAACTAGCAAGCTGATGGCTATTTACGGCTACCACATTAGCATTTTCAACATTAGCATCATCGCTTTGATTGGAGGGTCGAAAAGCTACTTATGAGTCTAGCAGAAACAGAACCACGGCAATGTCAGTTGGAAATCCCTTTTCCTTAGGGAATGAAAGCCTAACCAATATTTGTCCTTGACTCTCTTTTTATCCTTGTAGTCTCTTTTTTTGTCTTCCCACAAATAACTTTTCATTTATTCGGTAGTTTTTTGCAGTTTCTGCCATGCAGTAATCAAGAGTTACACATTCAAATCGAGTTCCTTCTTTGTAGGGATGGAGGATAGGGGGAAGTGGTGTATGCCATGTAGAGGTTAGCACATTTGTAGTTTTTTTCTGTAGCAAGGTACCTGCCACCCTCTTTGAAAATGCTTAATGCCAACCAAAGCAATACAGACTCCCTCACGCCATGACAAAAGCACCAACTAAGTTAATTTTTCATCAGAGGAGTTATGAAAGTATTTTACAAGGGTTGAAAAGTTCTTTAGTGGCGCTTTAACGATCAATGAAAAACTGATCTCTCCAACTGACTTCTGTTGCTCTGATTACTCGCACAAAGTTCTCTTTTGGGCCGGGAATGGCTCAGTCTGCAGAAATGACATTAGGTGGCAAGCTAGACATGATGTTTTGCCACTTTACTCTCATGCAATCCAATGAAAAAGATATACATAGTTGTCAAAAATCCCAGTCTGTAAACCCATTGACGAGGTTTGAATACAAGTCAATCCCTTTCAATGAGGCTACAGTGTCATCTGCCAGTCCCGCCGAAATTTGAACGCAACGATTTTTTTACATGAACATGAGTTAACTTCAAGCTTTCCACTGGATTAGTTTTTTTTTTTTTTTTTTTTTTTTTCCCATTGTCGTATGACATTCATAATACACCCTTGAGGGTTTATCTGGTATTGTATTAAAATTGCTTCAATCAGAATAATAAAATGAAATTTATGAACTAAATTACTTTCATTTCAAGTCTGTGATATCGCTTTTCTGCCATCTGCAAGTACCCTGGCGCCTACGCTGAAAAATTGGGGAAATGTCCTTTGTATTCACCCAATTTTATTTCATCAGTTGGTTATACACGATGAAGTCTTCTGCATACAAATGCTATTTTTAAGTATTTAGTCGACTTAAAAAATTATCAGGTGCTTTTTCTTCATGCACTCATTTGAAATGATATTTAGTTAATTCAATGCAACACCTTTTACAGTCATTATTAAAAGGTCCTTAAATCTGCAATAATTTTATAATAATTTCGACACATTATGACAGTCACACTGTGCAAGGCAGGTTTTCTCAAGCCTTTGGGGTCTGGTGACATTTTCAAAGGACCCCTTCCAACTAAACATTTCCGTATGATGTTTATTTTTATTTATTTGTCTTTTTATTTAAAATTTGTCAATTTTCAGAAAAAGTCTCCCTTGTGTTATATTTTTTTATGAGAAATACATTCATTTTTTTAAGAACAAAGACTCTTAAATTTCATCATTTGTTCTTGAATGGAGTCTCATCATGGAATGATACAGTATGCCCGTTTCAAAAGAAAAACCATTAAAAAATCAACTTTATTTAATATAAAATATTTAATGCTTGTATTTAGGTTTCAACAATCTTATCAGAGCTTTTATTTTATCCGAAGTTTATCTATTGAGAAGTAATTGATTGTTTTTTTTTGTTTTGTTTTGTTTTGTTTTTCGGCATGCCAGTATCTATTTTTCTGATACAATATAAATGATTGCAAATTATTTTGTAGACCCCCAGTTTGAGAACTACTGTCAAAAAGACGTTAAACTTAGAGCTGTTACCTTCAGTTTTTGTTGCATCATTTTGCGTAGAATGTGGAAATTGATGGGGGGGTCAGTCAGTCGATATTTGTTTTGAGTAATGTAAAGACCCTGTGACGTGGATTGCGAGATTTGTGCGTTATTGCGTACATAATACTGTAAATGTTTGAAGTTCATTGCTGAAAATACATGTTCTAACATGGTAATGAATTGTGAAGATATTGCATGAATCGTTTTTTTTTTTTTTACCATTTCAAGTTTCCTCATGTTAGTTTGAGCATGGCTAAAAAGGGCTTGAAATGCTCCCTCCATTACAAAAAAAAAAAACTTTAGTGCCTCCTTCCCGTCACCTTCAGTTATCCGGCGCAATAGTTCATACTGAAAAATGCATATTTCCTCCACCTGCTGGTGTGGCTGCTTTAGAGTACTTCAGTGTGTACGTGTCAACCATTTTTTACCTTTTACGGCAAATCCTTCTTTGTGAAATTTCAAATGGTGAAATTTATGAGTCTTTTAGGGGTTTCAGTCAATGGAACTGTGTATATTTTTTTCTTGTTTACTTCCATGTTCTTGCTGCCACAAATAGACTCATGTAGTTGTGTTATAAAATTTTGATGAGTTTAAAACACACTGACCTGTTATGTAAATCCAGGTTTTGCCACTGTGTTGGTATACACTGTATACTGTATACTGTACAGTATATGAATGTAATATTAATGTAAAAAAGCATATGAGGGCAGCTTTGTTGTGATCTCGCCAAGTCTTCAAGGTGTTCATTGCACAGTAAGCGGGACAACGGAACAATATTTTGAATAAAAAGCTGTATGTGCAGATACATGTCATCCCTTTCTCACAGAGATGATCAAGCTGATGAGTGTGCAGGGACGAGCCTCTATTTATGCACTCCCCATTCAAACCTTTCCTCGTGCAATCCAAACTTAAGGCCTACAGTATGTGAAGGTACACCATGTGATATACGTTGTAGCATAGGACTGCTCATAGCTGTTGTTTACATTACTGATTTAAAAAGGTTTTGTTTAAGTGCTTTATTCTGTGAGTATGTAATAAGAATAATTTTACTTAAGAGTGACACATCTGGCACCACAACCAAAACCAGCCTGACAATACAAGTGATCTGCGGTCTTTATAAAGGCCCAGGGTGCTTTTAGGAGTAGTGGAAGTTGCTAACAGATACAGATGAAAATATGTACAGTGGTGCCTTGGGATATGACCTCATTAAAGAAGGTTTCAAAATACAAGTTTCATGGAGTGAATTTTTACCTTGACCTGAAACATTTGTGCAGTTTTCCAAAATAAACTTTACTCTTATCTTAATTATAAAATAAAAAAAATTACTCACCAGTCTTTTAAAACTACATCTTTGCCTGACACCCACTTAGCTTAATGCTGACAAAAACTGCAAAAGGCCATAGATTGGCTAAGAAATAGCATCCTGTGGTGGTTTTAGGCTTTTGAATGGATATTTAAACATAAATTATGCAGAAACAGACACTGTAAGCTAATGTAGAGCGCATAGTCTATATCTTGTGTGGAAAAACAATATTGTAGCAGCTTAGAGCATCACGTTGAAGTGAAACTTTGTTTCCCTTGGCATACCTGTATTATATTACCACCGTGAATTTTATTCTTTATTTAATTGTGCCATTACGATTTGTTTCTATCGAGTGCGATATTATAGCGGGCTGATAAAAACATTAAAAAAATCTTTTGTTTGTGTTATTTGAGACTAGAGTAGATTAAGAGCATTCCCATTCATTTCAATGGGGTAAGACGATTTGATAGACAAGTGGTTTGAGTTGAGCACATGGTTTCCAGAACAATTTCAATTTGTATCTCAAGGAGCCACTGTTTGTAAAATGTAGGTATGGGGAACCCCCACCTATGTTTGATTGGAATTCATGAATTCCAACAAAGTTGTAGCCCGTAAAATTAAAGAAAAATGAATATCAAAATACGCGGCACTTCACTGTATTACATTGCAGGATGGAAACACCCAATGACACCTTGAAACACAACTGAGTTGTCATTGTGACTCATTAGTTCTCACGTGGTCATTTCTATCGGCACCCAAGAAAAGTACCTCAAGTCTGCCATGTTCTGGTCCTGACTTAATCAGGGTTTGCAGTAGACCTCTTAGAAGGAATAGTAAAAAACCCTAAGCCAGAAAAGAGGAGCCATATATCAATTACTTTTGTCCTCATCGTGTCACTGGTGATGGTTGATTGTGTGAATGTAATGTTTTGAATCATAATGCATTAAATTATGTTCAATAACACTGATGCGGCCCGTTAAGCTTTTTGTCATGATCATGAGGCATGTTGGTGAGGGAAAGGTTCTATCCAAAAATGCAGGGAGGCTGCAGGTGATTTGCTGAAAGAAAGATTTATTTATACGCATGGACAAGGCAAACACCAACAGCACAGGATCCAAAGAAACAAACAAAACTTGAAACCGAAACTAAACTCACAAAGAAACAGCAACAGGGAGGAAAAGGAATTCTCAGGACACAGCAAAATTTGACAACAACATTAGACAACCACCCAACAATTAACTGAACACAAACTGGTCCTTAAATAGACTCCACACTTAACAAGGAAAGATGAAACAGCTGGAGAGGAACAAAAGGCAGAGGACGCTGATTGGACACGAAGTGCAGGCACACAGACAGGTGGAAACAAATCATGCTAACGAGGACAGACGAGATGGAAACCAAATAGGAACAAGACACAAGAACTAAAAAACCCAAAACTTGAAACAAAAAAAAACAAAACAAAAAAACACCAATCCACAACAGAAACATGACACTTTTTAACATGCCCTGCTGAAGTTGAAAAGTAGAAGAGTGGAGGAGAGTGATAGCTGAACTTATCCGATGAGTCATCTCAAAAAATAGTTAACTGCATGGGACTGAATAACACTGTTGGAGTATTTTTGTTAATTTTATTGAAATGAAAGCACATGTTGTCTAAATTTTTTTTTCCTCTTATGAGGTGGATGATCAAAACACTCCTTCCATCTATTCCTGGAGCAGCTCTTTTGTCAAATTTAGAACCTTATGCGGTCATTGGGTCAAAAAGTTTGCCCACCCCTGTCCTGGCGTCACCCCTGTCGTTGTGGTAACGAAACTTAATTTGGCATTTGCAAATGGATGTTAAGCGCACTAATTTTTTTCATCCTTTGTTGATTTTGCTAGAGAGCTTTCATTAAGACACCGAGGGACCTTTTAGGATTAAAAAAAAAAAAAAAAAGAAAAGAAAAAAAACTCCCTTAATGTTTTGGCATATCCACATTTCCAGTTCGCTTATTTGAGAAGGATCATTATATATCCAGTGCACAATTTATTCATTTTTTCCTTTATCTGCCGTTTGTTTATGTTGCATGTAATTCCACATGTTATATGTGATATACCCTCAAATTTCCTAGGATACTTCCTGCATCACTTTTACACCATTATCATTACCAGCTTTGCGTAACAAGGTTTTGGAATCCTAGATTCTTACATTTTCATCACTTGAACATTTTCTACAGTAAAACCTTGTTACTAATAAATGAAACATTGCTGTTTACTTGGCCGCCTTGGAGTTTGAATCCTCACCAATCCACAGACAGCTCGGTGGATCAGTGAATAACACGTCCGCCTCACAGTGAATGTCTCCTGAATAAGAAGCGCGTGTACAGGGAAATTCATATGTTCGGGAGTTTGGATCGTGAGGCGAAATTGTCAGATGGCGAGCAATAGAAACCTATGTTAATTACCTAATTTGTGTAAAAACCCAGGTAAAAATATCAAAATTGTAAATACATAGTAAAAATTGGTAAGAAAATAGTATAGTAAGTGCTAGTTTTATCTAATATACATGTATACGATTAAATAACATAATAAATAAAAAATATATCAAGAGTTTATTTACCTTTGAGTGACGTAACGAGCCTTCTTCTTATTTCTTGATTATGTCCAGCATCGTTTCCATAGTAATCATCTTCTTAATTCTCTCTTTAACATCGCTAGCAATCTTGGGATCCATGATAACCAATTCAAGTTTGAATTATGCACTAAAATGCTCAGTAAATACGATATTGTAAGCACTCACACGAGAACACAGCTTTAACATGCCGGCATTTTGACAGTGACGTCGACCATTAGCAGACCAGCATCTCAGTAGTTCCGTGACGTCGACCAATAGGAGCCCAGTATCTTAGGGAGCCGTGATGCCGACCAATAGCAGACCAGCATTGTAGTGACACAAGCAGTGACGCGCGGTATCATATGTCTGGCATGGGCCTGGCATTAACGCATAAAAAATGGCGTAAAGGGGGTCGCGGTCCATGTCGTAAGGTGAAAAAAAACATAAGGCAGGGACATCGTAAACCAGGGGTCCACTGTATTTACTCTTGCACAGGCGATACGGTGGAAGTGTAGAGGTGGTACTAGGATCTTCCTCCTACCTGTGACATCCCAAGGAGACATGAGTTGAACAGAAGAACCTTCTCATCGGCCAATGCCGGGAGCGCAGAATAAGCAACGAAGTTGTCAAAATGCGTCAGCAAAGGAAAATAACACTTTGGGGCATTTAAGCTGAGAAATTAACGCATCACATCACAGCAACATCTTAACATCCATTGCCAGTCAATCGTAGGGCACACATGGATGAACAAAATCGACTCAGTTTGTAACTGGAAATCGTGTCATTTGGGCCTCTCGTAAAGCAGGTTACCCTTTAATATAGATCTTTTGTATTCCTCTCTGAGTTATTGTAAAGTGTCCTTGAGTCCCTTGACAGGTTCTCTATAAATGTATACATCCATCTTCTCTCCTGCTTAGGCTGACGAGATCGCAAATGTGTAAGTACTTCTTACCTACACAAGGGCGGACATTTCTGAGTACATCACCTCTAACCTTGCAATATACTGGCATGATGAAATTGTCTTGTTATCGCCAAGGTGAATCCAGTGTGTCAACAAAATTTATGTTGCGTGAAGGTGTTTGTCCATGCTCAAAATGGACAAGTGGTTTGTCCTACACAGAGCTTCTGATCAGGTGTAACTGATGTATACTAAAAATTATCTTAATCATCAAATAATCAGCCAAATATTTTGTTTGAATAAGGTATGCATTGCATTGCAAAGACCTCATTTTAATTTCCATTCTTCTGTTAAGTCTTCACTGCCAGCCCAATCAAATTTGGACTTGTCGATAGGAGTGAATAACAGGTATTGAGCAAGAATTTAAATTAGAAATTATTATTATTATTATTATTATTATTATTGTTTATTATTATTATTATTTAAATTAGAAATTATTTTTGAATATCAATGGCAGTGAATGAGTTTTTTTTTCAGATATATACTCAACTCTTAAGCAGTCACTGATACCAATAGTACTTTGATTAACAAAATATTCTGAAAAACAGAATAACAATAACAATATAATTCTAAAGAAAAAGCTACAATGAATGATAATAATTGTATTTTAGTGTTCTTCTAAATTAGTTTGAGTAAAACTGCTTCAGAGCAGCCGATACTAATACCAGACGAACTACCAATCGTCCTTGCACTTTTGGGCAGTTTGGAGTGTCTAATATATCCACCATGGGAATGTGGGATGAAGAGGAAAACTCATGAAGGCACGGGGAGAATCTGCAAACCCCAGAATCAAACCCACAACCTCTGCATTTGAGGAGACTTGCCGCTAGTAACGATACCTTTTCAAGCTTTTGTGACGACTGCCAATGTATTATTCCAAAGAGCTCTCAAAGGGAAACATTTTTTTTTAAGTATCCCAGGGTCTGCGCATGTATGTCAGCGTTGAGACAGTTAATCCCGGAGTGGCATAGATTTTGCATGTCAACCCACTGAAAAGCAATCGCTGATTAAAAAAAAAAAAAAAAAATGAGGCCACCGTGGCTGACAGCCTGTTTGTCGTATCTCATCCTGTGTGAAAACCTTGCTGGTACTAACGCTGATTACGCTGATTACGGCTGATTAGCATTAAAAAACAGCGTTAAAAACAAATGAGAGCGACATTTGCATCAGAGGCAAAATATCGAGAAGTCGACCTATTAAGCTTTTGTCTTATTGTTAAAATTGCAAATAATGAGCACTTAACCTCACTGGAACTGTTTTTTTTTTTTTTTTTTTTTTCCATTTTGACTTCCTCCAAATACATTCAAGATTTGTCATTTAAGTGACTCAAAGTTGTTCATAGGTGTAAATGTGAGTGCTTTTTTGTCAATTTCACCTAAATTTAACTTGCAACCCTTTATTTTAAATTGTTGGAAGTATGTATTAGAAGTATTCACAAAACTAGATCTACAGTATAATGAATGCAAACGAGATCCAATGATTTAAGGAAGCCCAGGGCTCAAGGATCTACTTCATTAACCACGTAAGAAAAAAATCACCCACTGGTTTCAAACCGAGTGGTTCGCCCCTGAGAGCACTTAATGAAATTCATATTTGCACACACCACTTGGTAATTTAATGAGTGGCATCTGAATACTGTAAGAAATTGCTATTAAGAGCTCCCTAAACGACATGCTTTGCTCCTTATGCTAATAATATGTAAAATGTCAACTGATTGCTGCTAATATAGATAGGTAGGTAGGTAGGTAGGTATTTTGAAGCATCATACTTTGCAGCTGTGAACCTCACTGAACTTCACTGTTTAAAAACAGTGGGTCTCAACTGGTGTTTCGGGACTTTAGTGGGTTATGTCACAGACAACTAGTTAAAAAAAAACACGTTTGAATTTGTATTGAGTTTTTTTGTTGGTGTTTTTTTTGTTTGTCTGTTTTTTTTGCAGAGCAGTATTGATGTGTCACAAGTTTCTACATGGAACGTTTCAGGAAATGTTGCTCACTTAGTCTAGTCTCATCTGCTTTTGTATAGTATATGCCCCTCCTCTTCAGCAGTCCGCTGGCATAGGTTCAAACTCATCTGGTGAGGACAAGAGAAAATGGATGGTTATGAGTTTATGAAATATGATTTATTTATTTATGTATTTATTTATGTATTTAGTTAGTTAGTTAGTTAGTTGGTTAGTTAGTTAGTTAGTTAGTTAGTTAGTTTGTTTGTTTGTTTGTTTGTTTGTTAGTTCGTTATTCATTAATTCATGCATACAACCGTTTTTTTGTTTTTGTTTTTGTGTTTGTTTTGTTTTGTTTTTGTTTTTTCACAGTTTGGATGTGAAAGGGTTTATAGTATGTGCTCAAGTCTTTTCCTACCCAGATTGCTTTTCTTTTTGGACCAGTGCTTGGGGGCTAGTGCCACCTGCTGACCAAGAATATCAAAAACAGCTAATTAAAAAGAACGGTGCCTGGGTAGTTTTGATATTATGCATTATTTGTCAATTAAAATATGGGCCTGGCATATTAATTGCGACATTTATTTATTGATTGATTTATCGACTTGAAAATTAATCATGCTTTGAAACATCATGGTGATTAAAATATCTTTAAACGTATATCCAAGAGAGTTTATACATAAAACAAATAATATTTTATGATTTCAATACCTATTATCTAGTCATGTTACCCCCCAAGGCCTGTACATGCATCCAACAGAAAGTACGACGGCCTTGAAAAGTGCTTTCAATCAAACCTATATTGAACCATATCCTCAAGTTGGTTTGTTCCCAAAAAAACAAAACGAATCCAGTAAATGTTTGGCTAATGGACCGCCAGCTTGCCTCCAGTTTGCGTGCATCTCCTCGCAACGTAGTGACACGCAAAAGAAGGCTGAAAACGAGGCAATGACCGCAAAAAAAAAAAAAAATGCTAATGTCAGGGTTTATGCAGGAAAATGTTAAGCTGTATACATAACAGGATACCAACCACAGGAGAAACTTTGCATTTATCTTGAGTTCAAAACTCCCAGCACGACCTCCATATTGCCATCAGAGCGGTCAAATACGCATAAGTGGGAGGCAAACAGTAAGTGCCTGCCTCAACAAGTGCTGCCGCTGACTCACTTCCCCTCTGCTATCAGCTGTTTGCCCTTGATCAACACTGGGAAATTCCCATGCTTTATTCCAATTTTGTGAAGGCGTCGAAGAAGCCTGCTGAATTGACTCACTCTGTTCAAGGTCACTGCTATTGTAGCTGTCCCTTTGCTCAATAAACAGGCCAGATGCTTTCAGGCAATTTGTGCAAACACATTTGCTAATGATGTGAAAATGAGCACAATATCAATGCCAGGCTCAGGACAAAATTCAGGAAACTGTCATTTTAGAAACAGAAAGAACAATTGCCTCAAGTTTTGAAAAAATGTCCTATTTGTGTACTGAAATTGAGTGGACAAGTCTATCATGACACAATGCAACAAAAAGACAGCCATGTTGGTTTGAACAGCCGATTTGGGAGAATTCCACCAATAGTGTCAAATAGAAAGTTGATACAAAGCTGGGTGGTGGACAAGGCTATCTTGACACAATACACCAGAAAGTCAATTGAAACTAATTGCCTCTATCTGAGTTTAAAGCAAAACATTTGGGCAAATTCAAACAGAACATTTTTCAAAATCAGACATCGGTTTCACAACCCACTTGGATGGACAAGTTTATCATGGCATCACACGCGAACAAAAGTGTTTTGGACCCATCATAAAAAACAAAATAAAAGGCACGATGGACGTTTGGGTGTAACACAACCAATGTAGGCAAATTCCAAGAGCCAAAACAGACATCTGTTTTACCAATCAGTTCATAAACAATCACCACAAATTTGGTGGAGATGTCTAACATGCACCAAAAGGTCTCAAGGACTCATAATCAACACTGATTAGGAAAGCTTTACAAAATTGAATGGGAACGTCTGACATGTTACGACACGCAAAAAGCTTAAGGACTTACAATTGAAACTGAAATGAAAGTCAGCCATTCGAGTGGAAATCAATTAATTGAGGTGACTTCTAACAGAATTGCCTTCTGGAAAGTTTTACTAAATCAGCACCGGTTCTATCAATACAAAACTGGGGTGAATCTGTCCAATATAACAGGACACACACACAAAAAAAAGCCTCCAGGACACAGGCCTAAAATTACACAGGAAGTTGGACAATTTGGTTCTAATTTGTCATTGTGAATGAATTCCAGGCCTTTTGCTTCATCAAACTGCTTCTTGGTAATTTGTCTGAACAAGGCTCAATTAGAAACAAATGTACTGTATTATACAGATGAGTTCTGCTCCAAAAGTGAATGGAGTGTGGCATAAAACTTTGAGGATTGTTTGGGGGGAGATTGGCTATGACAAAACTGCTCCTTTTTTTTTTTTGAATCATAGAAAGCAATGTAATGAAGTGTAGAAGTTTGGACACAGTGTGCTTGTGCAAAGAGAGCCCTGCTCACTAACTAAGGACTCCGGAAGCAAGCAACACTACCGCTACACCTTTCACTCCCAGGTCCATTCCCACATTGCGTTTCAACTGGTCTTAAAGAGCCCGACGCGGTCTATGTTGTCACTCTGTTCAGTCTGGCCAAACCCACATGAATTCTCCGCACAGTTCAAGGGCACAGAGCCTGCACCTGAAGTCGTGTAGTTCTTGCCAAAATGCCCTTGTATAGTTCCAGATCAGAGCAGAGGTTTACGTTTCCGTAAATGTGCCTTCGTTTGAACGAGATTGTGTATTAGGGCTGTTAGATTGCTTCAGACTCCACATCTGGACTGAGTGTGGGAGTATTGCAGTGTATCATGCACTGCTGTAAAGTGACGGTCCTTTGAAGAAAAAAACAAAACAAAACATGAAGCACCGACGACGCGAAAAGTCAAGCGCCAAGTAGCAAGGGAACACTTTATAATGACAATTTCCCACATTGTGTTGTCATGGAAAACCTTTGTTAAGTTCATGTATGTTATTTTTTGGTTCCGTGTGGTGGAAAGAAATTTGGAGTTGTTCGGTTTTCAACACAATAAAATGATTTAATACATGGAGCGTTGCCTGGATGGCGCTGTCACTGCCTGTAGTTGTCCTCTGGATGCAAGGGGGTGACGCGCCTCGGTGAGGCTACCCTTCATGACTGGCAGTAATTAGCCCTCAAACAACAGGCCGTGCGTAAAGTCAACATGCCTGCCTGGACTTGATATGAACGGCGGCCCTCGCCACAGCAGACGTACTTGGCGCTTGCGGCCGCCAGCCGAAGCCACACTCGGCTTCCCGCCGCTATTTATAGCAACATGTACATTTTGTAAACAGAGTCAAATACTGTATAAAGGAGTACTTAACAAAGTTAACATGCTGACTAGGCAGCAGAGCCTACATGGATGTTTTCAAGCTAGTCAGTGTTGTTCAGTATTTTGCATATTTATTCTGGATCTGTAAACATGCCAGCAATGTTAGCTTCACTGTATGTTAAGCAAAGACACTAATGAGGGCATAAATTGTTGCATACATGTCTTGACACTGGCATGTGACCAGCTTGTTTGTGGCCTGACAATAACTTATGATTAGCCTTGGGCAGGGGTGCTCAATGCGTCGGTCGACCGCCGAGGTAGTTTCGTCGACCTCGTGACATCGCACATGGGTGGAAAAAAAAGTCAGTTAAGAAAAAGAATGTCATTAAAAAAAAAAAAATTAAAAAAACAAACAAACCTGGGAATACTAAATACTGTGAGTTTCTCAGGACGGTAACAGTGATAGAAGCAACCACAACAATATTTGCCCTATGCCTCACCTGAGGCAAAAAGGAACCAACTAATCAATAAAAACACCTTGCTGTTTAGAATCGGGAGTTTCTCAATCTCTTGGAGGTGATGATTATCAAGTTGAAGTAAAACAAAAGCATACCAAGGTTGTGTTTACAGAAGTGCTCAACTTGCTAAGATCTGAAGACATTTCCCATTATTTTAGAACCATAAAGTAAATGCAAATGAAAAAGTAAACCATCTAAATTCCTTTTTATTTGATTTATCATAAGAATCGCTATGACGATTGTGTGAAACCAACAGTTGGTTTGGTGAATGGATAAAAAATAATATTAATAACAGGAAGTCTGTTTTGTCAACAGGATATGCGCCCACCATTGACTGAGAAGTCAGATCTGGCCTTTGTTGGACTATACGCGACTTACCATTGGTTGGCAACAAGTACATTGTTTGTGTACTGTATTTGGGCTTTGCTATTGGCCCGATGGCGGCACCAAGGTGTGATTTAAAATGACCCTTTACATCATACCAATGAATGGCTGTCTATGCACGCAGCACACTTTGATTCCTGGGCCCAATCCAAGCATAGCAAACCAATCCAAGCGTCTGGGGTTTGGCTCAGAGCGGTGTGTAAATGTGCACACGTACACGCCCATATGCTAAGTTTTCAGTGGTAGTCCAACAACTGTGTACGTAATGTTGCGCATGGCGGGGGGTTTTTGTGGGGGTGTGAAATGAGGAGTTTCCCCAACTTTCTTGAAATAAAGCGCTACCTCAAATGGGGCCACAAGCTGTTCCATGACACGGATCACATTTATATCTGGTTAACTCTCAAAGCGCAATTTCTTACTGAGATAAATTCTATATGATATCATTTATTGCTGAGTCCAGGCTTTTGCCTTCATAAAACTTTTAAACTTCATTTGATAAAAAATAAATAATTAGTCCCTTTAAACCAGATTTTGCGACATGCTATCAATTGAAAAGGACATCTGATTAAACCCAGAAAAACAGGTAAGCTATGTTTGGTCATTTTCCGTCAAGTGAGAAAATGTGTTTTCAAAGATATTCCTCGTTGATGAATAATTATTTAGCCATCAAATTGATTAGACACAAAATTTTAGTTGGAAACGTTTAGTATCTCTTTAAAAGGGCAATCAAATAAAACATTTTCTTTACTATAATGGTCCAAAAACAGCATTTTAATTGATGTTGCGTTAATGAAATATGATTTAAAATCCACCCACTTTATCAATCTCAGGGGGCAGCCATTTTGACAACCGAGAGGAACATCACAGTTGGTCAGGGCCAAGGAAATAGCCAATAAGGGTTGACTTATTTTCTGAGTTTGGTCATGTGACATCAACAAGTTGAGCTGTGATTAATCATTAACTGAGGTTTGAGAACATGCCGCACTTTGTGAATAAACGGCTTAACATGATGTTTTTCTGCTTAATTCATATTCCATAAACATGATGTTAATCAGAATGTCACATGTATACTTGTAGAACATATTACTGGCAAGTAAATATTTTACTTGACTTCCCCTTTAACGTTGTAGGACAAGACTTTAGTAAGATTTTTACATAATAAATTGTCTTCAGTGTGATTGAAAAGTAGCTCCCCGTTTAACAATACTGGTCGAAGTACGTTAACAATTCAGTGTATATTTCCAACATTTGTTTGTTTTTGTTTTTCAACGTATGAATTTTTACAAAAAATTGGCATGAGAGGAACAAGTTTTGCATGAGGTTTCACTAGCATTCAAAATGGGCAGCAAAATTTGCCTCGAGCTTCTTGAGACGCCCAGGAATCATGTCCAAAATTCCACAAGGAGCTTTTTTGCGATTGAGGACACTTCAGGACTCATATCCTGTTTGAACTATCCCTTTAAAGTACCTTGGCATGAGCTGAGCAAGGGTCCATGATTTTTGGGGGCATAAAAACTAAGGCCTCAGGCACTCTCATAAGTCTTATTTCCATACCAGCATATGATTTGAAAGCAATATTGTGTATTTTGGTTTTGATCACTGGTGCTTTACTACATGAGTCACAAGTTTGCAGTCCGATGACAACCGTCTCACTCACGGATTTATTCTTGTCAAACCGGAGGATTTATGACTCATGACACAACGTCGGCCGAACGAGCGATACTAAAGAGCGTGGGGTGGTTTTCGCCCAATTTATGGCCGCTTGCCCCCAGCCAAAAAAAATGTTTTCATTGCTGTTTGTCTCTGAGTGGGAGCATACACAAAATACTTTACTGGAGTAAACAAAAATATTTTTTGCAGATGTGGACTGTGGTAGTTGTTTTTGTGCATTTTGCATGTGTATAGGCATGTGAGTTGTTTCAGGTGTTCAGTCAATGTGAACAGTGATCCTGGCAGTGTTTGGCTTGAAATTCCATCAAAAGAGCATTTCAATGCAGTCTTTTATCTTTTCAAAGCACTTTTCACTCAAGAAGTAATCGGAAGATATCTTCAAAATGGAGGTCTACGATCTGTTTACCTTTTAAGAAATCGAGTTGACCCCAAATCGGCAACCAAGAGGCCACTGGGCCAAGCAAAAACTCAAACCTTCAACGACCAAATACTCAGTGCGGTATGAGCGTTGGCCATGACAACTTGGGAACAGGTTGAATTTTAAGGGAAAATAAGGAGCAATTAGTGTTCAATGTCTTGGCAAATGAAACTTTGGCAGTGAGTGTGGTTTTGAAGACTAAGGTCACTTGATCAGCGGTGCTCAACTAGTGAATGCACTCCACGGGGAACATGAGATTTCAAACTGAGTATTTGCAAGTGTCAGTAAAATTACTTCAATGGGTTTTAATACCATGACAAGAAGTGATTTTCTTTACAAATTAAGAGCAAATTAATTGGAACATGAAAACGTATTGCTAATTTCAGTTATTGTGACTCCCTTATAATACGTTCTATGCTTTTATTTTGGAAAAAAAATTACACAATTCACATCGCCATTTGCGATGAAATTTTCCAGCAGCCAAGCCGCAAAGAAAACAGATGATTTATGTAGAGCATCGGTGTCAGATACTAAGAGAAAGAGAAACCGTGAGATGGTTTTCTAATCATCAGAACTCCTGAGCCAATTGAGTAGCAACTTAATTCCAATGCATTGACCACATCATTCTTGCAGTATTTCACCAAAGAATGGCACACTTCTAGTAGTGTAATAACTAGGTGGTCATGCAATGTTGATCTTTGATATATTGTCACCATCTGGGTGAAATTTCAGCTCTCTAGCATCTCTCAATGCTCTCTCTTTGATACAAAATGCCTTTGAAATAAAGATCAAAGAATTTGACAAAACACTGCACGAGAGTTCAATTGAGGGCAATGGCGTTATTGTGTTTGAAAACATGCCACATAAATAGAGTATAGAGTGCGTATAGATATAGTGCGTATAGATCTGTGGCCTGGTTATGAAGTGATGACTCCACCAATGAGAATTCGATTCTGTTAGCTCTTTTTTTGTGTCGTGATACTCAGTGCAATTTATCACTTTATTACAGGGGTTTCAAACATATGGCTGTTAAACAGGTTTAATCCGGCCCGAGAGTTGATTTTGTGACTTATGAAATTGAAAAAACGTGTTTTTTGAATAATGGTAATGTTATTGTTTTACGATGAATAGTGATATTTGTGTTTGTACTATATGGACAGTATTCCAAGAATGATAAATCTGAAGTTGTTGTTTTAAAGTTGTATAAATATAAACCATGATTTTATTGGTCTGGCCCACTTGGGTATAGATTTTCCTCTACGTGGCCTGCAAGCTAAAATGAGTTTGACACCCCTGCTTTATTGTATGACAGAACCAGCTTAGAAAAAAGAATGATTTCAAACAGTTGACCAAGTGGATTTGAAATGATTGCTGTTCTTTATACTTTGTGGATTTTGGCTGCAAAATGTCAATTGCTAAAACTTTCGTTACGATTGATTTAATCAAGAACGAAAACGTATTTTATATTTCTCCTTTATTGTTCCGTGCTGGAAAATGAATTAGAAAAAAAAAACAAAAGAAACCAAACAACAGAATTAGGCCAAGTCATTGGTGAAGCTTTTTTTTTTTTTTGGAGTGAATTAGAATTGTCGAATAGTCAACTGGTTCAATCGCTTGTCAAAACAAAAACATAATAGCAGGTTAAGACACAGAATACCAGAAAGCAACAAGAAAAGAAACTCTTCCCAGAACCCAAAGTCAGCATGTGAATTACCAAATGGGCTAATATTGGCTCAACATCAGACACAGTCATGCAAGTATATGCGTGTGTGTGCGTATGTGTTTGTCCCTGTGTACTACCACAAATTCAACATGATGAAAAAAAAGCATTGCTGAGGAAGGATGTTGGCCGACAGGAAGTGACTTTGGCTTTTTTCAGTGCTTAATAGGAAAATAGCAAAACGATTTCATACCAACGGAGCAATACGCACATACTTAGCAGCCAAGTGTGAACACAGTAGAAGTGAGCACGAGAAGCGTTTCTCTTTACTTTATCAGGCATCTTCGTTGTTTCACACTAGGGCTACAGTGGCTCAAGTTTTCTGGGCTCAAACTGTTTGTCAATAGATATCCCCTGTTTTTTTTTTTTTTATCTTGTTATTTTCCAGCCAAGTACTCCCTATCCAGCAAAACATATATTTTGCATTAAAAAAAGACTTGAAAGAGATTTCTGTGCCTTCCACATCTGATTCATTAAATTTTGAAAGTGTATTTGTAGCAGTATGGCGAAGACACAGGTGTCCAAACTATGGCCCGGGGGGCATTTACAGCTCACCATCCATCCATTATTCAGTGGCCTGCGACATAAGCAAAAATTAAATACCATTTGACACAGCCCACAAATCTGGTTAAAAATGTATGTGACTGGACTTACTGGACTGCTTTTTGACTCATGACTTGCACAAAAATGCTTATGAAAAGTGTAGATAAGCTTTTTTAAATGTCAGTTATTTTTTCCTATTTCCTTAGTATTTTTTTAATCACAAAAATAATAAATAAACAGCAATAATTGGTGTGTAAACTCTTTGGGAAAAACAATTTTGTAATGCACCATAGGGAAACAATATGTTAGATTACTTGATGAGGCCATGGAATATTTAAAAAAATAATCAACTCTAAAAATATTAAATGGTGGCAGCCCTAGTGTAATTGCTTATTTGACTGTTTTAGTTTGTTTACCATATTACAGTTGAAAAAATGTTTAAAGTGGTCCTTGTGTTGCATTTTTTTCAGCAACTCCGAGGGATTGCTCATGTAACGTCTTTGTTTTATATCCAGCTCATATGCCCAAAAAATTGTGTCGTGAATGAGATTGTGCATATGCAATGTGGACTGTATACAGTACATTTTTCAGAACAGTCATGGAAAAAGCAATACAAGTATAAATTATTTCATATTCCAATTAGTTAATTCTTAATTCGAAAAGACAAACGTGCTGTACCTGTAATGGCATTAAAAGCATTGAATTAGATTTGCTGATATCTGCAGAAATCCTTTTTAAACACTTACATACCTCCTTAAGTGTCTTCACACTCCGCAGGTGTACACACACCGTCATTTGAGCACCCGTGCTTGCAAAGACATTTTTCAAAAAAGGAAATAGTGATTTTACTTTCCAGTAATGGACAATATGGGTTCAATCCTTGACTCCCTCAGGAGAGGAATGCATTTTATTTAGAATGGATGATCCATGTAGTGTATCAGTAAAAGTGACATTTGCTGTTTGAAAAGTCAGTGGTGTCCAAAATGAAGCCCGGGGCCCATTTGTGGCCCGCCATGCATTTGTCAGCAGCCCATGTTAGTTACAAAAGATGACAAGGTGAATTTGTTTATGTATTCTTCTGCCTTTTGCAACAAAAATAATAACAATAGAAAAGATGGTTTCCTCCACTTTGTGCTATTTGTTAGGATCTGTTTAATCAACATTAATGATCCTCATTTCTTCTTCTGCTCTTGTTTATTTGCTAATTTGGTCACTGATCAGCGCAGGAATGGCCCATTTTAAAGATTTTGAAAATCTAAACATTTTCACTTTTTTTTTTTTAATATGCAGCCTTCACATGTAAAAGTTTGGTCAAAGTTTGAATAGCAACCAATACCAATCAAAATCTGAAGCTGAATATTTTATTTCAAGGCCCTATTTTACAGTGTAACTTCATGACATGAATTCTGCCCATAAGCCTTTTGTGGAACTGACCCCTCTTCCATGACGCTTTCCAGCTTTGTTATGACATTGTAGGCCGCCTACCGCTATGTGTATGCGTGTGTTATGACTGAAGTCAATTTTAGGAAGAATGCCCCAGAAAAAAAGTATTTTTTAGGCTTGTGTTCCAGATGTATTTTGGGGAGCTAAAAAGCCAAAATCCAGATGACTTTGTTGACATGGAGCAGCATTCATTAAGGCTTTGACGCCGCGTCAAATTAAAGACAGATGTTTTTAAAGCAGGCCTGCATTGCGTGGATGCTACATGGAGCCGCATATAAACTCAAATTGTCTATGCGGAAGTGAAACTCGAGTATTCAATGAGTACTCCAGCTGGAACCAAATATGTCACAGAGGAGAATTATTTACGTTTCAGTCCGTTATGATTCAAGCTCTGACAATTGAAATTCAAGTAATAGGTTCAGATATAAACCATTTTCAGAGCGTCAAAGAGAAAGGAAATGTCTTATCATTTTTGAACTTCTCGAAGCCCTTTCCAAGCAGGCCCAGAACGTACAGTGCAAAGCATGGCTTCAGCTCAAGCTGAAACCATTTCTACTTAACAGCGCATTAAATGCAAGCAAATCATAACACGAGATGTCATCATCAATGTTTGTTTTCTGGGTGAGCAATCACATTGGAGAAGTACTGACAAAGTGACGATGATGACATTTCTCAGATGTGCGAACAATCGTTAAGACATGCTGATGAATGACGACCAAGCAAAATGTCAAAATGAAAGATGCATCAACAGGAGATTGAAATTTAAGGAAGTATATGACAGTCATCCGACCGCATTCCCCTCTCACAGGATATTGCAGGTATGCGTGTGTTTACCATATAAGGTCACAATTTGATTTTGGAACATTTCAAAAGTAGAGTGCACAATTTAGAGTTCTAATGCCATCTAAGAGGCGACAAAATATCGGAATTGAGTGAAAATTGAAAAATTGCGATAACCATTTGCATGTTCTCATCTTAATACTGCTGTTTTATTTTATCAACTTGTTTTTTAATCATTTGTCATTCAAACTAACAGTTGGTATAGCAAAAAATGCTAGCTTTTTTTGTTTTCCATTAGTACTGAAGCAAAACAGAAAATGTAAAACCCCTAATATTTAGGGCAGAGGCGTCTAAACTGTCATCGAGGGAAGGTATCTGCTTGTTTTCCAGGTATCGTTCCCCAAAACACCTGATTCAAATGATCATTATTGTTATCAGGCTTCTGCTGAGCTTGCTGATGAGCTGATCGGAAACCTAGAAAACATGCAGGATACCGTCCCTCGAAGATTTTGAACACCCCTAACTTATAGTACCATTATGCAACCTGTTAGTTTACCAAGTTTTAGCATTTTAGCAATTCTTATTTGAAGTATAGCAGGGCAAGAATGTAAAACAGCCATGGAGCATTTTCATTACTTGCAACGCTATTAGGATATATGTTAGCATGCTAACTGTTTTGTATACATTTTTGTCACACAGAAAACCCTGTCTTATTGATTACAAGTCTGTGATATAGTATGGGAGGAGACCATATACAAATATTTTTCAAAAGTTTTCATCCCTTCCACACAACATAAACGCATTTAAACTCAGAAAAACACATTCGCTCAAGTACTCCTAAATATCCATTTTAAATCTTTTACAGCGTGCTCTTCCTTTGAGCAATCTGATACTCTGTTAGGGGACGTTAACTGTCAAACAAATGACATTTAAATGTTGTTTACTGAAACACCAAAATGTTCAACCAACCAATATAGGTTGTCTGCTCTGTGGAAACAACTATTACCGCAGCTTTTCTGCTTCTCCATTTAAATTTGGGGGAAAAGAAAAAAACAATCCCAATGTAATTAAACTTATTTCATTTTTCCAAACGTCACATTCTACATTTACTACATTTCAATGAACAGGTCATGCGCCGCAAGGTGTTTTTTTGACAATCTTGTGTATCATGCACATTACCCGCTAGCAACAAATCAAACAGATTTTCGAAAGTGACAACAAAGTTCTTTTCAATATCATTCCGTTATCTGGTTCCAAAAATATCGTGTGCCAATGTGTTAATGTTTAAACACAATTGCAAAAATATAAAAAATAGAGAGCTCAAAGGCGTCAGCGGTGCTCTCAATACGCAAATCTCATCTGCAGCTTTGTTGAGTCATACTGCGTACACAAGCTTAGAAAAGATCACAAAACCAGCTTGGATTGTGAAAGAAATGAAGCATGGACCAGACAATGAACAGTAACTTGCTTTTATGGACCAACACATATACATTATAAAATCCCATGATAAATTTGCTTGGAGGGTCCGAACCTGCCAACTGCAAATCCACATGTTAAACACTATGCTGTCGCATATTGTAGAAATCTCTATTGTGGTGACTTGTGTCATTTTGGTGATGAAGTCAGCTCAGCAACATGTTGCATCAATGCAATGAAGAAGCTCATCATTACAAATGAATTACAGAGAAAGAGGAAGTACTATTACATGAGATATGCTTCAGACTGAAGATAAGCAAAACATTAGCACATCCAAAAGTGTTGTCTTGTGTGTGTATGTGTGGTTGTGTATGTATATATATATATATATATATATATATATATATATATATATATATATATATATATATATATTTATATATATATATATATATATATATATATATATATATACACACACACACACACACACACATATATATAATAACACAAGGTATGTATCACAAGATCGGGATTTCTAGAATCTTGTGATTTAGAAGCGTGGTTCAAGTGTCCTCCAACAGTCTGACAATACCAAAAAAGAAAACAAAAAGGGGAATACTACCAAAGATGAGTGGAAAATTATACAAAGCTGAGACATTTAATTCACGACTAGAGATAGACCATTGTGGGGGTTTTTTCAGGGCTGATACTGATGTTGTAAAAGAATAAATAAACTCAATTTCCCAACTTTGTTAAAGATTCATTAAGCATACATATGCTTAGTGAGTAACTTTTCAGATTTGCGTGTTTTTTAATAATAGTACATTTTTAGACAATATCCAGCTTTGTTGTCAAAGTTCAGAAAATTGAACTATTTTATTAAATTGAACTATTTTAAATGGATTAATCTGCCATCAGATCCTACAAGAGAAAGGCCAATACTGATCTATCTCTACTTGCAGCTATTTACATGTTGACATGAAGAAAAACCAAATATGATTTTTCAATGTACTTTTCCACAAGCGTCCACCTACTCCCTCTAAAAAAAAAAAAAAAAAAAAAGACAAATACTTCTGTTGTTGTTGTTGCAAAGTCAAATGTGAATATTTTGGAAATTCCCTCTGGAGTCAATTGCACTGATATGTGTAGAGTGCTTGAAGTGGGAGGGTTGAGGTTAGTGAAGGGTGGAGAATGAGGTGAAGTGACTAAGAAGCAAAGTTGCATATAAAGGCCGGCAAATCTAAACAAGGACACAAGAGCGGCGAGACGCCAACAAGAGAACCACTCGACGGATTGCACAGTTCAACTTGGCTCCCACGCAGACGGGCGCCGCCATGAGATCCTGCGCTTTGCTGGTGTGTCTACTCTGCGGCTTCGGCGGGACGAGGGAAGGATGGAGCCTTCCCCTCAAGTCGGTCCAAGTCACTTTTCCAGGAGACATCATCAAAAACATGACTGATATGGAGCTGGCGCAAGTGAGTAGCAGATGGTCTCTGTTGTTTTGATGAGAGGGTTTTCACAAAGCTGTCAAGCTGCGCTGCCGAGTGGAAGCAGAAACTAATCACCTGGCGGGCGCCGGGTGCGCCCATTCTGATGGGTTTTTTTGTTTGTTTTTTTTACAAAAATCCAATTTTGAGTTCAGAATTCAGATTTTTTTTAATCATCCCCTCCCCTCTTTCTTATAGAAAAAGAAAAAAGAAATATTCATTAACACGTTCTTTCTTTCCTTTTAAGCAATTGAATTAAAAATGAATAACTTATGAATCAAAAAACAACAATCATAAATGTCGGTCAATCACACTCAACTCTCTGAGTTCTTTTGCACAAATCAACAACAAAAGGTGTTTTGATCAATACAACATTTTGTTAAAATAAAAAATGAACGGGAAAAATGCCTCGTAATTAGGTTTATTTTGACAAAACTTATTTCTTTGTGTTGTGATAACGTATTTTGTAATGTCTTTATACATGCTCAATCAATCAAACCCCAAATTGTTACTGCAATTTGTTCTTGTCTAAACACAGCATTCTGGTTGATATTGTTTTTGCAAAACATGATCCACTTGGTTGATATCCATCTCTAGGGGCAGCTGTTTTGTCGCTTGCTGTCTTCTAAAAATAACATCAAAGATGTTCAAAGCTTTGGTAGCAACAAATCATGCCTGTTTACTATGTTTGGTCATGTGACGTTGACAAGCTGCGCTGTTAAATGGTCATTAACTAAGAAGGATAAAAAAATGATCGGAATATTGTGTTGTATTATTGTAAAGAAATTAATTTGGTTTGTCTTGCCCTTAAAAAGACACACTGCTAAAAGAAACACAGTTAAAATCACAAAATGGCATAAGCTGAAGCAATACTATCTCTGATTTTTTTCTAAATGATGCAGTGAATGACAAACTTTTCAAGCACATATTTTAGGTGATTTTATTTTTTATTTAAATTATTGAATTACTTTTAAAACGAGCACTTTATCTTTGGCAATGTTGTGAGCTTTGGACTGATTGTCCTCCTCAAGGCTCAAAATGATTTTAATAATGCTGTTTTGAATTTTAAGCGGAATTAAACTTTTTTTTTTATTTTTATAGTCGACCATAGATGTCAGAAAAGCCACTGAGTCATTAACACTGACTGTGCTTTTTGTCACCCATCGCCTCTCTGTTTGCAGTCCCACTAGTACAAGCAGAGCACTTATACTACTTATACTTACAAAGGGTCAAGAAAATTCAAAAGTTCAAAAGTTTTCAAGAAAACTTGAAAAAATAAAATATAGTATTACATGAAAATGTTACAAAACAATCAAACGAGAGTGCATTCACTCTCCCAAAATCTTAAGTCTTTGCGTTTCTTCTTGTTTTTGCTACTATGGTGATGCTTTGCTTTGCTGTAATGTAAATTAAATTGGTATTTTCGATACAAAATAATATAACGGTATCTATATGCATATATTCTTTATCCTCTGCATTGGACAGTTCATATTACTGGAGCCCATGTACTGTATACTGCCCCCAGATGGCCAACGCATCAATGCGGAAAAGAGCAGCACAGTGCCCATTAAATTAAAGCAAAAAAAGTGGCAAAACGTTTATTTTCCAATTATTCTCTTATATTAGAACCGTATTTTTGTATACATTTATTTTTAGAGTGCTATTTTTGTTTTCTTGCTTTTTATACCACTCCCAAGCAAGTATGAAATGCAGATATGTTACTGTGTTATTGGCTGTCTGAAGAATAAAACACGATATTTCTGACCTCCCAAAACGGTAATTAACTACTGAAACGGACAATCCGCCCAGCTCAGCCTTATTTGTTGGCTTGAATTCTGCATTAAACGTCTTCTGCCCACCTGCACACAGAGTTACCTGACCAAGTTCGGCTACATGGAGAAGCTGAAGCGCAGCGGCTTCCAGTCCATGGTGTCCACAACCAATGCCCTAAAGAAGATGCAGCAACATATGGGCCTGGAAGAAACGGGTCAGCTGGACACGGCCACCTTGGAGGCCATGAAGCAGCCGCGCTGTGGCCTTCCTGACGTGGCCAACTACAAAACATTTGACGGCGATCTCAAATGGGACCATCAGGACATCACTTACAGGTGAACGGAGAGACAATCACTTGAACGTCCATGCTGTTTGTTTTGTTTTTGTGACGTCGCTCAATTTTTCATTTCTAGTTCTTCTGCCAGAATATTATACCACTAAAGACAATGGACATCCGTATAGAGGTTAACCAAAAAAAAAGGCACACAATATTTTAAAAAGCACAATTTAGCAATAAGTTAGTAAATTGAGGTTCCAGTCAATGTTCTCTTAATTTGAAAAGAAAAGCACTTTTCCTGCCGCGGCTTACAAAGCATTACATTTTCGTTTTTTTAACCATTTTCATTAAAATGAGAAAAAAATTGGTGCTCTTCCTTCCCCCACAGAATCTTGAATTACTCTCCAGACTTGGACATCTCCGTGACTGATGACGCATTCGCCAGAGCTTTCAAGGTTTGGAGTGATGTCACGCCCCTGACGTTTACTCGACTCTATGAAGGGACGGCGGACATCATGGTGTCGTTCGGAAAAGGCGGTATGTGACACGCGATGCCACTGATTTGATCTTTGGGGGCATTACAATGCTAATTGTTCAAATCAGAGGTCATCAAAGTATGGCTAGAGGGCTACATTTTTCAATGGTTAAACATTACGTCCTCTCGTATTGGCAAATGTTTTGAATTCTTTATAAGACCATTTGTCATTTTACTCAAATAAAGGAAACAGGGACAAAATTCTGATTCCTGGAAAAAACTGTAAATATTCATGACTATTTGATATACAAATAGCTTGGCTACTATTTGGCATTTCTGTGTATTCTTTTGCAACAAATGAAAGTTGAGGAGCTTTTTCTTGCTGAAAATGGTCATGAAATTTCCCCACCAGGTTTTACTAAGTACAGCCATTTTTAATTTCTTGAGAACCGTAATTTCGATGGAAGATACCACTGCATAAAATGATGGCGTTTCCCAACTCCAACGAAGCTCAGATGGTTGTATTTCACTTTCCTCTGCACTATCAAAAGATTTTTATCCCCAATTTCAAAATGGTGGCACAGGATCGAAAATGACATAAAAATGTAGGGTTCTTTTTCATTTATTCAAGGAAAATTTCTAGTGGTCTGGTGAAATATCCCAATCCTTTTCCAAAGCAGGACTCACTATAAACATGCAAGGATCACATTGACCCATGACCAGGTTTTGGCCGACAAAAAAAAAAAATAATTCATTGTCATGTTCCAGACCACGGAGACCCATACCCCTTTGATGGCAAGGATGGCCTCCTGGCACACGCCTACCCGCCTGGCAAGGGGATCCAGGGTGACGCCCACTTTGATGACGATGAAAACTGGACGCTGGGAAAAGGACCAGGTAGTTGACCCCTTCCCGCGCTGGCCTTGTTCTACTGTACCCTTGTGCGAATTGCACTCTCTCCTCTCTCCAAAAAGTGGTAAAGACTCGCTTTGGGAATGCCGAGGGTGCCTTTTGCCGCTTCCCCTTCACTTTTGAGGGAAAATCCTACACGACGTGCACCACTGACGGCCGCACAGACAACCTCCCGTGGTGCGCCACAACCGCTGATTTTGGCCGAGACAAAAAATATGGCTTCTGTCCGAGTGAACGTGAGTCTGACAATCTGAAAGCTGTTATACCCGTTTTGGAGCCAGCCTATTCATTTTTGTGCACTGCAGTGGACATTTATTTTTGCTCTATATCTTTTGACTCACTGGAGCTACCCAATGCGCAGTATTTCCTCATGTGCTCAACAGAGGGCATCCTGGCCTTTCTAATGATTTCTCCTGTGTTAACTTTGCTCTCTTGCTGAAATAAAAAGGACACAACAGCAGACACGAATTAAATAGGCTGGGTCTCAGGAAGATTTATATATAAAATAAAAAAAATTGTGTATGTATAACACAGTTGCGCTAACCCACTTTGTTCCACCTCAAACCGACAGTTCTTTCCACTTTTGGAGGGAACGCCGACGCCGCTCCCTGCGTCTTCCCCTTCATCTTCCAGGGGAAGGAGTACAGCAGTTGCACCACGGAGGGTCGTGAAGATAGCTACCGCTGGTGCGCCACCACAAACAACTTTGACCAGGACAAGAAATACGGATTCTGTCCCAACAGAGGTATGTGTCCATTTTAGGATTTTTTTTTTTTTTTTTTTTTACGTACACTGTATTGGGCTTTTTGGTCTCTATCTTTTGACTCATGGGGGCTACCCTACCACGCCCTAGTGTGTTCAGTAGAAGACATCCTGGCCTTTCTATTGATACCATGTGTTTGGGGGGGATACAATTCAATTTGCTGTCTTGCTGAGACAAAATGGACACAACAGCGAACACAAGAGGTCAGATCACCAAACCTTATCTCACTTGTTTGTACCTCAACCTGAATAGATACTGCCGTATCCGGCGGGAACTCCGAAGGAGAGCCGTGCCACTTCCCGTTCACCTTCATGGACAAGCAGTATGACGCGTGCACCAGCGAGGGCCGCGGTGATGGCAAGCTGTGGTGCGCCACCACCGCCAGCTACGACAGTGACAAGAAATGGGGCTTCTGTCGCGATAGAGGTGAGAAATGAAAGGAGGCGTACGTTATTTCCTCCGAAGACAGTGGCAGAACTAGGGCGTTGTAAGTTTTCGCTGGTAAAAGCAGCACTTCATCACAGTGCAATTCACTTACAGGTTACAGCTTGTTCCTGGTGGCTGCCCACGAGTTTGGACATGCGCTCGGCCTTGATCACTCCAGTATTCGACAGGCGCTCATGTACCCCATGTACACCTATGTGGAGAACTTCTCTCTGCACAAAGACGACATTGCAGGCATTCAATATCTCTACGGTAAGGCAAGCAGTACCACAGTCCAAGTGTTTAGCATTCAAAGTGGTGTAAGATATGTTTACTGAAACGTCTGCTGTTGTTTTCAGGCCGACGGAAAGGCCCGGCGCCCACACCTCCTAGACCTACGACCACCACCACCACCACTACCACCGCAGTTGTCCCTGAGCCAACTACCACCTCTCCACACCCCGTGGATCCGACAACTAAAGACATTTGCAAAGTCAACAAATTTGACACCATCACCGTCATTAAAAACAATTTGTATTTCTTCACTGACGGGTAAGAGGAAAGAAACTTGAATCAGTCTTGAGCTAGTTCAATATGCTCACAGTTTGCGTTTTGCTTATTAGATATTACTGGAGGAAATCCGGCAGAGGAAATAACGGCGAGCTCAAGGGCCCATATCGAGTTTCTGAAAGTTGGCCGGCACTGCCCACAGTCATTGATGCTGCCTTTGAAGACCTTCTCACCAGGAAACTGTACTTCTTTTCCGGTATGTAAACTTCATGTGTTGTACATGCACATACAAAAGCCCAAAAGTAATGTTTCCCTTATCATAATGAGCAGCAGCTGAGCAAGTGTGCAGACACTTGTTTTCAACTAGACTGGATTTTGTAGCCCCAATACACGATTCTCTGTAAACCACATTTCCCAGAGCAGTGGTTCTCAAACCTGTTTTCAATGATGGACCTCGATGAAGTATTTTTTTCAGCCAAGTACTACTCAGCAACCAGCGCAAAGCATTTTTGGATGAAAAAGACAGGCTGATCTGCCACAAAATGGTGTCAATGAAGACCATGTGCATCCAGACCAAATTGAACAAAATAAAGGCATACAGTATTTTTCAAAGGAGTCACTGTAACACAATTCAGGTTTAAGTTTATTCATGTTATAAATAATTTGCTCTTAATTTGAAAAGAAAACTTACTGTCCCTGTTACATTAAAAGGTATTTAAATAGGTGTTTTGGTACCTACAGAAACATTGTTAAAATCTCACATACCCCCTAAAGTGTCTTCACGTACCTCATGTAAGAATATATAGAATATAAGTATTGCTCAGCAGACACCATAACAAACACCAAGCAGTTTTAGCATATGATAGCAACAGATAATTTTCACTGGTTGTGCTTAGTGGACTTTATATACAATTTATAAAGAATACATACATTTTATCCTTGTGATTCACATACAAATACATATGTTTGTTTTTAATATTTCAATTGATATTTGTTTCATGGACAATCATTGAATGACCACTGTGCATAGGAGATGGGCTCCCTGACACTCTATATTGACCACATCACAGGACAAAAATTTAACAAACTATTTATACATACATTAAAAAAAAAAAAAACTGAAACTCTTGTCTGTCATTAATTTTAGCTGAGTACAAAGCTGTTATATAATTGGTAACTGGTATTATTTTATCTTGTGCCATCTCCTGGAAGAGTATATAACCGTTCTGCCTGTTATTATGCCGTCGTTTTGGATAGATAATCTGAGGAAAATTGAAAAAATCATTTTCAGACCAATTTGTTGAATATGCCTGATGTTTTTTTTTTGTTTTTTGTTTTTTTTTTCCAGGGCGCCAGTTCTGGGTGTACACAGGACAGAGCGTCCTGGGCCCACGTAGCATTGACAAGCTCGGCCTGCCTGCCAGTGTGAGCAAAATAGAAGGAGCACTGCAGAGGGGAAGATCCAAAGTTCTGCTCTTCAGTGGGGAGCAATATTGGAGGTCAGTTCATATGCACAAAACCACTTGAAGCCATCCCAATACGTCAGCTTTAATATAATTTTTCTTGTGTCGATACAGGCTTGATGTGAAGACGCAGATGGTTGAAAGGGGCTACCCGCGATACACACACAATGCCTTCGGCGGCGTACCCAGTGACCCCAACGATGTCTTCCTGTTCAATGGTAAATGCCGTTCTTACTTAAACGTGTAGATGAACGTCAGTGGCAAAGTGGCAAGTGTTGCATGTAGTGACTACCAAGTCTGTTAGTTCAATGAGGGAATACTGCTCTGCAAATGTTTAGAATAGCTTAAAAGTAGTGTTCAAGATATTTTGACAAGTTGGCCCTGTTGTCCTTGAACACATTTTAAACAAATCTACTATCATTTGAAATAATTGTATGTTTTAATCTATTTTAGAACGTGTAACTGGTTTATGGGCCTTTTTAAAATCATTTTACTATGCTGTAGTTTTTAATCAGGTTTTGGATTTGACTTGATTTACTTTGAAACTAGTGTTGATCAGCTATCAAACTGTCTTCAATCTTCTTTCAAATGGATTTTAAATATGTCATAAAATGTATCTAATTTGAATGGATTCAAAATTATTAAAACTCTGTTCTCAAACTTGTTTCGAACTCTTTAAAACGGATTTAATCTATTATAGCTCATTTTCAAACTGCTTTTTATCAGCTTGTTCAGACTCAAACAAACTTTTTTAATTTACTTATAAACATGTCCTTTATTTTAATATGCTTTCAAAAATGATCTTGATCATCTTTTACCTGTTTTCAAACTTGCATTTACACAACAAAACCGTTTTAATCTGCTCTGAAACCTACTTTGATACAAATCTTAAAACAGTTTTGGAACTAATTTTATTGTACTTTGAAAGAAGTTGTAATCTGAAACTGTTTCAAATCTAGTTTCAAATATTTTCTCTTCTTGAAACTGCTTTTACTGTGAAACTATTTTGTCAACATTAAGAAATCTTTTTAGCTTAACTCTAGATTTGTCTTTGTTTTGAACTGTGGTAAAATCTTACCTTGACCTGAAAAATATTTTAAAATGTATCCTCAAACTATTTTTAATCTATTGTTGCATTTAAATTGTGTTAATTTTTTAAACCTTCTGCACCACTGATTGAAGAATTCCAAACCTTGCTCTCTTCATTCAAATGAAACATGTCTCTTTCAGGTTACACCTACTTCTACTGGGACCGTTTCTACTGGCGCATGACGCCCAGCAAGCAGGTGGACCGCGTTGGCTACGTCAAATACGACCTGCTGCCGTGCTCCGATTCTTGAAGCGCTCGCTCGGGATGTGATTGAAACACGCTTGCAATCAGGGAAAGCGTAAATCAGCGTTTACGTGGAGTGCCCGATGACTTCCTGGGTCATTGGTAGGCCGGCCGTCACTGCTGTGACACGCCATTGCATTGGCCTTTTAACACATTTCAAACAGCACAATCCTCGATGTGATCATAATAACGGCCAACATTGAAGGCCAATCATTCAAGACCTTTTTCGGTCCAATTTCAGGTTGTTTGAATAATTTATACAGAAAGTGTCTGACAGGTGCAGACTTTTAACAGTATTTGATTGTTTAGTCATATGTAGCCATCTTATTTTGTTTACTTGTCTTTCTTTTTTTAAGGCTTTGAGGCCAAAACTTGCACTGAATTACAATGCATGGCTCTTTCACTTTAAATTATTTATGTATTTTCTTACCTTTCAATGCAATAAAGATTCAGCTCGACACCAGTTGCGGAGGTACTTCATTTTCCCAGTAAACAATTTCCATTAGTTTATACTGCATTTTCAAATTACAGAGCTCAATCGACAAATACTAAAGTTTACTATCCATATTATTTTAGAAATTAAACGCTCAACAACATTTTTCCAACTTGAATATTAACAGGTAACATGAATATTGTTGCAAACATTTGTCATACAAAGGTTGATGCGCTTTACAAGATTCATATGAAGTCCAAGTATTAATGTAAAAATGTAAAGTATTAAGTAGTAATGGATCTTCAAGCTAGTTTGCATCTACTTCAAAACTTGTCTTGGGCTACTTTAAAACAGCTTTTAGTATATTTATTTTTAATCTAAAGGAGATTTATCGCCTTTGTCCTTTATTTCTTAGCCCATATGCTCAGGCGTGTTGCATTGCCATCTTGTGGCATAATCTCTTTCTGCATTTAAATTCTTTTTCACACAACAATGAATTGCAGTATAAACAGCTGAAACGGCAGCGGAAACTCCGATGAGTAGGATCTTTGGGGCCCCGAAGAGAAGTTAACTGGGCTCCCTCATTTAATGAGTGTTTCACATCATTTTAATAATTCAATAAAAAAGTAAACAAATTAAAAGCTTTTATTTTGCATTAACACCTACTAACACATTCAATGATGCTGGGTATTTCAGTAAGTTATCACAACCCATAAAATACAAGTCAGATAAAATGCCTATTATCTTCTAACAGACTCATCGTTCAAAATATGAATCTTTAGACATCATTGGAGATTGTTCTGTATAAAAGTGCTTTCACAGAAACAAGTTGGCACAGTACGAAGTAAAAACGACTCTTGCATTATAAATCAGAAATACAATAGGCATTTTAAATAAAAAAATACAAGGGTGAGTGCATCCCCAAAAGAACTAGTGTATTTTCACAAAAACAAATCGCCACTACACTGTAGTACGCCGCTAGATGGCACCCGAGCTTGTCCACTTTTTGCTCTGTGCTAACATAAACAAAAACATTTGTATTTGAACAGACAAGAAAATGAACAACATAAAGAAACGTATGCATGAATCGAGCAAATTTAAGAGCGTGTACGAAACTGTCGTGCTGTACCTCCAAACATCACACATCACGTCACTCCTTTTAGACATACTGACACTTATTCAAACACATCATTGGATACGTGTTAGTGAATGTTGTGTCTTGACACATACAGTGCAAGTGTTATGAGCGAGGCTCCATGGAATTAGAGATGCAAATGAGTTCACTTGGTGGTGCTCACGCAAATAATATGTTGGAACATAAAGCGAAACATTTTACCCCTTTTCTACGAGAACCACTTCGTGGCCGCAAATTCTACTGAAACACGTTGCTCGCCTAAATCAATCAAATTAAATGCCCAGTCAGTGGCGATAGCTGATAGCTGACCAGTGCATCCAAATGTATTATCGAATCAGCATACTTGTAGATTAAATACTAAATGTATAGAACATTTTCCCTTAAAGACATGGGTTATGTATTTGCACCTGTATATATGTATATATGTATATATATATATATATGTCTGATAGGCCCTATCAGACGGTGGGCGCGTTGGGAAATTCTTTGTGTACAAACACTTAAACGCCTCACAGCTGTTGCGCACACAATAAAGTAGCCGGATATGGTCATAAAATACATCCGGTGATCCCTCATTGATAAGAGCTACCGTTTACTTTCGTTCGTGTGTCGTTATCTTATGTAGAGTAGAGGAGTAAACGGCAACGGAAGAAGCGAACTCCTAACAAGTTCAACTTTTTTTTTTCCTTTTGATGCATTGAAACTGAATGACGTGAGAGACAAGTGAGAATGGTTAGAAAAAGTGAAAGCCACCATGATTTGGGGGAAGCTATCTCATGGGGTTTTTTTCTCTAAAAACTTAAGTTTTTGCTCATTTTGCTCAATTAACATAGTCTCCGAGCAGAATGACACTAGCCAAAAACGGTATTGCTTTGGGGCTCTTTTAGTGTTTTTTTTTTGTTTGTTTGTTTGTTTTTTATGATTTTATTTTTTGCAAGCACTTGAGAAACATGAGTAGATTCAACCAACAATGTTACCTATGTTGAGGTGAGTTGAGGAGCACCAAGTAATATTTTACTTTTTTGCATTATCAGTAGCAGGGCGGTCTGTGCATTTCACACGACGGCCTTAAGTGAATGGACCACTTATGCACAGGCTTTTTTTCAGAGCATTTCAACATCAATAAACCCGCGTCAGCAATTAAAGCTTATCATTATACTTGCCAAAATTTAGAATAAGTCATAATCATTTCAAATTATTTGTCCACAAAGTTTTATGAAGTCCACCAAGGGCAAGCATGCTTCAACAAGATTGTACACTAACTTATAAATGGCAATTTTATATTAGTGTCACGTCAGCATGGGCATGGTGAGTTGGGTTGGAAGGAGGAAGGAACAGGACCCCAAAAATGTAGGAAAACTGAGAAATATGTGGCTCAAAAAGTAAGTTTTAACAAGGAAATGAGGCAGGACCGAACAGGAGCAAAACTGGATGGACAAAGTTTCACCAGACAGGTGGACGAAATCAAACTAACGAGAACGCAGACAATAAGGGCAGACGTGAGTGGAACAGAAACTTGAACAAAACCCCACAACAAAAGCCAAACAAACATTACAACTGAATATGAATGACATAAAATGACAAAATGAAAGTCGTGTCAGTCCAATTTCCGTTTTGCTCTTCTTCAGCCAAAAGCATCCACGAGTCTGGCTTCGATGCACGCTAACGCTATCGTTAGCTGGTTGAGCAACATGTTTTTTTCTTGAACTACTTCCACCGTTAAACATGGAAGAATATAGCACCGCCGCCCTGAAGTGAGCGTCCACTTACGTAACGTTCTTTGTGAGGTTTCCTGAAGGCGTTTTTATGGGTCGATTGGCTAGTGCAGCTGTCGAACAAAAATATGGGCCCGTACACAGTATATCATTGCACACTGCACAGAAGCCTTCCTACTGTTCAAGTGAATGCCCGAGCGCCTCCCATCTATAGAGACATGAAGTCTGACTGGAAGTCTGACTGGCAACACACGTTAGCTGAATTCTAATTGGCTAACAACTCTACACTAAAACGGTAGCACTTGGAGGTGTAACCATATGGAGATAATATGACACAAAAAGAAAAGAATATGGAGAATTATGTTATATATTATTCATAATTATATATATTTTATTCTTTTTATCCTTCATTTTATTCTACTTTTGACCCTTACTCATTTGTCTTATTAGATTTAGCGTTTTATGTCCTTGAGCTGTTGTGTCTGTTTTCACGATGTTTTTATTTCTCTGTACAGCACTTTGGTCAGCTGTGGTTGTTTTAAAGTGCTTAACAAATAAAGTTGGATTGGATTGTGTTTTATGTTATTTATTATAATTATTATAGTTTATGATAGTTATGATAATTTCAGGTTATATTAGGCCAGCAGAGAAGGCCTTGCTGGCCCTGACGGCCCGCCACTGGTCAGTAGTAACAAATTGTTATTTCCTCTATGATTAACATGATAAATGAACTATTTTTCTTCTATTATTAATACCTTTCAAAAGACAAGTTGCTCCATACTACTGATTGAAAATTATACCATATGTCATTACATCATGGCTTACCTTGCAAATGTCACATGACCAAACTGGAAAACGTATTGGCCATGATTGGATATTATCTGAGCCCTGACCAAGTATGGGCGTGTTTGATGTTATTTTCAGATAGCAAGTGAGAAAATGTGTTTTAAAGGTATTAACTGTAAGTAAAAAGTAATGAAAGGATCAACTTATCTTTGGTAAAATTATTGAATTTTAAATCATTAGAATAATTTAAGAACTTTTTACAGAAATGTTAAGTAAAGTGTCATTTTCATGCCTTGCTGCCATATTGTGGTATATGTGTCACTTTTGCAACCATTGAGGCATGGGTTCAATATGTATCCCTGTGAATAGCAAGTCAATAGGTTTACAGTAATTGAAAAAAAAACATGTAGCATACTGAAACAGAATTTAATCTATTTCAAGGGTGAATGGGTGCATTTAAAATCAGGTGAGTTTTTATAAGTTATGTAAATCAGTATATGTTGCCTTAATAGCTAAATGAGTACTTGACATGTTTAGCTGTTTTCAGCAGTGAAAAGGTAATATTTTGTCCACAATTAATTTTCTAATTTCATTATTTTTTTCACATAGTTAACACATTTAAAACGCATTTTGTGACTTGCCGTCAACTAAAATGACATCCCATGTGTTCAAGGCTCAGGTAATGACCAATCCGGGCTCACCTTTTTTCCTGCTTTGGTCACGTGGAGTTGGAAACTGGAACGTGATTGGTTCTTACTATGTCCTGTGCCGTCGTCTTCAGTCGACAGCAAGTGTCAAAGTGGGTTTTTAAAAGTGACAAAAATAGTTATCGAACCAAGTGCTTCAAATGGCTGAATAAGTACGAGTTTAAAATGTCGCCCACCGTGGCTTGTTCTGTTGTAGAGAGGGAGTGCATGTTTACGTGACGAGCCAGCAGTGAAAGAGTTAAAGCGGAGCCTGTGTGTTGCCGAGCAGCGCGGACCGAGTCGCTGGGAGATGATCGAGGCGCATCAACAGCGATTCCCCGCCGGACGAGCGGCGCACATCAGCTACAACTGTTGAATGTTTCCCGCGGGTTTCAGAAAAGTTCCAGCATCCGAAGGTTTGGCAAGGAGCGCGGCGTGCAGGCGCCAGGACTGCCAAGTGAGCCGGATTCGCTCTTGGTTGGCAAGCAAACAAGTGGTTTCGCCGCGATGACGTTTTGACCCGAGGAGCAGCGCGCAGTTTTGACGATGATCAGCTCCGTGTGCGTTTCGTCTTACCGGGGACGCAAGTCAGGCAACAAGCCTCCGTCCAAAACATGCCTGAAGGAGGACATGTCAAGGGGCGAAGACTCGGATAAGATCATCATCAACGTGGGCGGCACCCGGCACGAGACGTACAGAAGCACCCTGCGCACCTTGCCGGGCACCCGCCTGGCGTGGCTGGCCCACCCGGAGCCGCAGGTGGGCTCGGAGGAGTCGTGCAACTCGACGCTGCCCCCGCCGAGTGCCAGCAGCGCCGGCGGCGGCGGCGGGGAGTTGTTCTTCGACCGCCACCCGGGTATCTTCGCCTACGTGCTCAACTACTACCGCACGGGCAAGCTGCACTGCCCGGCGGACGTGTGCGGGCCGCTCTTCGAGGAGGAGCTGGCCTTCTGGGGCATCGACGAGACGGACGTGGAGCCGTGCTGCTGGATGACCTACCGGCAGCACCGCGACGCCGAGGAGGCCCTGGAGACCTTCGAGCCTCCCGAGCCGGACGACGAGGACGACGACGGCGACGCGTCGCGCCGTTTCGGCATCGAAGAGTGTCCGGACAGGTCCAGGGGCTGCTGCGAAGTTTGGCAGCCCAAAATCTGGGCCCTCTTTGACGACCCCTACTCGTCCAAGGCGGCCAGGGTGAGTTTGGGAAGAGACGCGCAACACATGTTGCTCAACAACAGGTAGCTTTAATTGGTCTCTTGGGATGGCCCGAGGTGCACAGTGACAAAATTTAGTCATTGTCTTAATATATCGCACTTTTGAAATGAGTCGGTTTGACTTCAAGCTTAACTATTGCATCCGTCCGTTATCTTGATCGCTTATTCTCACGAGGGTCGGGGACGTGCTGGATCCTATCCCAGCTGTCTTTGGGAAACCCTAAACTGTTTGCCAGCCAAGTGAGGGCACACAAAGACACACAATCTTTGGCGTTTCAATAACACTTGGGGGCAATTGAGAGTCACCACTTTACCTACCCTGCTTGTTTCTGAAGTGTGGGAGGAAACTGGAGTGAACGGAACAAACCCACATGGGCACGGGGAGAACATGCAAATTAATAACAGTTTGTGTTTCACAGGAACAGCATTTAAGTTTGATCTGAGGTATGTGCAATGAAGCTAAACTGTCTAACAATAGAAAGTAAAATTGCATCCAACAATTGTTTTTACGATACTCTATTATTAATTAGATCACGGCCGATTATATTTACTTTTATGTATTTGGGTTACAACAGAAAGATAGAAAAATGTAAGGGCCATGTTGTTGTTTGTTTTTTTTAAGTACTAATTAAACACTAAACATGAATCATTCACATTGACACTTTATCTATATAATGTTATCTTAAAAGGCTGCTACGTCAAGGCTTTCTGTTATAGGTGACGAGTAATGTTCCCTCTAATTTTTTATGGTTCTGGAAAGAGACACATACTGTCTGAATGCAGTGAGGACCACTTTAAGCAACATCAGCTGTGCAGGCAGTTGCCACACGACCAGTGTCACACGACGCCTGTTCAAAACTTTGGATCATATCAAGCAACATGTCTTATTAAAAATGAAGTTACATAGCCATTTTAATTACTTTTAAGATAAGTAATTAAGCTTACTTCATTTAATATGCAGTGATTACTAATATGTCTGTGCTGTCATCTAGTTAGCCAGGGTGTATATTTTACACTTTTTTTTTCATTCTGCGCGATGTCATTGAGTTCACAAATCAAAGGTATATCTTTTACCACTTTGAAAAGAAATTGAAAAATTTAAACACTAACTGTTATGAAAAAATCTCAAATGATCATAAACCTGCCACTGACAGATGATGAGTCCAGGTGTACGCGTCCTCTCACGGTACCACCCAAAGTCTGCAGGTATAGGCTGTAGCTCACCTGTGACTATAATGAGAGTAAATGCTCTCAAAAATGGATAAATGGTAAAAACAAAACCAGTTCTAGTATTCTAAATTCTTGAGGGATTGATGAAATGTCACAAACATGTGGGATTTTTTTTTTTTTAATGGAGAAGAACAATGCACAGTGTGTCTCATTTACCGCTAGCTTATGCTGAGCTTTGGCTGTCATCATTTTTTTGTGTGGGATCAGCAAAAAGGAAATAGTGTTTTTAGCGTGCAGAGAAAAGGCCCAAGTTCTTGTAGCACTTTTATGGTGGATACATTCATGTGTAAGTAGCATTTAATGTACACGTTAATGGCAGAAGAGCTAAGCCAGCTTTTAGTGGACTTCGTCTTTGTCAGCAAACTCAAACTTGATCACATTTCAGACATCGCCCTTTTACGGAAGCGCGGAACTTCCAATGTGGAGTGTTTTTAACTGGCAAACATATTCAGAGGGATTGGCAATTAAGTTTGTCATATTTACAATTATGTTCAAACAGTTAAGTAGAAAAGTCCATTTGAGTTTATTTTAACATGTGCTCAAATGTACTTGTACCCTAAATGCTAAAACATACCATTATTTGGCAGAATACCTTGGGATTGACTTCTACTTGTGCAAATAAAAAAAAATTATATACAGTATTTTGCATTTGGTCTATGTGCATAGAGAATTCATTATCCAGTGGCGCTATGGGAAAAATTGTTTTTAATTTAGCCAGCAAGTACGTTTGAACTAAGTTTTTAGCGGACCAGTGCATCCAAATGTCATATCGAATCAGCATACTTGTAGAATACATACTAGGCTCCGGCCTTCCTGTGTGGAGTTTGCATGTTCTCCCCGAGCCCGTGTGGGTTCTCTCCGGGCACTCCGGCTTCCTCCCACACTCCAAATACATGCATGGCAGGCCAATTGGACATACTAAATTGCCCTTAGGTGTGATTGGGTGCGTGAATCGTTGTTTGTCTCTGTGTGCCCTCCGATTGGCTAGCAACCTGTTCAGGGTGTCCCCCGCCTACTGCCCGAAGTCAGCTGGGAAAGGCACCGGCAAGCCTGTGACCCTTGTGAGGATAAGTGGCTCTAGAAAAAGGAAGGTTTATTGTCATTATTATTATTAATATTATTATTTAATGTTTTTATGTTTGCATTGTGTCGAGGCTTTCCCCCTTCTAACTGCACAACTGGTGTGTGCCTGTGTGTATGTGTGAGAGAAAGCGAAAGTGTGCTCATACTTCTCTGGTGGAAACTTTAAACATGTGGAAAAGATTTATTAGGATGACTACTGAGGCGCATTGCTGCCACACAGACACACACAGACACACAGCCCTTTCTATTTATCCTCTGGGTCCATGGATCTGATGCTGACATGCTTCATCACGCACTTAGTTTGTTCAAATTGCAGATACGGAGCCAGTCAAAAACGTGTGGCTACCAACAAGAATTGTCGCCACATTAAATTCTCTGCATATCCTCTTATGGAGCACGTTTACATATTTTTTATGGTCTGTGTACTCTATAACCTAACGTGTTTACATCATATTTATTAGCCCAGGCACCTCCAACGCATCGTATTCACAACACAACAGCTTTTGAGCATGACTGACACATATTTGGTAGGTAGCCCGAGAAGCTAATGTAGCAATCTAGATGCAGTGGAGATTGCATCCAAGACAGTCACATGATATGCTTACTGTAAATATGCTACATAAGAGACCCTGGCAATTATATATGTTGTAAATATGATACACAATAGGTGCTCAGACTGCTTATTGAGCTTTTAGACTCTTACACTTCAACATCATCATCATCTACCAGTCACTTGTTTAAAAGGTACTTTTTTTTTCCTATATGTAACCTTCTTTTAAGGTACTTTTTGTTCAAACATAACATTTTTGTAAAAGTAATCAAGCTACACGATTTAGGGCCTTGGACCTGCCAATGTGGAGTAAACATTTTTGATTGGGCTTGGAACATATTTGCAAATACGTATGAAAGCTTTTAAATATGTTTGTACTTCCTAGTACGTAGATATTTTCTAGTAGGAATGTTAAAAGGACAATAGCAGACGGCAGAGTTGTCCCGGGTTGCTCAAGCTATCAACAGTCCTTGTGGCTCAATAATTCTTACTGTAACAATATTCAGAATGATCATTTTTAACGGGCCTACTAGCACTACTGTGAGAGGAAAAGCGAGAGATAGAGAAATGAGGAAGTCACACATACACACCATTTACCTTAGTTGACTTGAAAGCAGTGGTAGAGTTTCATCCTAAAAGGGAGATGAGTTGCTACACAATAAGTAAACACATTCATGAAATACACGCACAGGCAGACATATTTATCCAGCTGCAGGATTATTTATTTAGCCGGGGCAATACAATTTGTTCAGGCTTTTAGTAAACAATCAAGGCACGGTGCTCATGATGTAAAGGCAAACGTGTTCATTCAAATTTCTGACTGACTGCCATATTTTTATTGAAAAAGGGACGCAATGGCTTTTGATTCTATTTTCCTCTTTGTTTGCATGATGTTATACACTCTTCATTGATCACTATGCTCAATTTAAGACAAGATGCTGTTCTGTAATGGGACCTGAAAAATGAAGGATTTCTTGTCGAAAAGCACACCCCAAACTTAACATATGTTTACTGTGTAAAAAATCACCCCCTCAAACGTAACTTCATATAACAGACCTTTTCGCTGTGATGAAAGGAAATGTTATTGGTATAAAACGTAGAATATTTGGAAAAGTGCGCATTTTTCGGGTGAAAAGTGACTGTTGAGAAATGTACTAGTAATTGAAAGATAAAAACTATTGCAATAAGAAAAAAAATAGTGGTGAAAAAAGTGCAAATCTATGGTGGAAAAATCTCTACGTAAGAATTTGCTACCTAAGAATTGTGTGATTGTTGAAAATAGAGCACAAGGTGAAATAACTGTGTTGAACATCTAGAAATGCAAATGGGAACACTTTTTTTTCATGTCCTATCGAGTGTTAACAGGAATCAGGCTGAAAAATGATGACTTTGAAAACTAAGAAAGTAAAGAAAAATATTAGCCCAGGAAGTGTGAATTTTAAGAATATACTGAAGTTTGACTGATTTAAATCAGTCAAGACTTGTAAATGTAGTTGAATGCCACAATATGGTGGAATAAAAAGCTATAATAATAATAATAATGATGATGATGATGACGATTATAACCCTCATGGGAATAAGCAGGATAGATGATGGATAGATGGATGGTTAATCATAATAATGGTAAAAGAATGGTAGAAAAACATGTAAATGATTTCAGCATTCACACAATATCAGAAAAATTGCTGAAACAATGTGAGAAGAATCGGTTAATTTATGGATAATACATCTTTTGTTTATGAAATATATTAAAAGTAACCACAGCAATTATATTGAAAAATTCCTTCCTTTTGGTCTTTTTCATTGAATATCAAACAAACTCTCGTTTTATAGCTATTTGTTTTGGTACTGCTGTATGTCCATACTGAAGAAGGAAATTCAACTTCAACTATTTTACTACACAATATTTAGTCACCCGTTTTTAATTTTGCATTTGACAATTACTCGGTATTAAAAAAAAAGAGCTAAAACCAAAACTAATACAATTAAACAAAACCATAGCATTTATTTAAGAAATAGAAACTAAAAAGAGTTGGAATTTCCCAAACAAAAGTCAAAATGAAATAAAAAGGAACTGCAATAATAAATCCCAAACCATTATAACCTTTTTGTAGGGTCTCTTTTGTGTTTGCAAACATTCTTCGGATGTCCGCCTGCATGACACAATACTGCTGAGCTCCGGTGCGATGTTTTCTCACCAGGGAGTGGCGCTGGCGTCCCTCTTCTTCATCCTGGTGTCCATCACCACCTTCTGCCTGGAGACCCACGAGGCCTTCAACGAGCTCCAGAACCGTACGGAGCTTGTTCTGGTGGGCAACGTGACGCGGACCGAGGAGCGCTTGGAGATGGTGACCAAACCTGTGCTCACCTTGGTAGAGGGCGTCTGCGTGCTGTGGTTCACTTTTGAGTTCCTCGTTCGGATCGCGTGCTGCCCAAACAAGCTGCTATTCGTCAAGAACTCGCTGAACATCATCGACTTCGTGGCCATTCTGCCCTTCTACTTGGAGATGTGTCTGAGCGGCCTGTCGTCCAAGGCGGCCAACGACGTCCTGGGCTTCCTGCGGGTGGTCCGCTTTGTGCGCATCCTACGGATCTTCAAGCTGACCCGGCACTTTGTGGGTCTGCGCGTGCTGGGGCACACGCTCAGGGCGAGCATCAACGAGTTCCTGCTGCTCATCATCTTTTTGGCTCTGGGAGTTCTTATATTCGCCACCATGATTTACTACGCCGAGCGAATCGGAGCCAGCCCCAACGACCCCACGGGGGCCCACCACACACACTTCAAGAACATCCCCATCAGCTTCTGGTGGGCCGTGGTTACCATGACCACACTAGGCTATGGGGACATGTACCCGCAGACGTGGCTGGGCATGATGGTGGGGGCCTTGTGCGCCCTGGCCGGGGTGCTGACCATCGCCATGCCCGTGCCGGTCATCGTCAACAACTTCGGCATGTACTACTCGCTGGCCATGGCCAAGCAGAAGCTGCCCAAGAAGAAGAATAAGCACAACCCCAATCCTGAGGCTCAGACGGACTCTGCGTCCTTCGGCAAGTCGGACAGCAACTCGTGCAGGGAAAGCACTCAGAGCGACACGTGTCCGCTGGCGGCCGACGACAGCCGAGCAGGTCAGGCCGCCGTTCTCCATCTAGGGGTGTGCGAGAAGATTTAACCCTTTAGGTGCCTGTCATTTTCAGAGCTCCTTTTATCCTACTAAGTGAAAGAAAGAAAAAAAATCCAAAATATACCGTACCTTTATATGTCCTAGGGCTGTAGCAATCGAATATTTTGATTTTCATTTGGATTCTGTTTTGATTAAGACTTGACCATCATAAAAATAAGGCAGAAAACCCGCTATTTTTGTAATGTAATGTACTATTCTCCAAAACTGCAGCCTTTGCATTTTGAAAATTGCAATTTTAATACACTGTGATGGCAATTTGATTAACTTCGATTAACTGTTCAGCACTAACAGGAATGTTCACCGACCAGGTAAATGAGAAGTAAATATATCATATCAGAGGATCGCAGAGCATTAAATCTGCCACGTTCTGAATTTGTTGCAGAAAGAAAACTGGCTCTCAGGCACGTCTCATGCAGTAATCACTTGTCAGGCCCTGCGGGGGCAGTGGCTAAAAGCGTTGGCATTCATCTGGCGTTTTTGTGTGTGTGTGTGTGTGTGTGTGTGTGTGTGTGTTGCCGTCAGACTCCAAACAGAACGGCGACGCAAATGTGGCTCTTTCTGAGGAGGAAGGCTGCAGCCTCACCCAGCCGCTGTCCCCCAGTGACAAATGGTCCCTACGCTACCCTAAGGGGAGAGATCGTACCATGAAAGAAGCCACCTGCTTCCTGCTCACCCCCGGAGAGCCCAGCGTCCACTATGGTGACTTATTGCAACACACAGCATAAAGCTTAGGAGATGATACAAGGATCACCTTCATATTTCACACCAAATTGTCATTCATGTACACTGGGGGTGCACAGACATTACATATTGCTATAAAACTGATATGTGTATCCACTTTTTGTCACATTTTTGTTTGGTGGTGTGCCATGAGATTTTTAGAAGTTATTAAATGGTGACTTGGCTTAGATTGGTAATCATTGCTCGAAAGGATGACAAACCATGGTAATATCGTGTAAATAGGATCATTTTGAGGCCCATAGACTATTGCATATGCAGTAGAACTCTATTTTCATGACCAGCCTAAATCCTACACGGTGTATCTCTGCGGCGGCGGAATAGACCAGATGTTGGTAGTTGTGCAAGTGCGTGCATGCCAGTGGAACTGCGCCGCTGCGGGAGTGAGCACAGCCGACATGAATTATAGTTAATCGAGGCTACTCTGTTCATTCACTTTAAATGTGTTCTCTACTTGGATTATTTGACATGTCATCCTGTTAGAATGGAAGATGGAAGCTGTTTTATTAGATATTGTATTGACAGTAATTAAGTAAAATAGCAAAGTGATTTCACCCCATCAGTCCTTTTGATATATGACATACAGATTAGAAGAGCCCACATTGTTTCGATATTTTCAGTCAGTAATGTTTAATGCATTGATGGACTTACTATCTGTTTAGGCTCTGAAATGTCAAATGTCATTTGAATGTGCTATGTGTTTCGCCCGTAAGTTAGCCGGCGCTATTGCCAGAGTTGCAAGGACGAGTCACGCCAGCTGCTACGGCACCACCTCTGCGACGCACATCTTCAAAGTAAAAGCTTAGAAAGGCTACTTGCATCGTCATACATGTATAAATGTGATGTGTTTATTTTAAAGGAGGGAACACAGCAGAACACATACAAAAACTACATATGACCCACGGGTCATAACAATAAATATAAATATAAAATTGTGGCTATACAAAATGAATGTATGAATGGTTCACACACCATTATGTATCAATGTATCAAGGTGCAAAGAACATTACATCGTGCATAAACATTGTACATCTAGATCATTAGATGTATCGCATTGGTAGCCAATAAATAGGCAGCGTGTATCACCCCCCGTCACACCCATCAGCACCAAAAAAAACTCCATATGGGAGAAGAAGCTCTATATTTGGAAACCCATCCACTTCCTCAGCTCTAGTTGGACCGCTTGACATTTGCCAAGTAATGGCCCTGAAAAATTACAGTTTTTCCGAATAATTTTCCTGATGAAGATCATTAAAATATTAAAAGCTGCAACAACAATTGCCCATTTACTGTAATTTGGCTCCAGCGAGACTACTTGATGTTTTTTCCCCAACCCTGATTGCCTATTACAAGCAAATGCTTCCGAGAGCAGCCCTTAGATGTGTTGAGTGTCACGTAGTTTCTCCAGCCGTTGTAGAATGAAAAAGGCCCTTTTTGTGAACGTAGTTGTCAAATAACATGCTCACAAGCAAAAAGCCTTAGAAAGCAGAGCAAAAGCACAACCTCACCAAACTCAATCTGAGAGAGATGGGAGGAGAGGAGTAATTCAATTGGGAGTCGTGCGCTCAATCCATGATGCCCATTATAGTTCGTGTTGAGAGTAACGCGCTACAAAAGTAACACAATTACCATGGCATTACCGTAGCAGCCATTCAGCCGCCCATTTTCGTCTTCTCATTTGGGGCGTGATAAGTAATGATGTTAATATAATACCCAATAAATATGCTGTACCAAATTATAATGAATTGAATTTGAATTACTAATTCATAGTTTTGTTTTTTTTTTTTTATGAAAATAATAGCTATGTTGACTTTATATCAATGGTTTCTAACCAATTGTGCAAAGTTAACATTTAAAGTAGAATAGAATATCCTGGGGCGTTTTGTTTTTGAGGACTCTAATTTCTCAACCTGGCAAGGCGATGAGACAGTATGACGTTCTTTCAGCCCAGTATTTTATACAATTATCCAAATTGTTGTTATCATGTTCTCCACTCTGGCTGCTGTCCACGTGGATACAGCCTAAACAAAGACTTGCATAATATTATCTGAAATCAAAATGACCTATTCTTGCAAAAATAATTTGTGACCGAGCAATCTATTCTTTCTAAATGAAAACATTGGTCAATGATAATGTATCAAAATGATCTTCAAACTGTGAGAATGGTGTCTGAAAATGATATTCAAAGCACATTTGATATCCAGAAACAATATTACAGCCAGGCCAACCGAGTGATGCAGAGAGCCGCATGAACGTCAACGACTTTCCATATCCTCGACCGCCCTGGCATGATTGCCACTAAAAGGTCTCCATTAAGGGAAAGGACTGAGAGTGAATGTCTCCCCTTGGAAACGGCAGTGGAAACGCCGCTCTTTGCTTCCATTCCAAACTGCTAGGGGCAAAAGGGCAAAAAGCGAAATCCGTATTAATCTTGTCTATTTCGTTTCTCGTTCTTTTGATTGATTTGGATATTTGTTAGCATAGATTTACAGTCACGTAATCAAGTACCCAATTAAAAGAAAAAAGTGGCACTATCATCCATCTGCTCTGGCTGTTTTTGTACCAAGGCTGTTATCATGTTATATACTGTAGATAAGCATGCAATTTGTTTGCAGATTAACTTACATTTCAGCAATGCGCATTGCATACACATATTGTTGAAAAAAGACCATTAGTCCATTTTCTTATGAATACATATTAAGGACCAAATGAAAACGATACATCCATCCACCCTCACTAGGGCCCCGCAAGTGCAAAAAAGTTGTCGTTAGCACACAGTTGTTGTCCGTGCATTGCTGCAGGTAAAAATCTGGCAATGAAACTTTACTTTGGGTCGGTGCCCTTGTTCCTTGCCACTCTTGAACATTAGCAGCACGGTCAAGATTAGTTTCAAGTAGCTCATGACTAACTGAGTGAATATTGACGCTCAACTTTGCTAGAACTACTGACAGAATGCTGTTAGCCATTAGCATCACAATTTTCTGTCAAGTATTTTTGTTTTTCAACCATTAAAAAAAACAACCTAAATATAAGGGAACATATATCATTTTCCATTGTCATGTTTCACAATGTTGCTATGTCATTATGTTTGCCCTGCATTTGTGAGCTTCCTTTCTTAAAGAGTGTCTTTGTGTGTCTTCGCAGATATTTGTAAAGACAAGACTACGCCTTCTGCAAACTACACTAAACCAGATGGACCGCTGACCGGATGCTGACTGACTAGGAATGGGGGGAGGGAAAATATGAACTCATATTTTTTTTTGCCCCTTTTTAGGAAGGATGCTTGAATCAGTTCTTAGGGTTGATGTTCCCCTCTATACATACTAAGTTGGATATTAGTTGCAGATTTTAAAATGTAAATAACACATGTTTTAAAGCATGTTTTGCATGTACGAGTGTAATATAAGCCGGTCATAATTTTTGTAGCATTTTTTTTTTATTTAATATGATGTGCTAACTTTGTTTGCCTACCTCTGGTTTACAGCCTTTTTCTTTTCTTTTTTTTTTTTTTAACTATGCAGCTATTTCACCCAGTTGGACAGTAATTGTTAATTGCCCTTTAGCTTTGACACCAACTACAAGACAAAACTCAAACAATAAATCAAATGCAATACTGTCATGAATTCAATGTAGTTCCGCTGCTCAGTGCTGTACTGTGATTGGTCAGTGGGCGTTTTTGTAGAGTGACAGTAACTGTGAACTAGGTTTAGATCGAAAAAAATATTTTGTTTTTAGCATTTACTGTCAGGGCTTGGGAATACTCTTGGTATCATGCATATTGCAACATTTGTAAAGGCATAGCTTTCATACACTTTGATTTCATTTGATTCTAGAAATAAATACTGTCAGGTCTAAGGAATACTTTTGTCACCATGCACAGTGCAACATTTGTAAAGGAATACCCTTCATACACTTTGATTTGATGTGATTCTAAATATATATATATATATATATATATATATATATATATATATATATATATATATATATATATATATATATATAATATATGTGGCGCAATATCGTCTGCCTGTGACATTTGCTGTAAAAAGCTGGTTGAGTCAGGACCAAATTTGAACTCACGCGGTAGAAAATGGCATTCCCGAGGCTGGATTCACATTGCATGCTTCAAGTTTTGCACTGTTACATCATGGTCGGGTAAATGGAGGGGGAAAAAAATGGATGTCCTATCATTGGAATCAACCATCTGCAGGTTGGATAATGAAGACAAATAATTACACTCGTAAATCTATATCTATAGCGAAAACATAGACAATTAAATGTGGTCTACATATAGTGGGTGTAAAAAGTCTACACAACCCTATTCAAATGCCAGGTTTTTGTGATGATGAGACTTAGCCATTTCAAAACATTTTCCATAATACGTCATTAATACCTGAATAAGTCAATGATGGGTTTTTTTCAAACTACATTTCCCAAACACATGTAAGAAAATGTGTTAGAGTCTAATGAAACACAAGTTGCACCTTTAGACCATAAGTCCAAAAGCTGTGGTTGGCACGAAAACAAAAATGCCATATTTACGATGAAACTTGGCGCTTTGAGGCTGTTTTTCTCCAGCTGAAAGTGGCGCATTAGTCAACGTCAAAGGAATTGCGAATAGTTCAAAACATCTACCAGTGTTTGTGTGCCTGCGTGTGTGTGTGTGTGTGCGTGCGTGTGTGTGTGCGTGCGTGTGTGTGTGTGTGTGTGGTGGCGTGAGTTCAAATCCAACTGGCTCTGGCCTTCCTGTGTGGAGTTTGCATGTTCTCCCTTAGCCTGCATGGGTTCTCCAGCTTCCTTCCACACGCTAAAAACATGCATGGAAGGTATATTGGACATACTACATTTTTCTTAGGTGTGATTAGGTGCATGAATGGTTATTCATCTCTGTGTGCCCTGCAATTGACTGGCAACCAGTTTAGGGTGCGTGTCCCTCCTACTGCCCAAAGTCAGCTGGGATAGGCACCAGCAAGCCTCCGACCCTTGTGAGGATGTTGTGGGGTCACCCGGGGCTTGCAGTACCAAAAAACTATGGGTCCCAACAGTTTGGAGCCCCAAAAATCGTGCAATCAAAAGGACAAATTAAGTTTAAGGTTCAAACTGCATTTACAAGACATGAGCAACAACAACAGATATTAACATATGTCACAGTAAAATGTATTAAAATAGAATGAACTGTCATGCAAGCATCCGTCATATTCATGTCGCAACCACTGATATAACAAAGTACTTCAGGAGAAAGGGCCACTTTTCTTTCACCATTTAAAAACCTCTATTAATCTACTAATAATCAGACAATATTAACATTACTGTTGATCATAAACATTTGCAATTTTCCATCCGGTAAAAAAAATTCAGCTCATTTATATGCTTTACAAAATCATCTCATGGGCCGGATTAAAGCCATTTGAGAACTGGCCCGCCACAGACGCCACTAAATCAGAGGCCATATCTGTCAAGTAACACAAGCTTACCTAAAACTATCCTCGACACAGAGCCAACAGACCATAAGCAGCATTATGTTTCATGCCGATGAAACCCACTGCAAATTCCCCCGACAACCGGTACAACAAACTAATACGGTTTGCTTGACACAAAGAATAGCGTTAGCTAACTTAGCATGAACTTAAGACAGACTTATTTTGCCCAGCTAGCTATAACTTGATTTATCTCCCTCATTCTTTTCTGCTATATCCCTGCCGCTGGCGAATAACTTTCTGATATCCATCTCAGAGTTAGACTTTAAATCAATTCAAAATAATATTTTTAACACGTTGTAAACTTAGCGACTTCTTGCAGTGATTCTCATCACCTGCTTCTTCATTGCGCGCTCACGGAAGTGATATCAGCTCCATGTGAATGACTTACCATATTAATTAGCCTTATGTGCATTGTTTATATGGAGTGAGTACACTAGCAATGAATTACTATACTAACTAGTATGTGGCATGTGCGCTCTGAGGAGACTTTGTTTTTATCTGTGACATTTTTACCAGAGCACTGCTATTAGTTTTGTAGCATGTGCACCAGTGAAATCTGTCTGCCGACGCAGCTGGTTGTAAAGGACTTTAAGTAATGGCTGAAACGAACGGCATTGGGATGATTTTATTTTGAAGTTACTCTCGGAAACATGGTGTTAACAATGATCTATTTGTCCTCTACTTGATCCCGATCTTTACCTCACGCGTGAGCAGCATTAATGTAAACAAAGTTGTGTTCTTTTTTTACTTGATTGACGTTCTTCTTTTCACGCAAGATCAAAAAAACATTGCGGACGAAGTTGTCAAAGTCGTCAAGTTTTGTTGAATCAAAGAGTAAGACGGCTGATGATTAATATTTTGATGCCAAAAAACACTGCATCTGAGAGGCAACACGTTGATTTAAAAGTATGTGTCCCCGTCAAAAACTTAGTGTCTGGGACGCAGGGACGCCGGCATATATATATATATATATATATATATATATATATATATATATATATATATATATATATATATATATATATATATATACATTCGTATATATACATACATTCGTATGCTCGTTCCATTGAAGCCTCCTGTCGAGTGATGCAGCTGGACTATGTGCTGTAAAGTAATCTGATTACTTCCTGTGTCGAAAGCAGCTGTTGTTAACAGTTGCATTACAAATTGTATATGTAGAGTAGTCCTCCTTACAGTCTACCCTTGCGGCCTTATGTTTATGACAAATTATGACAAATTCCTTCAAATCGATGTGTAGACATTGTGTATGAAAAACACAGTTGTACTGTTTGTACAGTATGTAGCGGCCAGATGTTCTTTATCTTTTTGGGTTTTGTAACATTTCAATGTATGTGTGTGTATATATATATATATATATATATATATATATATATATATATATATATATATATATATATATATATATATATATATGCATTCTCTACTGTATATGACATGTATGTACCATGAATGAAGAATGTATTATTTTGATAATGACAAAGAAGCACATCTGTTATATGCCGCATTTGTGTGCGTATAAAGTTGTCCTGTGTTTCTATGCACACGTGAATTAAATACACTCCCCTTTAAGCGCATTGTCGCATAAAATAAAAAGAAAAATGTTTTCATCCCGTATGGAATCAATCGCGTGTTTTTTTGGCAGCAGATAAATACACTGGAACCACACAGGACTGGAACCTTTTCTTGTCTCAACCTTCAAGAACTTCTAGGTCTTCTTCTTCTAGGTAGCACTTATTAAGGAATGGAACCTTTCCTTGTCTTAGTCTACTAGAACTTCTAGGTCTTCTTATTCTAGGTATCGATAGTGCAGGCCTCTTGCTCTGCTTTCTATTTTGTCTATATGTCTATAGTATAGGTGTGTGTGTATGTGTATAGGTGTGTTTGTGTATATGAGAGTGAGTGGGTTAAGAGGTGTGCAAGCAATGTGTTTTTATAAGATAACATATCAATATATAATTATTCCATCAATTAAATTGGTGATACAATGGTGCTTTGAGATGATTGTATTATCTTTTCCTTTTAAATCAATTGAAATACAATTAATTAGTTGCCTTTGTGTCTTACTATTGACTAGAGTCGAGAGACCGGTCCTTTGTTTGACTGTATGCGCAATGACAGACTGATGTCCATTGTCGAACTGTGTCCTAACATAAAATTGTGACCAGTTGCTGTTTGTGGAGACATTCCCTGATATTGACCTATGAAGGAGACTATATCAAAAATAGATGGTGAAACATGCAGTTTCTGTGCATGCCGGATTGTGCAATGAAGGTATAGAAGGTGTGCAGTGGACATCGCCATGGTGATATGTAATAGCAGGCCGCATTAATTGCTGTGCACAGACGAACACACAGAAAAATCGTGGTCTCTTTTCAAACCTGAAACCACAAAGCAGCAATAAAATGCATTTCCTCTCAATTAATTTGATAATGTCACTAATTGAGTTTAAAGAACGGCTAATCTGTTTTCTTGCCAACATGTGGCGGTGTAATTAATGCAAGTGTGCGTGTGCATGTCCGCACTTCAGTACAATACAATACAATGACTACAATGGAGATGAATGGCATTAGCTGTCTGCAGAGCTCATAGAAGGAGATTGTGCCGTTTGTGTTCACTAATTAGAATAAGAGCTGAGATGACGTTAACACACGGATAATTACCCTTTTATGTTTGTTTTACTTCTCAACTGTTTGATTAAATATGTTTAGCCAACCAGAGCAGCACTATGTCACCTTCAAATCTTCAAATCTATCTATCTGCCAAGGTATCATCCATCCAAACTTGTTTGAGGACTTGACTATATGTACATGTGACAACATAGCTTTATCCAGCCCTTGCATTCGTCTGTGTTTTTTTTCGAAAGTGAATGAAAACAACAATAACAAATAACAAAACTACATTCACTTATGTGCACCTTGGACTGGTGCTGCATTGGGATTAGCCAGTCCAGACTTCATTAGTTTGACATCATGCAGCTATTTTATCTAAATTATAACAGAAGTTATCCACCCCTAGAGATTGCTGATGGTTCTGCACCCAAATGACTGATATAATTCTTAAAATCAGACAAGCTTAGGAATATGAGTAGGAAGAGGAATGTGAGAAGAAGAAAATGAACTGTCAAACTTGATTACCCTCTTAAATTGTTTCCCCTTCTTTTCACACTATGTGCTCTTCTTTTCCGTTGACGGTCGTCATGACGATAGGGAACACAGTTTCCATGGTGAGGGGATCAGCCCGAGCCGCGGTGCCGTGTGTTCCGCCGGTGAAAAATGGACCATGTTGACTTCTTGTGGAATATTTTTTTTCACCCCCAGTGGCTTCAGTGAGCTGTAATAATAGCACTCGTCCTTTTTTTTCAATTCCATTAAAACACTCAAAGGACTAATCACCTATCAGTCAAGGCTCATACATAAGAGTGTACAAAGACAAAACTGGCCGCCAATCAATCAATGTCAAGGTAAATAGACAGTTCACAAACAAAAGACTGGTCACTGGCCAGGCACACGATCTTTTAATTCTCCAAGTGGCCAGTTCACAGCAATGATATATATAGATATAGATATAGATATAGATAGATAGATAGATAGATAGATAGATAGATAGATAGATAGATAGATAGATAGATAGATAGATAGATAGATAGATAGATAGATAGATAGATAGATAGATAGATAGATAGATAGATAGATAGATAGATGAGATGCCCATCTATGACAATTCCTCGTGGCCAACTTTACGACATTGATCTCTTTCTTTCAACGATGTGGTTTAGTCAAACATACCTCTCCACTTAATATGTAATCAAACTCTTGTTTAATACCAGCAAGGCGCACAATATCAACATACTTAGTTCACAATAAGCTCAAAGCAGCTTGCCAAAGTACTTCACGGTGAGCTAAACAGCCCACTGCTGACCATAATAACAACTGTAGCCAAAATCAAAAAAGAAAAGAAATCAATGAAGCCCTGTAAGCAGTAATGGAGATGTAACGATCTGTGAAGAGCATAAGAATTATTCCTCTCTGAGCGTTTCACCTAAAGGGATTCGTCCCGTCCCCCCCCACCACCACCACCACAAAAGCATCTATTCTCTGCGGAAGGCTAATGGACACCACGCTCTTTGTGCGTGCGTCTCTTCGTTCTATGATAGATTTGACGTCAGCATTTGGGGCCAAACTTTTGTGAGTGTAATCTGCTGCTCGTCCTGTTTTGAGGTCAGTATGGGATGGATGGATGGATGGATGGACTATATCTACAACCTCGATTATTGTGAAACAGGAAAGAAAGACAGTACAGCAGTCCCTTGCTACTTCGCACCTCTCCTATTGTGCCCTCAGTGCATCACTGATTTTTTTTATTTCAAAGGATCCTAACCTCAAAGCAGCACATAATGAACTGAATCCTATCGTGTTCTCTGAGGCAACAGCTCTCATACACAGTCTTGTTTAATAAAGGCACTTTTGCTTCAAACTAAATCACTGCTTTTTGCTTCAAACTAAATCACTGCTTTTCTACATCTAGCACTATATAAGGACGGCAAGCAAAAAGCATACTAGCACGGCCGCACCTATGTATGACAAACGTGCAGAACCTACCATGCATGTGGAGAAGGGTGGGTAGTGGGCAGATATAGAGAGACGTTCTTTCATACAAAATCGGGTGCCATTTATTAAATGATATATTTCATCAATGAAAAAAAGTCTCATTAATTCAATGTTTCATTAATTAATTAAAATACTGTACATGAATTAATTGTACTTTATTTAATGAAACATTTATTGAAATTAAAGACACTTTTAAATACGTTTGTTTCAATGAGTTTTGGCACTTTCGGGGGGGGGGCGGGGGGTGCTACTTCGCCATTTTTTATTTTTCCCGGGGGGGGGTTCTGCTCCATTACCTGCGAAGGGATTAGTGTGCAAAGATTTGCAAATTATCTTCAATCTATATTCACCTGAACTGAGAGCAAAGGCAACAAATTTAATGTTTTAAATGATAAACTTTATTGTTTTTGAGCAAATTTTTGCACATTTGAAAATGTCTGAGTGCAACATGTTTCACAAAATCCGGGACAGGGGCAACAAAATACATGGAAGGTTGAATGTTCAAAGCAAACATTCTTCTGGCAAACAGGTTAGTTGGGTATTGTCATGATTGGGTATAAAAGGAGGATCGCCACTTTGTCTGCAACTGCGTGAAAAAAATAGTCCATCAATTTAAGAGCAATGTTACTTCAATGTTTAATTGCAATGAATTTAGGGATTCCAAAATCTACAATGCAGATTATCGTCAAAAGATATGGCAAATATGGAGAACTTTCAAAAAACAAAATTGAATGCCCACGACGTTCGGTACCGGTAATGCGGTACCGCATTAAAAACCGATACCACCGATGGCATTGGTGGGAACAGCATGGGCACCTTACACATCTGTGTGTGGTTTTGTAGCACATGCTGCCATCCAAGCAAGGTCTTTTCCAAGGACATTCTTGTTTATCAGAAAGTATTATCAGAAAGATTCTTCCAAGCTACAGCGGCTTGGTGAACAGTGGAGTTCAAATCCACCTAGCACCGAGCTTATTGTGTGGGGTTTGCATGTTCTCCCCCGAGCCCGCGTAGATTCTCTCAGGGCACTCTGAATTTCTCCCACACTCCAAAAACATGCATGGGAGGAAATATTGGTCACAATATACATTATATATATTAGGCAACAGCAAACCTATGACCCTTGTGAGTATAAGCGGATGGATGGATGGATTCCAAGCCACATTGTGCATGTGTTAAAACAGTGTGGCTTCTTAGAGAGAGTCGGGTACTAGACAGACCTGTCCGCAGTCTAAACCGCTCTCCCATTGAGAATGCGTGTTGCGTTATGAAGTGCAAAATGGAGACCCTGGACAGTTGAACAATGGAAATTTGAACTAACTAAGCAGGAATGGGAAATAATTCTACCTACAAAGCTTCAAGAATAGGTGTCCTCAGTTCCGAAATGCTTATTGAGTGTTGTTAGAAGGAAAGATGACGTAACACAGTTGTGAACATGTGCCTGTCCCAAATTCATTCATGATTCAAGAATGTATTTGTCATATGCATAGTAATGGTAACAGAATGAAATTCTTATTCTGTTCACTTGCCTGAGCAGACTACATTCCATAATTGAAAAAAATAATAGGGTAGGCCATAAAACAAAAAAAACAAAAAAACAATAAAGCGAATCAGTTTAAACATTAAAAATCTGGTCTCTGTTGTATTCATTTGAATATAGGTTAAAGAGTTTTTGCAAATCATTTTTTCAAATTGATTATTTCATTGGAACCGGGGTTCTATCTATCTATCTATCTATCTATCTATCTATCTATCTATCTATCTATCTATCTATCTATCTATCTATCTATCTATCTATCTATCTATCTATCTATCTATCTATCTATCTATCTATCTATCTATCTATCTATCCATCCATCCATCCATCCATCCATCCATCCATCCATCCATCCATCATCCATTCATCCATCCATCCATCCATCCAATTTCTCTGGCCATCTAGCCCTGTTCTGTTGTACAAAAAGTAGAAGAGATGAAAAGATTATTCCACAATCATTTGGAAAGTATGCACATCTGGATTATGGGATGTGGAATTTTGTCTGACGTGCAAGGATGTTTTCCTAGGTCACATTTTTATCTGTACGGGCGGAAAAAAGACAGACCTGAGAGGAAAGAAGCACCTTGAATAAAAAGAAGGCACATGTGCTAGACATTCGAATTAATGAATAGTAACTTTTGCTGTTATTAAAGATAATGACTGCTATGCTTCAAAAAATGACCACACTGCAGTTATACAGAGAAGCTGAATGCCATTTTTTTTTTTTTGGGTTCTAATGCCACAAACTTAACCAGACCAACATTTTACCCCCACTAACAAGGTTCTATCGCTGTTCAATGTGCGCTACAGATTGGCTGACATTTTCATTTAACAACATTACTCGTTGGTTCATTCCAGAAATGAAAAAAGGTAAAGTGGTTCAACCGCTACAGCTAACATGAAAAGTCACCAAATCTTTCAAGAGAGCTTTGACTACTTGAAAGCCTTTGTTAAGCTCCTCGCCTCAGTATAGCGAGATCGTATTAGCAAACGTCGAGATGGCCTTCTGTCTCAAGAGGGAGAGAAAGCAAGACAGAGAGCTTGGCCATTACGAGTCGGCCTACAAATAAACCAACCATTAGCATGTACATTTTCCTCTGCCTCCGAAGTCCTTGAAATAGTGCCTCGTCCATTTAGACGCTCACTTCCTGACACATTGAAAGGAACCAATTAAAAATGGATAATAGACGTGAACAGCTCATGAATATTAATTAGCTCTTTTTTACTTCCGTCAGGAGCCCTCTTAATCTGGAGAAAACACAAAAAACTGGACCTGCTCTTTACTATAGAATCAATTGGATTTCAATCCAGACTTTACCTCCGCCACTTGAAAACATTAATGTTGTTCTTTTTGAGCCATTCTGGGGTAGATACAGTATGTTGATATGTTTGTGTCCTGTTGCATGACCCAAGAGCACTTTTGTTATCCTCCAGGATCTTCCGGTAAACAACAGAATTCATTTTTCCGTCGATCACAGCAAATGTCCTTGTCCTGAGGATGCAAAGCAGCCCCAGAACATCACACTGCCTTCGCCATGCTTTACTACTGGCACCTTGTTCTTTTTATCAAATGCTTATCAATATTTACACCAGATGTGACAGGCTTCACACTTTCCAAAAAGTTTGATTTTTGACTTAGCATTCAGCAGAATGCTCCTCAGTTCAAGCATTTGTGATTTTTTTTTCTGTTGTGAGAGCAATTGTTTTTCCCCGGGAACACTCTCATGGATGCCATTTTTGGACAGAGTTTTTCTTACAGTGGAGTCGTGAGGCCTACAGTTCTTTGGAAAAATGTCTCTGTTCTTTTGTGAGCTCCTGGATGAGTCGTCACACTCTTGGAGTGATCTTCATTGGTCGACCACTTCTGGGAAGGTTTGCCACTGTTCCCAGTTTTCTTCATTTGTGGATAATGGCTCTAACAGTTGTTCGCTTGGAAAGAGCGTTGTAACCTTTTGCAGACTGATAGACTCTTTAAAAAAAAAAAAAAAAAAATTCTAATGGAACTTTTACATAAATCAACTTTTGTTTTCCTTTGTATCAGAAGGTGAGACTTAAAAATGATGAAATTTAAAACGAAAAACTTTAAAATCTTAACATTTCTAAGAGGTCTTACCTGACATGTTCTTCTGCCTTCTTCTTCTACACTCTGAAAAAGGCGGAAAATAATCGAGCTGATGGCAGTGAAATCGTTCACTCAAGCATCATTTTGGCATCTAGCTTTATGCTAATACACAGTGCAAAATTCTCTATACGGGCCAACGATTAGAATTGGTATCGTGGTGCTATAACTCACAGAAAAATCAATGTTTGAATAGAAATCGTGCGTCAACATTTAGTCAATGTAATACGTAAATTACTGCAGATGCATTAGCCCACACACTAATGTCCACGACAGTGTACACACATGAATTGGCTGGGTCTCAGGAGTACATCCGTGATTTGCATGATTAATCAAAATTTCGCGCCAGATTTTATTTGCATTTCCATGTATTTCTGTCAGGAAAGATGATTTTAAACAAGTGGTTTGATTTACAAGCATGATGACAGACTGACTGAAATACATCTCAAGGCACCCACATTCTTAGAAAATGTGCACCTATTAAGATGATTCTGCCTCAAGGACTGGTCAGTGCTTTCATTGAATTTCCTTTTCTGTTGTTTCAAGCTTGTAGGTAGTATCATTTGTTTTTGACTGAGTGACGATTTACGTAACTTTCCTGTTGATGCTAATGAAGTCCAATCAAACAATGTCGGTTTAAACAAAAACTACAACCGTTTAGTTTTTCGTTTTTTGTTTTTGCGCTGCAGCTGTCGTGACACTATCTTGGCTCACTGGGTGCAATCATCTATGGGGCCATTAATCTGCTAATGCATTAATAATGAGACCCCCACTCACCCACTGCCACGCCCAACCACATTTTACCACAGGTGTGTGGGCAATCAGTCAGGCGCCAAGCCAGTGTCGTTCATCATAGAATGATGTACTGTACTACCTTCAGCGGCTCTATTGAGACCATGCTCTTGTTAAATATTTAACACAGCTTCGTAAATGCAGTGCAATCCTGCTAACCGCCTGTCAACCTTGCGCCTTTCATAGCTGAACTTGTTTTGGCATAAATATTACTGTATAATATATATATATATATATATATATATATATATACTATTATATATACTATATATGTACTATTTTTTTTAATTAAACATTGTCATTTATATATATATATATATATATATATATATATATATATATATATATATATATATATATATATATATATATATATATATATATATATATATATATACTATTATATATACTATATATGTACTATTTTTTTTTAATTAAACATTGTCATTTTCGTTTGTGTTTTTTGGCCTTTTATCGCTATCGTACGCGGTTGTTGGTTTTTTCAGGCTTTTTTTTTCATTCTTTCAAAAAACACAAAAAGTACTATAAACGTTTTTGGTGTTTTCATGGAAAAAAACACATTCCAATACATGTTATTATTTAAAAAAAATGTCTGTCAATCTCTGGTCTTGAAAAAAAAAGCTTTCCTGTGGGGCTACAACCTTGGTTGAGCGTTTGTGCAACACATAAGCCAGGAGTGGTCACCAACCAATCAGTGTACACTACCAGCAATCAAGACGAACAACAATAAGGTGATCAGTCAATGTCAGGACACTTATTGACGTACCGATTTCTAGTCTAAGAGTATGTCACCGTTCTGCTACTGGTTGGCATAGATTAAATGAACATCAGTAGTAAATAAGTCATAACTTTCCGACCAATTAGGTGAAATTGGATATGAGCAATGATCTCTTATGACACACCCATGCGCCATGTCAGGTCGTGGGGCAGATTTGTGAGATCGATGCAGATACGTTACAATTGTGACGGATAGAGTTGAGGGAGTGACAGTGGCACAGTCAGAAGTGGCATAAGCCACATCATGGTAAAAATATAATTGATGACGTAATGATGGCGTAACCATGTCACAGGTTGCCAAGAATAGGGAGACGTGGCAAAAGAGTGAAAACAAAGACAAAAGTGTGGCAAATGCAAACATTAGATTGGTGCATGAGATCAGCTCAGCTGCTCTAAGCCCTCCATCTGCAGTTGGGCGTGTCTTGAAACATTTGAAATCATTTCTTACCATATGGTGGCGTCTGTGTAACTGAAAAGGAAAATGACAACGTGTCTTCCCACAGCTTTCCCCATTAAAACACGGCCCACTTTGTTCCATGACATTTCACACATCTCAACAATGGCCCGTCTCTGCTGGAATGTTCCCTGCGTCTGTCTCTTCATTGAAAAGCAACAAAGAACATTTTTCCTTTTCTTTTTATTCTTCTCAGTACTAAATGAATGTTTCTTTGCATGTACATCCATGCATGTAAGGAGCAGTTAAGAATCATATTTAGGACAGAAGAAGACTTTTGGAGATTGTCAGCAGCTGCTATGAGTTTAGTTGTTCATTTTGAGGAACAAATTTCCTCCCAAACTAAATCCCTAATCCAACACTAACCTACAAGTGTATTATTTATTCTAAATGGAAGTATACTCGCCAATCGCACTCCAAAATGCAATACGGTAACAAACTACTATAACTCTAAAGCTAGCCTTAACACACAAGAACCTAACTAAATCAAAACATTCATTTTTATATCCGTATGTAGAACCTTAAACCTTGTTTGGAATATGGTCATATGAAACTATATCCCTAGTATGAAAGCCTAATTTGAAAAACTAAACTTGATGAGATGCCCTAATTGAATCACTACCCTCGTTTGGAGCCCAAACAAAACCCTAGATCTTGTATGAAATCCTAGTTTAAAACGATAGCCCTTTTGAAGCGCTAACCTGTTTTGAACCTACGATTTAAAACCCTAAACCTTGTTTGCCATGATACGAAACCATACTGCCATTTTGAAACCCTAATTTGAAATCCATTTGAAATTGTAATTTGATACCCTACTCTTACTCTTGAAACCCTAATTTAAATCCTAACCCTCATATCATACCTATTTTTCATTTCTAACTCTAGCTTGAACCCCTAATTAAAACTTTGACCTGAGTTTGAAACCCCAATTCGCACCCTAACATTGGATTGAAAAGCATAAATTACAACTCTAACCCTGGTTTGAAACCCTAGCTCTAGTTTAAAGCCAAAATATGAAACCATAGCCCTAGTTTGAACACCAAAATTGAAATCCCGTGCCCCAGTTTGAAACCTAACCCCAGCTCTAAATTGAATCCAACATTCGATACCCTAACCCTAGTTTGAAACCCTAGCTCTAGTTTAAAGCCAAAATATGAAACCATAGCCCTAGTTTGAACACCAAATTGAAATCCCGTACCCCAGTTTGAAACCTAACCCCAGCTCTAAATTGAATCCAACATTCGATACCCTAACCCTAGTTTGAAACCCTTATTTGAAATTGTAAAGCTTGTTTGAAGCCACAATATGAAACCATAACTCCAGTTTGACAGCCTAATTCGGAACCCTACATCTGGTTTAGAGCCCTAATTTTAAACCTAAACCTATGATGCCCTGATTTGAATATTTAACGCTTGTTGACTAGTTTGAAATCCTTACCCTGTCGTTTCAAATGCTAATTTGAACCCAAAAACCATATTTCGAAACCCGTATTGAAACATTGGTTTAAAATCCTAGCCTTGGTTATATACACTAACACTAGTTTGAAACCCTAATTTTAATTCCTAACCCTGGTTTGAAGCCTTAATGGTGAAACCCTAACCCTGCTTTTAAACCCTGAATGGTACCTGAATTTGAAAGCCTAAACCTGTTTTGAAACCCTTATTTTAAGGCCTGATTTAAGAGCATACGTAACTCGTTCAAAACCCTCATTTGAAACCCCAGTTTATGCTTCGTTAACCGGGTTTGAAACCCTGGTTTGAAAGCGTTGTCTTTAAATTTGATTTATACTTGTGCAATGAAACATTTCCGGTGTACTTTAGACTAGTTGCTATTGTTTTATTATATGTTTTTTTTTATTGCATTACAGTTATTATCTGTTTTGATCTTTTGGAAATATTTATTGTTTCAATTTGGTTTTTGCAGGATAATAAGTTGTCCCGGGACGATCATGAAAGGTTTATATAATTCGCTGGCTTTTCACTACCTCACCTTGCGTTCCGTCAATTTAGGTTACATCACGATGTCATCTTGCTTCAGCTAAAGATTTTGATTTCAAACGCAAATTAAATAATTTCACACTCATTTCCAAAAAGTAAGGAGTACCATGCTGTCCTCACCGTCTGTACGACCCGGAGCGCTCTTTGTGGAGCAATTTGACACTTTCATCGATTAGAGGACATCTTACAGGAACGTCTCATGGGATTAAATCCATTGCTCGGCACGTGTGAGCGCAAAAGGCATGTACTGGGTAATGAGACGAGGCTAAGCAACCGTGTGAGTGCTGAGCTGGCGTAAACACACACACATAATACTAACTACTTACTCATTTTTTATTCTCGATTTCCCCAATTTGACCCCGTATTTATTAAAGAAAAAATCAACTTATAGTATGAAACATTTTCCTGGTCTGATAACATATTTGGTACAGGGGTTAATAAGATATAAACACAATTTGTGGCTGGATCTGGTCTTCAGACACGTTAGAATAATTGAACAGACACTGGGTCAAATTGACCTTTGAACCGTAATGCTGTTTCTGAGAAATGAACACCACGAGAAGACTTATTGCTTTTAATAACTTGTGGCAGCCTCCATGAGGGGAACCAGCATGTTGATGCTATTTCTTTGCCCGGGGCAATAGCAAGAAAGCACAAAAGGAAAATTATTACAACCTATTGTTTACAAAGGGACGTGTATCATTTATTATTCTTTAGATTCACGTCATTTATTATTCTATTGAAGAGAAAGTCAGCCACAAAATGTTCTCCATAAAATGTGTTTGGTGCAGCTTCCCTAGTCTAAAATCCGCATTCTGATTAGCATTGAGTTTTTGAACAATAAATTAAGCAGAAAAAAAAAAAACATTAGTTTTTATCCATCTCAGGGGGTGGCCATTTTGCCACTTGCTGTCAACTGAAAATGACATCACGGTTGCTCAGGGCGACCAATCATGGCTCAGCATGCAAACATCACTTGACCAAATGAAAAGCTGAAAAATCAATCAAATATATCAATAAAATGTATCAGAATGTTCCAGAAAAGCAGATATTTGACTGTAACCTAAATGTTGACAGCATGTAAAAAAAAAACATTCCAAAAAGAGAGTCCACAAACAACTTTTTATTCAAAGCGATCTTTTTATTTTTCATCTGCGGTCAAGCAGTTTAAACCCTCCCAAAAGAGAGGAAATCTAAACCTTCTACCTCACCGATAGTTTCTTTTCGTTGCCAGTGTGAAACCTAAACACGGTGATCGCTTACACACCTCGAGTGTACATCTTGTGAACACACACTACATTTCAACTCCACAAAAACCTACACAAATTTGACACACTCTACTCTAAAGACACACAACCACACGCACACACACACTCAAACAGGCAGCAAAGCGACAGGTAAAGACCTACTGTACATCATAAAATAGTTAAAAATATACAATTATTATTTACAGCTCAAGTAAACTCTTATACGTATTGTTAATTGATTGGAATGTACATTAACATTTACAGTTTAAATACAATAAATAGAACTATGCTTTGCTCACATTAAGACGGAACCGTCCAGTCGATTCATTTTTGCTTTCGCTAAGACCCGCAACACACTTATGGGGAGTACCCTCTATTTGTGGGGATTAGTGATATGATTTTAAAGTCATCTTTTGCCATTATCGTCAAAAATACGTCAATTCAGTCCCCGATGATTTGATTTTAAAAAACTGTAGTAGAAGTCTATTAATGGGAAAACTACCAGTCATTACTTTCCAATGAACCATTTTATGACTTTTAAGGACCACTTTTAAAATCACATTGCCGTTCACAGCTGATTTAGTGGACGATGCTAGCCTGTGCTCCGCGAGCAGGACATTTCTGTGGCATACCAGAAGAAAGAACACAAAACATATGCAGAGAGCTAATCATAAAAAAAAACAAAAACAAAAAAACTGTTGCATACATTGCAACCAGTAGCTCTGCTAGCTTTGCACCACAGCTAGCATCAGTTGGGCTTCATGTTAGATGCTTAGCGTTAGAATGCGGGTTCTAAAGATGACAAAAATATTATATTTTACAACAAGTGCGTTGTTGAATTTGGCGCGGAAAAATTTGTCGATTTTTGAGGGATTCAAATGGCAATGTTAGATTCATCTAAAGTCCGCATTCAATTTGAAAACCACGCTAAACTTTAAAAAGAGTCAAAATGATGTCGCTGAATTCAAGAAAGTGCCGCTAGGAATATGCCTGGCTTTCGTTTCAGCGCCGTGCCATCATTTGCCATCCAGACTTTAGTGGGCGTGGCTTAGCGAAAGCTCAAGTGAAACTATAGATATGGCTCAAATATCTATATATTCATCACAAACACCACAACAGACCAGACGAACAGAACAAACTCTGGAGTTGGGACTATACACATAAGCGTGGACAAAAGTATTGAGACAGGTCCATATTGAATTCATCCGTCATATAAGTGCTGGCACCTTTTCCCATTTTGTGCCAAGGTAGAAACTGTGCAGAAAAACGGTAAAATATTCAAACATGGTGGATAAAAGAAGTTATGCAACGCATTTGAACATGCAACAAGTCAACCATGTTTCTGGTGAAGCAGATTACAACAGCACTGATGGATTGTAGTCGTAATCCGGACCGATTGTTGTGACATCTGATTTATTTTATTTATTTATGTATTTATTTATTTATTTATTTTCAAAAGCTAATTAAAATGGAAAGAACAAATGATAGACAGGTAACCGGGCAGAGCAAATCAGTGGTAGCATTTGAGCTACGTGAATGTGCTTTCATCCTCGCTCCTTAAGCCAAGACGAACAGATGCGGTGTTCTGTACATTTCTTTACCTTACTCACTCTGACTGGCTGGCCTGCTGGTCGGCCGATTGCTTGGCCTTATTTTTAGCTCGCCGGATGCTGGAGCTCATGGCAGCAGGGTGCTTAGGCAAATGTGCTTTTGCAGAAATGTGCTTGTTTCCGACTCACAATTAAGATGATGTCATGTTAAACTTTTGCTTATTATACCATTCTCAGCGTTTGGTACCGCATTAAAGGTTCGCAGAATCGATATGCCATTAGTGCACTTTGGCCGTATTTCAAAACAAACTGGTTGTATGTAAACATTAGGTAAAAGTTTCATCCAACTTTCATGTGCCATAAAATTCTATTGTAGAAGTGCATTTCTCCTATATTCAAGCATAGCTTTACCGTTTATGTTACAGTGGATTACAATAATACTGAATATACTTTCTCAGAATCTAGCCTCCGCTTGTTTCGTAAGGAAAATGAAGGCCAACTACGCTAGTGAATATTAATGTTGGTGGTGCTCTGAGATCCACATTGTTTTAGGTGGTAGCTGCAGTAAGATACTTCAGAACCACTAAAATAGTCGCATCAGCTCTACTCGGTCTTTGAAATTGTGTCTGTGAACAAGCTCTTCTGAATTTTGCAGTGACTGCCTGCACAGTTTCTCAACTTAAGACTTGACAGCTAGGCCAAAATCATCCCTTTTAAAGCCGAAGAGTTAATGCCGGTCAAAATATATGCACAATAGGGAGGTCTAAGCATTGTCTCATTTGCATGAGACTGGGCCAACCTCTCAAAACATACTAATTGCAGCGTTACAAAAAAGTCGGTGTTTAAAGTGTACAATAACTATCTAGGGTTGGGGTTTTTGACAAAACCGGGTCGTAGACTTGGCAGAAGATACAATAAAACATTTTTAAATTGCAAAAAATTATTAACATCCTATGTCGCCTTTAAACAGTTGGGCTTTGTGGGCCATTACTTACAGCGCAGCATTACTGTAACTTCAATTTCTATTGAGCAAAGTGGCAGTTATTACGACTAATTATATTGTCATTATTGAACATGTAAATTGAACTCATCATAAAAGAGTGGATCACAAGAGTCTGAAAAGAGCAAACGTACAAGTAGATATTATCCATAAACTCTCAATCCACGTTGATTATTTTACAAAATATGACATTCAGACAGCCTGACCAGCAAACTTTACAGTAGTACTAGTACTGAAAACGTTGACAGACAGCTGAAGGTTCTAGATCATCACGATCAAATTCAAGGATCGGATGTAGACCACAAGATGCCTTGATCGCTCTCAAACTTGGCCACTCGGGAAGGCTGCTTTGCTGGCCAGCAGAGACATCTAGTGGTTAAAATTGAGTATTGTAACAAAAGACAGTGTTCACTACAATTTACAGATACTGTATGCGTTTTTGTTTTTTTTGTTTTAGTTAAATTTAAGGATGAATCTTCAAGGCATCCAGTGCTTTAAGAGAAGAATGGTTAATTGAACATTGGTTAAGAGCAGATCGATGCATTAATTCAGAAAAAATATATATGAAATTCAGAAAAAAATATATGATAGATAAAGGCACACAAATACATAAATAAATAAATAAATAAACAAGTAAGTAAATTTGAAATGTTAATCATATTATTCTGTATTCTACAGGGTTGGCAGACTTAACTTGCACTTTTTTTTTCTAATAAATGTGAGGGGGGAATTGACGTCGTCGTGTGATATCCCGAATTTAACACATACGCTCAAAGCTAAAACTGAGTGTTGATAAAGTGTTGATATACCATGACACTCGTATGTAAAGCACTGAACGCACCACAACTTGACAAATGAATGTTTGAATGCACAGCTGCTTCCAATCTTTCCGTACTTTTAGCATTTCTGATGTCTCAGCGAGCCCTTTAGCAAAATTTCACAATGTGAGATTGAAGGCAATATCCTAAGGTTTTGAGAGACATAGATAAGAGACTATGTTTGAACCATCCAGGGTTCTAAAAACTAATAATGATGACTACAGCAAGTGAAACTACTATTCTAAGAACATTTGCATTCATGTAAGAATGTTTTGTGAGTGCTTTAGAAAGCAAAATACAACTGGCTGCTTCATTAGTGTTGGGAAATGCCGTCATACATCATTCTATGTAGTGGTATATTTAATACAAATGCTATGTTTTTCAAGAAATTCAAAATGGTGGTACAGAGTCAAAATTGGGGTTAAAATTCAGACTTTAACATGAAAAAAATCCCTTAAACATCCATTTTGTCAAAAGAAATAGCCAGAAGCACTAAAATACTTCATTTAAAAATGGTGGCAAATGATCATAAATGGTGGGGCTGATTCGATTTTTTTTTTCATCTATTTGATCAAAACGGGCTCATTAGGAATTCAAAATGTTTGCCAAAAAGGAACAGTCCTGTAGATCAAATTTGGGTTAATTAAGGGGTGTGCATGGCTCCAGAGCCAAAATTTTCATCTTTCTGCAATGACTCTGAGTAACTTCGGAAGCAGAAACAATTAACCATTCCCTGACTGCTTCTGGACGACTGCAATGAAATCCTCTATGAGGTACCTCGCAAGGTCCTGGACAAAACTCAAAGTGGTGATCAAGGCGCTTCATATAGCTATTACACTACAAGATTGTGAAAGTGGAAAATACAGTTCTACAAGTTTTATGGGTTTAGATGTCAGAGAGAAGGTTCAAGTGGTGCTCAAGGAGATTGTTCTCTATGTGTATTATTTTTTTAACTTCAATCCTTCTCTAGTCAAAGGTGCTGTTGAAATCCAATCAATGATTATCATTATCAATCATATCATATTATTATTGAAGGAGTTAGTACTGCTGAATGTTGTTAACTAAACAGTCAAGCGTCTCATCTATTGCTGAGCAAAGAGGTGACAACACACTCTTGATGTTCACAGTCTCTACGCCGCGTTACCAAGGTGGCACCCTGAGCAACACGGCTCTATTTTTACACACCGAGGTTTCGCCGTGGCTTCTCACACAAAAGACAAAAGTCGCACCTCTAATTCCCTCACCAGCCAATCTAACACACTCAACTCTCATGCTTCAATAAATTAATTTAAAAAAAGGGGAGGTGGACATAAAATTAGATAGATAGATAGATAGATAGATAGATAGATAGATAGACAGACACAGACAGACAGACAGACAGACAGATAGATAGATAGATAGATAGATAGATAGATAGATAGATAGATAGATAGATAGATAGATAGGTCATCTATCTATCTATCTATCTATCTATCTATCTATCTTGGAGCAGACATGGAAGAATAATATCTCATTTTATTATTACTGTATATGAAGGTGTGCCTGGCTTACGTCACCTGGCCATTTGTGCATTTTTGAGTCCATGAAGGTTGTGTTATTTGTTTTCAAATCTCAAAATGGTCTTGCTTGGCCTTACTTAAACACTCCGTTTGGTACCAAACAGTCTGGTATGACCTCATAAAACCTCATAAAATTTGAATTGCATGGCCGAAATTTAGCAGAGATTGAGGCTTGAGCCCTTTTTTAGCGTCTTGTCTGTTACTGTTTTATGTTTTCAAAATTAGGTTGTGTTTAGTTGTCTTACAGTATTATATGATTGATTTCATTTACTTGTGTCACTGTTCCTCTTGTTGTTTTTAATGTGGGTCTGTAAAATAGAACTGAGTAGACGTCCAAACCGTGCAGATATGAGTCTGAAACATGAAAAAATGTCAACTTTATCGGTCAACGATCAAGTGTAGGACCTCTGTCTGTGCTCAATTGTGATTGGTCAGTGAGTATTTCAGTGAAAGGCCATGTATGGACGCAAGCTGAATAATTCTTCAGCATATTCTTCTGTACCGTAATTAACATATATTAACCATAAAAGATGTGACTAAGATTGTGCTCTATTCAAACATTACTGTTAGTTATTACAACAGCACTGTATTGGGTTCTGCCCTCTTGGACCACTGTACAGTAACTGATAATTTTTCCTCTTTTGATGAATGAAATATTTTTTTATGAAACCTCAATGAGCCTGAAAAACCTGCAGCATTCCCAAATGTATCCTTTTCAAAATGTGCTTTTTATAGGTCCTAAATACAATAACAAGGCTACTCGCAAAGTTGCTGAGCTTGGAAAAAAATTAATTGACACAAAATTAGGTGGGCACGTTAATCGGGACGCAGCATAAAGTCTCAAGGGCTTACGCCCAGACTTGAACAGGAAGGCGGACATTTTGTTTTTGAGTGAACTCCAAGGCTCATACTCTGAACTTTTGACTCTAAACTCTTCTAAGGTTATTTCACCCAAAAGGGCCCCAATTGAAGCCAATAAAGGACACTGAATTACCAAAGGTTTTGACATAGGCCATCTTATGTGGGTGGAGTCAAAGGTTGATGATCATTCAGAGGATTGGCCATGATAAAGTAAAAATAGAAGGAGCACTGGGCATACCTGGACCTGATCCATCAGATTGGTAAAGGTGGGATGAAAACAAACAATAGAAAAGGGGAACTTGGCGCATTATAGCTCTGACTCCGGCGAGCCGATGTTCTGGTACCCCGTCTTGGTGCTGGTGCCGTAGTTGGTGTTAGTCATCTCCTGCGTGCCGCCGGGCCCCAGGTAAGCGCGGTGGGAGGGCGCGGGGGGGGGCGCCTGCCGGGGGTTCCTTCCGAGGATGAAGCGCTGCTCATCCTGCTCCTCCAGGTTAGACATATCCTTCATCATTCCTTTGCGGTAGGACACGGACAGCTTGTTGGAACCGTCTGAAACCAGGTTAAAGTGGCGGGCGATGAAGACCACGGGCAAGGGCAACATGGCCACCACGATGAGGGAATAAGCCATGGCTAGAGCCCAGGGTGGGTAGCTGTGGAAAAGCTCAGAACCCTGAACAGGTGGGGAGAAGACAGATGAGATTGTGAGCGGCAGACATAGGAAGAACCATGAGCGCACTAATTCCAAAACGCAACTCTGGTTCATAGATGTAGGTTGTACATTTTAAATGTTGAATTATTAAAACTTATGCAGTAACTGTACTGTTATCCCTTCCCATTTCCATCCCCGCGGTTGTAGTCGGGGAACACGCAGTTGCCCTTGGAGTAACAGCCCTTGGACGTTGACCAAGAGCAGAGCCCATAGCTGACCAAATATGATAACAAGGAAGCAGAGATTACACTCAAAATTGCAATTTATTACAACTTGTAACATCTTCCCAACACTCTGTTTTGTCTTCATTGTACCCCTCGCCCCTCTGTTGTCGCTCACATGTGAGTTTCACTTGGAGACTGAGGTATAACAACAGCTTGGCCAATCAGCTTGTCAATCAGCTCACAGGCACACCTTCGAGATATGTGTTTGACTCCCGATGTGACGTCGACCAATAAGGACAGGAGTTGGCAGTCTGTACAAAACACAGCGCTGCTGTAATTAATTGGAATTTCGAGTGTAAACTCCACTTCCCTGTTATAATGTTTGGTCAGCTACGAGCTCCACTCTAGGAGGAGTACAATTATAGTCAACTCGTCTGTTTGGCACACACTATTGCTTTTTTTTAATTATTATTAATGGAAAAAACCCACCAAGCACTGAGGGTGCGAAATACAAATCGCCGCTTATACTCATTATGGTCGCTGGCTTGCTGGTGCCTATCCCAGCTGGCTCCGGGCAGTATGCGGGGGACACCCTAAATTGGCTCTGCCGGGCGATTGCGGGGGAAACAGGGACAAACAACCATTCATACACTCAATTACCCCTTATGGACAACTTAGAGTGTCCAATACACCTAACCACCTAACATGCATGTTTTTGGAATGGGGGGGGGGGGGGGGTATGCGAGCGAGGGGAGAACATGTTCCAAAACTGTTGGAGAAGACTGCTCATGGATATTCACTTTATATATTTACTTCAAAACTTTTTGTGGGCAGATGTCCTGGAATAACTCTTTATGTAAAATTGAAGAACATACTTCTGACTCCACCCAAGCATTATATCCTGCAGGGCTGATGACCATTTCGATGACTGTAGCCACGATAAGCAGCACCAGAACGGCAGGTGACACATACATCCACATGTAGTAGTAAAAGGAATATGGCCGGAAGCCCAGCATGTCCTCTAGGTCCTGCATAAATCTGCAAGGAGAAGCAGGAGATGGAATTGTTGTAGACAGAGAAACATACAGAAGCTGCTGATAGGAATTTATAATCAGGACAAAAAAGTCGTTGAGTGAGGTTGTTTCAGATGATGTTTGGTTTGTGATTTGCTGGATGAGTAGTGGTGGAGCCAGAATTTTTTCTGCAGGGGTGACACAGCATTTTAATGAGGGGTGGCCTGCCTGCCAGCCCTAGGGGCACTTTAGTCAAGGGCTGCAATCGTGGATTATTTTATACTCTGTTATCTAGTGTGTTGATTAATCAATGAATCCGATTTTTAGAAAATGCATAAACTTCCACTTCCACTGCAGAATAAAAAGAATTGTTCAGTTACTGGTTTGGTCAATGACATGTTCAAAAATAGGCAAAAACCTTGATTATATATATATATATATATATATATATATTTTTAGAAAAGTAAGCGTAAATGCAGTCTGCTATCATGGAGAATAATAGAAATTAGAGAAAATTCATTGATCTATTCTGAGGCGTTTTTATTCAGAAATATATCTAGAGGGTTATTGGATGAGAAATAATTTCAAGTTTAATTTAATACAGTGTTAGTTGTCAATTTATCAATTAATGATTGCACATCCACATTTCCAAGAAATAAATAAAATATCCAAGCCAAGTCAAATGTCATTGTTAGTAAGTGGGCACCTTTTGGTTCCATATATCCAAGCCACAGAGATATTCTCCAGGATCACCACCACTGTGAGCGGCAAGCCCGCAGAGTAGTCATCAAACATGGTGACAAAGTAGTTCCCTGAGCGCTGCACGAACAGCAGACCCAACAGGAAGGCTATAATACAGCAAGCCACTGAGGGACAACAAACATGCGGTCAGAACTTCGGCCAATTTCGCGTTGGAGAAAGGATAAGAAAAAAAAGTTTACCGCAAAGGATCTCTTTGCGAATCTTGAAGGCATCAAGGATGGGCGTGGTGATGCCCGTCATGGTTCCTATCATGCTTCCTAGGCCCAAATTAATGAGCATGAAGAAGAACATGACTGACCAGAAGGGACTGGCTGGGAAGTGTGTCATGGCTTCTGTGAAGGCGATGAAGGCCAGACCGGTTCCTTGCACAGCCTGCACGATGATGATGACAATGATGTTGGCAAACTTCCACTACTGTTACTATGTAATTGTGTTCGTATAAAAGTACACATATTGTATTCCGCAGTTTCCCCCAGCGTATTCTAAAACAAAGAAGGCACCAGGCTAAGCAACCGTGTTTCTCAATTCGAGGTATGTGAAAGCACTCCATAGAGTGTGAGAGATTTTGAAATATATTTAAGAAACAGCATCGAAGCAAGAAATAGCATCGAAGCAATAAACCTACTAAAAAAAAAACTGAAAACAGTATAGAACCACTACTTGGGAAAATGGCTGAATAGCTGTCTCCTTCGGAGAAGTGTCACTCACTTTGTTGAGTTCATCCTCCAGCACGCAAGGATCGAGACCCAACTGGGCAAAGCTGTCCTCCTTGACTGTCTTAATGACGCCATACATTTCCGCGTAGTCTTGCGCAGTCAGGTGTGAGAAGTTGATGTGAGGAGGGATGAGCTCCTTGCTCAGCACGCTAGTGTTGAGGTACACCAAGATCTTCTCTGCATTCCTGCAAGTTTATAGGGGGTGGGAATTATCTCCAAACACAAACCAGTTTCTAAAAAAAGAGCAAAAGATCGGCAGGGGCGACGACATACTCACTCCACGACACACTTCTCGTTCATGATGTTGGCCTTGAAGCCCAGGACGGCAAACACCACCAGCGTGGCCAGGATGGAGGTGACAAAGTTGATGATGGAGACCAACGCGGCGTCAAAGTGGCAGTTGTTGTCTCGCTTGTTGTAGCTGGAGAAGGCGATGACGCCGCCAAATCCCAGGCCCAGCGCAAAGAACACTTGAGTGGCCGCCTCTCGCCACACCTGCGGCTCCAGCATCTTCTCCAGCTGACATGCACATTGGTCACATCTTTTCAGGTCATACCTTTTTACAACATTCAACTCCCACAATGAAACTCATACAAAATCTTCAATGTGTCCTTAAAATGGTACGAATATGAATATGAAGTAAGGAAGCAAAATCCATCGGTTTTTAATCCATCTCAGCGGGCATACGTTTTGGTACTTGCTGTCAAGTGAAGATGACATCACAGGACCACTCACAGCTCAGCTTGCGACCATCATGTGACTACATTCAGGAAATAAGTGAACTCTGATTCGTTACTGGACACTGGGTAACTGTGATTTCATTTTCAGGCAAAATAACAAAATAACAATAACTTCCCCTTTAAGGAGGACCTCTTAAGGTTCGTGAGTTAGCTGGAAATTTAGACACCATTTCAAGTAAATGTCAAAGTGTTCCCTCGCAAGGGTCATCGCGCTTAAATGGAGGCAAACAGAGAAGATGGGTTACGGTTCTGAGTGGGACACATTTTTAAAATAGATCAATACTGTGCGCCCTCATTTCTAGCATCATGGCATTCTGATGAATATTGAATTTGTGGAATAGAAATTAAACAGCAAAATCTACCTGATTTTAGATAATGACCGATCACGGCTCACCTGTTTTCTGAGTTTGGTTATGTGACCTTTGATCGTGGTTGTCAACTGACTCCTGAGCAACTGCGATATCGTCTTCAGTTGACGGTGAATGGTAAAAAGGACATCCTCCGAGATGGATTAAAAACAGGTGGACAACATTCATCATAATAATGTGTTTAGACATTTGAGGTTGCTTACAACATATTCATGCAAAAAAAAAAAAAAACCACATTGGGGCTTGATTTTCCCTTTAACACGATAACCACACCCACAAACCAGTTTCTCAGTCGGTGACATCATCAGCTAGGCCGTCAACTACCATCATGTCAAACTCAAAAGTTAAAATGAGCTGCAAGCATTAGCAAACAGTGCACTCCTTGACAAAAATCCACCCCTAAAACGAGACAATTTTACCATCTCAAGAAAAATGGGCATTTTTTGCCCATTTTTGGAGCTACTCAAGCACCCTCTAAAATGAATCCAAGCACCCTTAAAAATTAAGAGATTTTTTCTTCTTGTAACATACTGTGTAATCTTCACTTCTATGAAAATAAATAAAACCCTTACATTTATTTTGGCTTGCTCAGTAGATCTAAACTAATGATGCTAAAATCTACCCTGGTAAGAAATATACTGCGGTATTTTGTGGGATAGATTTTCATGTTCTCATTTTTCCTAGCCTACACGTGGTGCAGTCACCTTTGGTGTGAACATGTGCGCGATGCCATCCACTGCGCCTCTCAGCAGCAAACCTCTCACCAGGAAGCAGAAGAGAACCACGTAAGGGAATAGCGAGCTGAAGTACATCACCTGAAGGAGACAAGGAGGTCACCATGTTGCTATGGAGACACAATACCCATAAGCACATACAAAGATACGCACCAGTTTTAAAACAAAGGATTTTTACAAATCTGTGCTTGCGTTGTTACTCAAAACATGATTGAGTAACCAGTAGTTAATTATGTCTAATCAAAACCTTATATATTTTATATGCAAATCTTTTTTCAAACAAAATGCAATTGAAAGATTGCAGTAAAGTACTGTTTTTTTTTTTTAACCTGTTTTCATCTGGGGAGGGGACCAATGTAATTGAAAGAGCCTGCAGTAAAGTACTGCAGAATGATGATGATGATGATGATTATTATTATGATTGGCCTAATTTATTTAGGTCAAATGTAATTCAAAGAATCTGCTTTAAAATACTGCAAGATATTTTTGGAGTGGGGGACAGGGGGCTAAATGTAATTGAAAGAGTTTGCTTTAAAGTAGTCCAGGGTTGTTTTGTACTTTTGCTTTTCGAGGAAAAACGCCATGGAAAGCATGCTGAAAACATGCTGAATTTACGTTATCTCACTTAAACACACCGCTTAATCTAAATATTTAAAGAAAAAAAAATCATCTGTGCCATTTGAGTCAATCAAAAGTCAGAAGGAATTGTGATTAGTAGCACACCTTTCCAGATGACTGGATGCCCTTGATGACAGCCAAGCACACCAAGATCCAAGCCACCAATAGGGAGAGAGTCATCTTCCAGTTGAGGCCGCCCGTGTCGTCAATGCTGCTGGTGATGTTGAGTGTCTGACGGTACCAAAAGTAAGTGGTGGCTGAACTCTTTTCGCACTCCGGCTCCACAACTGCAATAACCGAACAAACATGGATGACAGTGGCATCTACTCTACCGGTCTAGGACTTTTAGGTTTTACGTTCATTGGAGTTGTGTTTGCATACTGTAAGTGCTGCAATCAACTTTTTTGTTCAAATCGTGTGACAACAGTAAGTGATAGGATGTTACCAAGAGATTTTTTGTTGAAGTAATATGCTGTACACAGTGAACACCCGTTATCAGTGTAGCATACTGCCAAACACCTTGCTCCAAAAAGTTCCCATAAGATTTTTTTTATTTATTTTTTGCTGAGAGAAGAAAGAGAATAACTCGTACTTTTTTGTTTTGCTCCAGAATATAGAAAAAGTTGTGTTTTAACATGTTCAAGTATATATTTTTTTTTTTTAAAAAAAAGCTTTTTATGTGCCAGTATGGTTTATTGTACAGTGTATATTCTATAGCCATGCTTGGATTGCATTAATTGCAAATCAAAACGTTTTGTTCCGGTGCACTTACCAGCTTGGGTTCCATTGATGTGGACTGGACATTCAGCCCACGGGAGCGGGTACTGGAAGGACTGGAAAAAATAGAAGATGCTCCATCCAATGATCACGTTGTAGTAGAGGCCCACGAAACCGCAAACCTGCCACGAAAGAGACAGCAGCGCATTAATGTCAAGTGTTGCATGGAAATAAATGGGATCATTTCTTAATTTTATGGATTTGTGCAGTAACCTAACAGCATCAACAAGAACAAATACTGTAAAAACCTGAGTGATCAAAAAATTTGACTTAGTCATACTGTATTTAAAAAAGTGTATTTATTTAATTTCTTTCTTAATATGTGTTAAGTCTTACTTCATTTCAATCTCAGAATTTGTTCATATCATGCTTTGCTAATTTTATACATGAGTTCAAGGTGTGAAATTTCCAAACTACAACACATCACAGATGTTTTCTGCAAAACTCTCTCAAGATCACCAAAAACCTCTCAAAGGAAACATCATTCAAGAAAAAACATCTCTCTCACCAACATAAAATAAAAAAAAAAAGAATAATACTAACATAAAATCCACCTATCCGTCCCTTGCCCCTGAACTCATGCTAATGGCAGCTAGCCTGACATTTTGCTGGCCCTACAAAAGCACTATTTTCCATTGAGTAGGGCACGCAGACACACACAAACACATACACACAGGAGGGGTTTCTGTCATAATGGAGACTTCTCATTGACAGAATGAATTCCCTAGCCACTAAACTTCACCATCAGAAATGATTTCCTAACTTTAACCCTTACCCTAACCTCATCCGAATATCAATTCAAACCTATACTCTTAAAGCAAGTCTTGACCCTCAAAAAGAGCCCTGGCCTTGTGGGGTCCACCAAAATGATCCCCACAAGTCCAAGAGGTCCCCACAAAAACAGTAAAATCAGGCTTTGGTTCCCACCAGGTTGCAAAATGCACACAATGCACACAAACACACACACATTCACAAACACACCCTCACAAATAAGCTCCATACAGCGTAGGTGTACAATGAAAGAAAAAGAATGAAGAAATATGAATAAAAATGCTCATTGTGTTACAGCATGTATGTGAGTGGGAAGGTGTGTGCAGCCAGTTAGCGTCGTCCTATTAAATCTCCAGGGGCAGGAGATGCTGAGCCTACGTCAGATTAATTCTGAGTGCCGATGAATTATTGAGCTGTTTGCTCTCAGCAGTCCTGAGTGAGGCGCTATTTATAGCCGGCCAACGCCACGCGGCCCCCTCAGCCCCCAGCCTGGTCAGTGCCGTCTCCTCTGTTAGCCAAGCTAGATCACAATGGGCACACCCTGAAAAGGCTCTTCGAAACAGCCCAGAAGTTCTCAATGCAATGTATCAAGGTAAGTAGCTGCAAAGACTACACAAAATATGTTCAACCCTATTTTTCTGTTATCTTCACAGAGGGAGAGAGAGAGGGAGAGAGAGAGAGAGAGAGAGAGAGAGAGAGAGAGAGAGAGAGAGAGAGAGAGAGAGAGAGAGAGAGAGAGAGAGGAAGATTGTGCGTGCATACAAGTGTGAATTTTTGCATGGGTGTTTATGATGTTTTTGTCTGAGATTATTTTGGGTGAGTGTGGATTTTCCTGTGAAATGTTTACACATCTATATCTGAAATAGGTCAGGATGACAGAGAGGCTTTTGGGTTAGGGTTTGAGGGGAAAAAAATGAATTCTGGCATTGTTTATCCCGACGAGTCCGAGTCAGAAAAGAATCATTTAACCCTTGGTCCTTTGATCTTTATAATCAAAGGCTTTTCACGTCTAAGGTAAAGCATTGAAAGAAGGCACTAGGGAGCTGAAATTTCACCCAGATGGTGACAACATGTCAAAGTTTAAAATGGCACAACCACTTCATTATCACACTACCAGGAGTATGCCAATGACACAAAAAATGATCAAAATACAATGGCTACTTGGTAAAACCAAAACATTGTGCATGTTAATATTTTATGGAGGAACTATTCTTAGACACCAATATCATATGACCCAAGGTCACTAATTGAACAGACTAACTAATGAGATAAGCGTGACTCCAAATGTTAGCAGCAGAGAGGAAGCGAAGGGAACAATGAAGCTGTGAATAAGCGACTGGACGTGTTAATGGTGCTGGTTGTAACTTCTCCTTCTCACCAAGGCAACTGACTGCATTCACTAAATTTGTGATTGTCCACCTTCAAGTGACCGGCAGGAAGTCAAAATGATGAACCTAGAAAGTAGACTTTTTTTTTTCTTTCCTTATTCATACCATAATGCGGGGCTTTAAAGCTTACCTTTGGAGACTGGAAGAAAAACTATGTACAGTATGGTTCATCAGGAAAAATGGCATCCATGGCAGCAGCCACATGGCTCCTGGAGACCAAGACGTGCAACGACAGCTCGCAATGGATTCTAGTCTATGAAAACACTATGACGGCGCAATGCAAAACATATGAGTGTCCCAATAATAAGAGGAGAAACGAAGATAAGCATGACTCTTGTGTGCATAAACCTATTCATTCAGAATGTGAAATGATCACAGAAAGGTGATTTCGGCAAACTGTGTTAGCAAATACAGGAGTAGACACAAAAATGACCAGATGATGATCAAACTTTACAAAAACGTTGCTCTACATATAGAGACCTCTGTTTTGGCAACTCCAGACGTACGCTTTAATTTATGTCTGAATTTCTATTCCATCTACAGTATATATGGATCTTCTGTCCTTTCCAACAGCCACTAGAAAAAAGAAACTAGAAATACACACAGCTAAGATATACAGTACTATATTTTGGATTAAAGATGAACCATCTGAACAAGCAAAATGCATACAGTTGCCTATAAAATGTTATTGTTGTGTTATTTTAGATTCTATTAGTATGATGTTGTATTTAGACAAAATACAATAGATTCAATGAAGAAGGTATAAGAGTTACCATCAGACTAGAAACCCCAATGCCTCCCAGTCGGGGGTACACGTAGTTCCACACTCCAATGCTGCCACGTCGGATCCTCTGACCCACTGCCAACTCCAGGAAGAACAGTGGGATACCGATGAGGAGGAGGAGAATGAAGTAGGGTACCAGGTAGGCACCTACAAAACAAGGGGGAAGAATTCAGGGTGGCGGACTTTCACTCCAAGTTCTGCAACAGGAACACTCAGGGGCAAAACAATTACAGTCGCTTTTTGTCAGAATTCCTACGGTAAACATGTCTTAGTGTTGTTATGTTTGGTGAAAATGTGCATGTTTTAGGTGTCTTAAAAAATTTCTCATAGGAGCCCCATTATCAGAAATATGTAAGACAAACATTCGCAGCATTACATCCTGTTTTATTCTGTATTTCATGCTTCAAAACAGTAAATTTTGCGGGAAAAAAAGCATGAAAAACAAACTGACACCGCTTCACCGTCTTCGACATCACTTCTTGTTTTTAAATTTACTGTAAAAGTTGCATTTCCACCAAATGGTTTCGTCCTCTCGGCCCATACCCAAATATGGTTTTGTATTATTGTAAAACAACATGGATGGATGGATGGATGGATGGATGGATGGATGGATGGATGGATGGATGGATGGATGGATGGATGGATGGATGCATGGATGCATGGATGCATGGATAGATGGCTGTACGGAGGGAAGGACAAACAGACAGACGTATGGACGGGTGGACAGACGTGACTTAATACTTTGCCAGTAATGCTTATGGAGATTTAATGCTGGTGATTTTTCGGACTCTTTGAAAGTTGTTTCATTTCAAAAATGTTTTCACCAAAATCCCATTCAGTCGATACACCTACCTCCGCCGTTCTTTTGGCACAGGTACGGGAACCTCCAGACGTTCCCGAGGCCCACGGAGAAGCCCACTTGTGCCAGGATGTATTCCAGCTTATTGTTCCAAGCCGGCCTCCCGTCCTCAGCATCGGGGTCCGGGGAGGGAAGAAGGGCCCTTACAGGGGCGGTGGAGCCCGGACTGAGCCCCATACTCATCTGACTGCTCTTGTAGTCCATGGGGTGTTCCAGAGACAGCAGGTCGGCCACGGACTCGGTGACCGGCTCACTGCTGTGCTCCAGCTGGGTTACTCGGGTGTTGTTTGGCATTGCTGGCAACAGGCGTAGGAGTTGGACCCAAGGAAGGTGCGAGCAGGTGGAGGCAGGCGAAACCAAAAAAGGAGGTTTGGAGCTGTCTGACTGGGAGATTGAGAGGCAGTGGAGAGAGCTTGTGCTTCTGTAAAGGGAAAATGGTTGGAGTCAGGACTTTTAGTCAGAGCTGGCCATCATTTCGCATCAAAAAAACTCCTCAAGAAACCTCAGACATTTGATGTTTGTGAATTCATCTCTTCACAGATTGTTTTTGGAACCTTTCCTTCTAAAACTTGCTTCATGTATTTTTGTGATCAGGCTAAAGCAATAAATATTTAGTTTTGCTGGTATCTTGGTATATTTGGGAGATTCAATTAATTGGTGGGGTTTTTTGTCTTATGTTTCGGGTTTTTTGCTAGCAAAAAATAATAATTATATAATTCTAACATCATCACAAAAGAAAACACTGATACATCATAAGCACAGAAGACACTATGCATAAAATGTATATAAAATCAATACATCAAAAATATTACATCCGCATAAATAAATTTAATGACAAATTTGTCAATTTAAAAACGATTTTATTCACTTGAATGGATTGTAAAATAAAAGAGTAGGACCGCTGCAGCTCTGAGAGAAGCATTTCACTAATCCACTTCATTGCAGCAGTCAGTGCCCTCTCAGTGGCGGTTATCGTTGCAAAGTCATGTGACAGTCACGGGCAGCTAGACTCCAAGTAATTGTGTGATGAACATTCCAAGAAAATGGCGGTGCGATATTTGAAGACAGGATGAATAGAAGTTTGAAGGTTGAATGTCTTTCCAAATTTCAGGCTTTAAAGTGTTTATTAACAATACAGTCTAGCAAGTACTCAACTGGTCTAAAATGATTCCACTAAAGCCCATACATGTATTTTAAAGGACAAAGATAATGAATGTCTATCTCGTTAACGTGAACAGAACCGTCACATAACATAAAATCAACTAACGAAACGCTGGCATTGCATCCCTAATGATAAATATATGGAATCTAAAGCAAGAAGCATGTGTAATATTCTACATATGTATTGCTCCTTTTCATCATAACATGATACTCAAATGCGTAATGCCCCCCCAGGAAAAAGAAAACGTTTCAACCTCCCCCCCACTCGATGCGCTGACTATGAATAAGATCTTTATTTATAAAAAATGTACAAGTATATACCTATACCTGTAACCGTGTCAGCATTAACAAAAGAAAAACCAATATAAATCAACTTTTAACAACTGTTAATTATTTTTTACAGTGGTATACCTGTTACAGCTTAGTCTAAAACAGAAAAAAGTGCATCAAAGTGGCTGAAACAAAAAAAAAAAGACAAAAGTTCTTATTTTATTGCAATTCCACTTGACATGACAAAAACAAAGATGTTTCCCTGGGTTCACCGCAACTCACGTTGGAAACATTACATGAGGATTAGTAGAATTTATGAAAATAAATGATATTTGTGTTTTGCCGTAAACCATGCAAAACAACTTTCCTTGACAACATGCAATACACAGTACCTTAATTTCACGCACATTTTCACTTGATTTACCTTTCTGTCACAGTTATATTGGCATGAAGACAGGTTAATTTAGTGGTGATCATACTATATTGTCTATATTCATCCCCTATATTATAAAGAGCCGATCTCCAAAGATATAATGTAAAAACATGGTGTATACTTGTTTATTTTAAAAAACACTCATCAATACTTACGGAAATTCCCCGATTTTTTTGCATTTCTGATATTTTATATTACAGGCCCCCATCTTCAAACTAGTATAACACTAAAAAGCACTCTTTTTTACTTCCTAACTTTTTGGTTATTCTTTTTCTTTTGCCACTCTTGTACTTTTTCATTTAACAAAATGTGATGCAAAAAGCCTTAGAAAGTTTTTTGTTTGTTTTTTTTTTTTAAATCACATAGAGGAAATCCTTTGATATCGTCGGAAATGACATCCAGCGATCTGAGGCTGAAGTGGTGAAAAATAACATGATTGAACTGGTGCGTTGTCATTGCTGCCACCCAATTCGCCATGAAAGGATTTGAGTTGTCAGAAACACTCATCATGGCTGCAATCAATGAGCTGCTCAAACATTACATGAAAACATTGTGAGACAATGAGCCCACTGAGGAAAAGGCTCAGATAAATATTCCAGTCACAATGCATCACACAGCTTGATAGTGGACCAATGTTAATACACAGAATCCGAACTAAAGTCGCTCAATAGAAGCGAGGCTTGATAAAAAAGGCGGACTTGAATAAAAGACATGTTTTTTCAAAATACTTTTGAGAATTTTAAACAGTTCCCAGGTGACTTCAACATCTGCAAAAAGCTCCTGCAGATGTTCTACCAGACTGTTGTGGCGAGCGCCCTCCTCTACGCAGTAGTGTGCTGGGGAGGCAGCACCAAGAAGAAGGACGCCTCGCGTCTGGATAAACTGGTGAGGAAGGCGGGCTCGGTTGTGGGCACAGAGCTGGACAGTCTGACAACTGTGGCTGAGCGACGAGCGCTAAACAAACTGCTATCAATCATGGACAATCCAACACATCCACTACACAGCATCATCCACAGACAGAGGAGCTGCTTCAGTGACAGATTGCTGTCACTGTCCTGCTCCACGGACAGGCTGAGGAGATCATTCCTCCCCCATGCCATGAGGCTCTTCAACTCCACCCGGGGCAGTAAAAGCTCACATTAAACTCTAAACCTCATACTCTGCACTGCACTATTCACTTTATACAAGCACCTTAATTATACTTGCACTAGACTCCAACGATTCACACTATTCTGTTTACACTGTTAACAAGCACCTTAAGTATACTTCTGTACTGGACTTATGTGTATCCTTGTGTATTTTATTTCTCATATTTTATATCTCGACTTGAGGATACTGCTGGAAATGTGAATTTCCCTACGGGGATGAATAAAGTATCTATCTATCTATCTATCTATCTATCTATCTATCTATCTATCTATCTATCTATCTATCTATCTATCTATCTATCTATCTATCTATCTATCTATCTATCTATCTATCTATCTATCTAATTACACTCATGTTGAAAGCAGTATATTTTTTATTGTGTTAATCTAATTTCTAATCCATCATTGTATTATTTCTGTTTCATGATTAGATTTATGTTTAAGAGTCTTGTGTTTGGGATGTTCCATCCCACCCTCAGGTGGACACTGATTGGCTGTCATTGTGTTTGGCCAAACATGATAGGCTTCCAGATAGGAAGCCATGAATGAATGGTAAATTCAGCTTAGAAAAAAGCCACAATGGCACCTTTGATAATGTAGTGTGATATGCATTCTTTGTAAGAAGGAGCTTGCTTACCACAAAAACAGCCCAAATTTAGCCTACCACATAAATGCAAAGCACACAGCTGTAATTATAGCCACTGCTAACGATAGCAATAAATACGCTAAACCAAACTAAACTGGTCGTTGGGTAAACGGTCACCAGCAGCTGCTCCACAAGGTCTTTTTTTTTGCCTTTTGCCTTTTTTAAGAAGTGGGAAGTGAAAGACTACCATGATGATGCCTAAATCAGAGTGGTTCTTTCACTCTGGAACGTCTTCCCGATAAACTTCAGAATGACTTGTTTTTTCAATTTCACACGTGATGGGTAAAGCAAACACCCCAGACACACAGAAATTTGCATATGAATATTAAAAAGTTATTTTTTGCACAACACTGCAGCTAACCGACCAGACTGGACAACCACCCGGGGAGGTCCCGCTGGTATCACCCACATGGCATTCCTTAAGAGGTGATAAAACCCTTCAGTCACGACACCAGCTGGCGTGACTGACCTTTTCACACAACATGGAGGCGCATACTGAACAGGATCTCTATTGCCTCACCCCACTGATGCTAACAAACAGTTGATCAGCCAACTTTAAACGCTAATGGATTTCACTTGCTTCAATGTGCTTCATACAGTAATTTGAATGATCTATTTTGTTTCTTCACATCAGGGAACGATTTCTGCTGAATTTGACGCAAACTCAAATCTGCTCTTATAACCGCATACATTTTGTGAAAATACTTTCCTTTTACTTATCTATCTGAATGCTGTAAGAAATAAGTAAGATGTGTGCGCCTAATTGGGCATTCATCAAGCGTGGAAGGCTTTAGAATGGCCAAGTCACTCTTCAGACTTAAAGGTCAGGGAGCAAAGATTTTAATGGGGCCGTCTGTTAAACTCCCCATTTTTATTGTTAATATACACAGCCACACGTGTCATTTATTAGAGTTTCCCAACCACAGTTCAATTAAAAACTAGTTTCGATTTATATTGCGGACCGGCGGCACGGTCAACGCCTTCAATTTAGACTGCGGACTGGGGGGCTTTCTGTCGCTGTTGTAGTTTTTGTCCACTTTTTTTTTAATCGCGCGAGGAGCGGGGAGTGGAGTGGAGCGAGCTTGCTGTACACGATATGGAATAGTACTACATGAGTACGCTGCCAGGCGCTAGACCGCACAAGCACACAGATTGGACAATTTCCCACGGCACACCTGACAATATCTCGCGGCACAACAGTGGTTGAAAAACACTGGGCTACACCATAGCAATACTGCACAATTTCCTAGCGCTATACAGAGGTCAATGGCGAGCAGCGTTTTTTGAATACGAGGAGGAGATTTTGACACACAGATTCCTTGATGAGTGGGTGGAGCCACCCGCCGCACACCTGCTTCTCATTGATCACCTTCTTAAATGAGGCCGGAATAGGAGAACGACCGGGATTATTCGACGCCGCCAGTTGTGCTATCCTGAGTGTCCACCCTCTGAATGTATGGTATTCGAATGTCTTGACGATTTTTACATTGCTACTTGTCCTGCCTTCCGAGTTTTGTTCTTTTTTTTTTAATGGTTGCTTATTTTTGGTTGTTAGTTTCCAGTCGTTTTCTTGTTAGCTCCATTTCCCTCATTTTGCTGTGTATTCCTTGCATAGGCAATTCCCCTCTATGTCTGTTTTTGTTTAACTTTGGCCTTAGGTCGCATTTGAGTTGTACTTTGCATTTTTGTGTATTTTGTTCCAGGTGGTACGTACACTTTGTGTTGAATAAACAATTTTGGACATTTAATGAGCTGTAAGTCTGTTTGGGGTCCAGTTAGTGAGTGGTGCCTGGTTCCGAACGTAACAAGAGTTTACGCAGGAAAAGAATTGGGGGAAAAAAAACAATCAGAACGATGCTTTTTGTCACGCTGCTCATTCTGATGCATGTGAGTCAAAGTGGTGGCCAGATTGATCAAAATATCAGTACTGATGTTATAGTGATTATAGACCGACCTATTATATGCACCAAAATGCTGACTAATAAAACCTATTAACCAATGATAGGTCAATTCATTGTGTTGAATTAACATACTTTTGTTTTTATCTTGGAAAGCAGTTTTGCCTATTTCGGATATCCTACACACAAACCAGCAACTAAATCAAGAAAGAAAGAAAAACTGCAATTGAAACTTAAATGAAAAATCTTTTTTTAAAGGAGACGGAAATTAAAACGTGCTTTAAAATCTGATCTAAAATCATCTTGAGTGATAACATTAACCGAGTATTTGATTATAAAATAATCATTTGTTTCAGCCATGTATATATAAAAAAAGAGTTAAGAGATGGAGTTAGATTATTTTTTATTTTGATGCCATATATCAGTTATCAGCCTCCTTGACTGCTAATAATTGGCATCCATTTGAGTCTTGATTAAAACAACAAGCTTGCTCTCGTCTTCACGCTTTCTCTGTATGCGTTTTCAGTTTCATCCAATAGAAGTGATTCTTTGGATTGGAGGCTTTGTGGATTTTGTCATTTAACATTTATTTTGTATCATTTTTGTCACATGGTCAAAAACATGTGACAGCAGCAGGCGCGGCTTTTCGAGGGTGAGCTATCACAGGCAAGATGGCCTTGAGGTATTCCAAAACAGTTTTGCAAATGCTGTTAAAAACATGTGACAACAGCACTTCTACTGACAGTGCTATTGTCACATGGTAGAAAATTAGGTGACGTTTGCAGAAGCAACATGTACTGTGTTCCACTGCATAGTCAGACCAAAGCAACACAGCAAAGGTTGACGGTTCCGCTCACAGACAATATCTGCTGGACTTCCTTTTAGTCTGGTTGCTAGGCAATGGCTCATCCTGCGAAATGGAGACACAGCCTCTCTGCTCACCTGTTTCTCCTCTTGCCATGGGAAACAGACCTGACACCCACTTGAAGGGATAGCTGAAAATCTGGCTTGAGGGGGGGTGCAGAGGCGGAGGTGATTGTTGGGCTGCCTGTCGTGATGACACTCAAGCAAAGCAGCCAGCAAAGGGAATGTGACACATTTCAAGGGATGCTCTGCTGGTTTTGCCAGTACCAAACTCAGCTACTCTCAACATTTTTTGTAGAATTTAACAAGTAGGGCTGGCCAATTCAATCAGCGGATTATGACAATTCAAATAACGGCAAAATAGACGATATTTGCATGTACATTTTACCTTTATGTACTCCAACCACTTACATCATTTGTATGCAAGCAACTCTGATATTGGTATGCTTTTATTCAAAAATTCACACCAGAATTATATCCTTAATTATATATTGTTCAATTTGTTGCTAAACTCGGTCATGCAAAACAAAACAAATCTCAATTTTTACAAGCAGTAATTAGGCAGGAAAGTTGCGCAAAGAATTTTACATGCAACTTCAAGCCCCAGTTTGTTTATAATAAAAAAAGAAATCATAAAAAATTCTATTTAAAAAATGACCCAAACCAAGAGGGAAAAGCTCTAATGTAAAACCTTGCATGCATGTTTTTTCAGAATGGGACTAAGCCAGCGTACATGGCAAAAAGCTGCATGGGAAGACCGCAGGCAAGATTTAAACATTGAATGTAGGAAGTGTGAGTTGTGTTAAGCACCCACCCCCATGCCACATGAGCCAATAAAAGATTCTGGTGGTCTTGGGCAGATTGGAGCAGATTTGTGGAATTTCCCCATAATGATTGATTGATTGATTGATTGATTGATTGATTGATTGATTGATTGATTGATTGATTGATTGATTGATTGATTGATTGATTGATTGATTGATTGATTGATAAGAGTAAACTGAGTTCACTGAGTAATTTATGTCGTAAGTCAAGGTACACCACTGTTCACGTGTGCACGTAAAACATGCACACACGATGCAGCATCTTTACCATCCTTCCATACAATATCGCAAGGTCATCTGCTGTCTATATGACCTTTACTGACGTGAGAAGGTCATACGCATGAGTCAACAAAGCACGGTAAAAGGTGCCTACTCCCTTTTTCCAGGCAAGGAGGAAACATTGAGGCGATCCCAAACGAGACGCGCGCCAGGTGTTAAAAAAAAAAAAAACGTGTCGAGGTGAGATACGACGACGGCAAAATGGAAAGGTGGCGCACGTACCTTGAGTGAGTTTTCGGGGTTTTACGACGCGACGCGGAGGCTCTTCATGGGTGAGGCGAAGCGGCGTCCGTGTGCAGCATCCTTGCCACGCTCACGGGTGGGCGCACTATACACCAAAAGTGCGCGTGGATCCTCTACAATAGCATCGAAAAGGTGTCGCTGCGTCCCCGTTGACTACTGAGCTTTTCGCTTTCCACGTGCTTGTGATGGTGCGCAGCGCAAATTCCCCCTCGACAGGACGGACCCAGACGAAGAAGAAGAAAAAAACATTACTATGGCAAGTCACGACCATGTGTGACGCAGGTTTGACTCATCCGCCAGTATGCTCGCGTCAGCAGGGGAGATGAACAACAAATACACGTAGCATAACAAACAAAATAAAGAGGCTGCAAGCATGTAATTTTCGCCATTTATAAGTATACCTTTGTGCAAATTATTTTTGTTTTATTCTATAAACTACAGTCAGCATAACCCCTAAATATAGATGTTGTCATACTCTCCTGAGACCCAGCCTGTTCATTTGCGTCCACGTTAGCGGACATTTGTTATTGGCCGATATCTTTTCACTCATTCCAATTTCTCTAGTGCGTCACAGTAAGATCAGTAATACTTTGGATGAATGGACAGACACACAGGAAGGATGGATAGATAGATAGATAGATAGATAGATAGATAGATAGATAGATAGATAGATAGATAGATAGATAGATAGATAGATAGATAGATAGATAGATACATAGATAGATAGATAGATTGATTGATTGATTGATTGATTGATTGATTGATTGATTGATTGATTGATTGATTGATTGATTGATTGATTGATTGATTGATAGATTGATAGATAGATGGATACATTTTTTGTGCAACTCCTTAAGAATTATTCGGTAATTATCAAATTTAACAACATGGTCCATCTATCTTCAGCCTGCGTTGGACATGATGATGATGCAGTGAATCTACAGTAACAAGCACCCAAAATAAGAAATGTTCAACACGAATATTTTTACAGACTCTATTTGCCCATCCTTACTCAAGATGATTGCTTCAAACCAAAATGGCCATAAAATCTCACGCATGAGTGCTTCAGACATTTTCATGCATGCTGTCATCATTAAAGACTTTCATTCCAGTTTTGACTGGTTAAACTGGGCTATTTGTTCAACTTTCTTTTGGGTGACACTACTAAGTGTTTTGCACTTGGAAGTCCTGATGTACATACATTTCCACTAGGTGTACTGAAGTTGTACATGCAAAAAAATAAACACTCCATCAAAAAGGATATTCATGAGTAAAAAAATGTCCAAATATCACAATGATGTTACTTTTGTTACCTGTTATGTTAATGTTTTAAGTCACATTTTAACATTATCAGTCATTATACATTTAAAAGTGCAAGTTAATTCATTCGTTTAAAATGACAAAAACAAACAGAAATAAAGATGTTTAGAAAAGCTTCTTGCTCAGTGCTGCTTTATGTCAAACATAAGATGTCGATCCTTTGCAGCTCTGCTCAAATGAGGTCTATTACACGAGTTGCAACTCTGACTGTGCAGTTATTTGTATTGATGGCATAATTGGAGCATTTAAATATGCAAATTGACTGCTTGTCACACATGATATCCATCTACATCTTGACTGTTCCAGTATGATTCATTGGGATTTTTTTGTGATTTTCAGAGTGGCTTGATATTAAATTCCATCAATCAAATGGTGAGGACATTGTGTTACATTTGCTTTCACACACACAAGCATATACACACACACACACACACACTGCGTCATCCTACAACAAGTATGCGCAGTGTGTTTCCTGTCTCCCTCAATCCACTCATGTGACTCATTTTCCAAGGGCTGACTGCTGGGATCAGTTTCCATGGCAACCACAGATCATATGATGATTATGTACCCTTTGTATGTGTATGTGTGTGTGTGATTCTTTTTGTTCATTCCCCTTCACTGTCACACATGCACCTCTTGGCTAAAAAGGGGTCACTGTGCCAGGTCATTTTATCTGGTTTCTTTCTTGTTTCAAATGATGCAATCATTCACTATAACCACTATAACATCAAAATGTTAGCTTTGAATCTGGCAGCCTTGACTTCTGTGACCATTCCTTTAAGCATGTATTGGAAAAGTAAAAAAGAAAATTCAAGAGTAGTGTTGTTTGTATGCTGTAGACGCTATTCACGGCCACCTATAGTATGGGAGAATATCGGCTGACTGAGGGAGCAAGCCGTACCGAGTATAAAGCGCTGCAAAACGCGTCCCGGCTGGATCCTACGCGTCACATTTCCAGGTGGCGCGTTCACGCGTCAAGCACAAACCAAGTTTAACAGACTTTTCACATCCTGTCATTGTTTGGGGAGGCTAAAAAATGTGATGAACCTATATGGCAAAATAAGGAGAAGAAAGCGCAGATATACAGTATGCCATCGGGAAAAAAAAAATACTTGAAAAATCTACTTAGTGGTACAATAATGAAGTATTGCATTGTACTACTTACCGCCGCTGTATGTGTGCAGTGTTTTCTCAATTCTCATGATGAGAATATGCACAAGTGTCAAACTGCAGTCCTCGAGGGCCGGCTTCCAGCATGTTTTCCGGTTTTCTCTCCCCAACAAACTTGATTCATATGATTAGCTTATTAGCAAGCTCTTCAGGAGCCTGAAAATGATCCTAATCATTTGAATCGGATGTGTTTGAGAGAGAGGAAAACATGCAGGATAGCGGCCCTCGAGGAATGGAGTTCGCCACCTGTGCTATAGTCTCCCTTTGCAAAGGCAGGTTGCCGGGTCACAAATTAAACAAGCTGATGAGCACCTGCGAGCCAAAACCTGATCCACTTCCCAGGGGGCGTCTGCACGCAGCTGAGCTCTGCTTGCTCTCGTCTTCTCGTTTGAGAGCGAGGTCACGCAAAACCTTGCTAGCATTTCAAACTAATCTAAGTAGCGTAACAAAACACTTATAGATGATTATATTTTTTTTGTTTTTAAATGCACAGGAAGTGATGGATACTTGAACATGAGTCTAACAAGCCAGGGTAAATTTAGCTTCTCCCGAACGTACCAAGATTTCCCATTTGAAATGTGTATTGCTTCAACAATACTTCCTTGACATCTTGTGCTGCCCTATTTCCCTACAAGCAAGGGCTATGACACCATCTTGTGGCATCTTAGGGTGATTCAGAAAAGCGCAACGAATCTGTTTTTTTCTGTGAATAAATACAGTTAAGTTCCACAAGAGAAAAAATAAGGATGCCTCAAACTTTGTGCCTTGCGTAAAGCACAGTCTGAGTTTTGATATTTTCCCAGATTTTGGTAGAATTAAGCACAATGGCGTGTTTTCATCTCCCAAGCCAATTAAAGCAGCTTCCCTCATTGCCATCAAAATCAGAGCAGGGGAAGCAGAACTTCAATCAGTGGGATCTGAGAGATCTGATACATGCGACATGCTCATTTGGAGACTGACTTGCACCTCGGTCATTAAGTGTGGCACCCCCAACACACCACAGGTGAGTAGAATAAATGAGAAAAAATGAGTAGAATGAATATTTAATGTCAAGATTTCTGTCAATCAAGATATCGTGTCATGGCCTGTGACGCACGTTTCGTGCAGCTCAACATGTATGCCAAGCCGATGTTATCATAAAATGTTAAGTTATGCTGTAAGTGATAAGAATGTAGATTTTTTTGCCGCTTTTTAACCCTGTCCGCATCTGAGGCAGCATATGGAACGTTGCTCTTATCAAATGATTGCCTGCATTGTTTGTAATGAGAAACTGGCAACTAACAAAAACATCTTGCATGTTCGATGTTGAGAAGCTGCTCAGTGATGTCAGAAAACAGGTATTGTACAGGAGAGTAGTCACGTGGTGTGCCATTCTCTTCTGGGTGCATTTGAGGGACAATAAACAACAACAAGGTTTTTCTTGCTGCTCCAGACAGATTTAGTTTTTGTTTTTTTGGTTTATTATGCCTCTTTAGAAATTTTAGGTTGCTGACCCCTATCTTAGGGTATTACGGAAAGGACACGAAAACATGCGGCTCAGGCAAATGACATTTTCAGCAAATGACCTAGAGTCAGCTTCCACGGAACAAACATTAATACTGTGGTGGAATTTGTGTATGGTGGATCACAAATAAATGACGAGCTTCAATATATGTGAGGAGTCTGGGGACGCTGCATTAAATAGATTGGACAATATGTCCTGTCGGCGAGAATCAGATTATTATCACCTCACTCGTTAGTCGTCAGCTGCTGTGACGTAATTGTGGTGCTCAGGGACGGCCCCTCTGGAATTCTTTTTTTCTTCAGGAGGGCTTGACCGATTCACATAGGCCCTTAGAAAATCATTTATAAATAAATTTTAGAGTATCAAGTAAAAGTCGGGCAGGGCTTAAAAGGGACTAAGCAGCAAGCCACAACACCAATCTGAAGTTAATACATTCCAGTTCTGGGGATTTCTGTCCATTTATTAGTGCTAGAATCACCACAAGTTTGTGCATAACTGAACCGTGTGCTCAGTGAATTCATGTTTTTATGGTGACTGTTGGGGCTATCCAATTGAATATTTGCAGTCCATCTTGGAGTCACTGCTGGACAAGAAGATTTCCAGATATGTACTCAATTCCACATAAGAAAGAGGAAAGTGATGTTTTGATTTTTTTTTTTTTCATAGCCCACCATATGTGACAGTCCTGAGCATTTGAAATATAAGACGCAGAGTAGGGAATGAAAGGGTGGGGAAATCTGGAGATGTTGCAGTGTCTCCCAGGACACCTAATACTTTGCGTGCTCCAGGGCTGGTGAGAAGAAAAAGAGCACAATTGGATTATATATCTAAATAGGCTAGGTATTTGTTTTAATCAGTCTGGTTACATGGAGAGTGCTGAAAGTATGGAGTCCACAAGAGACAAGAACCCGCATGAGATGCTCGGAGGAGGCAGGCGGGGAAAGACTAGGAGGAAAGAGAAAAGGGAGGGACGGTGAGGGCAACCGGGGTGAATTGTCCCCGGGCTATGGCTGTATAATGGAGGCTGTCAATGGGCGGGGGTCAACCCAGTCTGCTCTCTAGAGTTCACTGTCAGGTCTTCAAATCAAGGGCACGCTAGTCACTTCCAGCCAACAAGGTCATGACACTTGGATATGAAGCTAATAAAAATAATTGAATGTGGTTTTATTTATTTATGATTTCTTCAATCCTGTACAAATAAATAAATAAATATTTGACAGACAAGGTTGATCCTTTAGAGCTAGTCTGCTAGTGCATCTGAACAAATACTATGAAACAAGTCAAATTTATTTGTACGGGGTCTCAAAGTGGAAAACATATCATAGAAAACATCAAGAATTCACAACAGCATCCCCCGAACATAGTTATCGGGAAAAGGCAAAATGAAAATTAAAAAAAACTCAAGAGATGTCTCAATAGACAACACATTGTCCCATATTGAGAAATAAGTTTCCATTGTGAAGATCACGTGATGCCGGGAGACCCCTGGAGGTCAGGCCCTCCTCACTATCAGCCATGTGAATGAATTGCTGCTCTCTAGTGGATTACCTGAGCACTGCATGGATTTCATTGAGTGGACAAAAACCTTTCAAGAAAACAAAATCACGTGTATGACACTGAAACCTCAAAAACTCAAGATATTACATATAATAAGGATCTGATCTATTCAAATCAGATCACTAAGGGAACAGACTGGGAGCCAAACTGCCAATGTTGGGTTGTTGCAGGGGTGGGCAAACCTTTTGACTAAAGGACCATGAAGGGTTCTAAAATTTGATGTCATGTCCTGTTGGTGGGTACGTATCAGGGTTTTTCTGTTCTTTTCTGCTTTTGACTTTTTCTGGGGTTTTGATTGTGTTTTTGAGTTGTGGGTTTTTTGTTCCCTACGTGGGTAAGTTAGGGTTAGGGTTAGGGTTTTGTCCTCGTCAGTGTGATTGTGTCCACCCGTCTGCCAGCTCCCTCTTCCAGTTTGTTTGTTTGTTTGTTTGTTTGTTTGTCCAGGTGTTCCATGTTGTCTCGTTAGTTGCGAGTGTATTTACTTTCCTGTTTCCTTTCAGTTCATGTGGGGTCACTGTCTAACTGACGCAGTGAGTGTGTAGCTGGCCCTCTGGTATAATCACGATGAGTCAAGTCTGTTTTGCTTTGTTTTGTTTTAGTTTGGCGCAGAGGCAAAGCAAACAAGAACAAAAATCTTGTTTGCTTTGCCTCTGCAGTCATTTTTGAGTCCATCAACCGTCATCAGTTTCAGCTTCAAAAGTGTACATCTGTGCCCTTAAAGGGATAGTGTGTAAGATTTAGACCATTTTTCATTACGGACAGCAGGAGGTGCTAGAGGTGCTGCATTTACCAATGTCCGTAGCTATAATAAAACATGGCCGCCTCAGGAGAAGTGCCACCCCCATATAATATAATTTAATGACAACCAGACCTATGATTATATTTAAAACACACTGTTGGTCATTATGAACACATTCATTTGCAAGTTTTTGAAATATGCAATCAATTCATGTATTCCTTCTTAAGGAAAAATGGTCTAAATCTTACACTGTCCCTCTAAGCTGAGCAACAAAAAATATGAATTAGCCAGCCATCACTTCGACCACATTAATTTTTAAGTCAACATCCTGTATCAGCCGTGTTCAAATTGAAATTACAACCGGCATTCAGTCTCTAGAAAACTAAGCAAGCAGGGAGAACGCGATAGCTCCACCCAAGTACGCAAGAGCCAAATATTCAAACTACATTGGCTAGCTCTCAACTGGAAGACTGTTTAAAATGTTTGAGGTACACTAAACGACTACAGTGTTCAATGTAAGTTTTTCTGTAAGTTTTTTCCCTCAAGAAACCAACAGACTACATTCACATACTGTATCCGCAGCTGCTTTCTATCGCTCAATGTCCTTCCAAACAGTTTATTTTCTATCCATTCACTCTAGCCCCAAGGTCCTTTGCTTTTTCCTTCTCATAAACAGCAGTAATTCTTTCATGTTCTTTCTCGGTGAAACTGCACTTTAATTTCTTATGCTGATCTGTTATTCCTCAGCGGAGATGTGCCACTTGCACTCAGATGCATAAAAGAGTTAGGAGTGTGGAAGTCACTTGAATTAATACATACGAAACAAGTCACACTTATCCATCTGGCATATGAACTGGAAAAGATCCACCCTGTTATTCGCAGTCACGCTGGGTGAAGTGGAATATTATCAACAAAGTCTGGGTGGCTGTTGGGAGGCGAGGTGGGGTCACGCCCTGTATGCCCGGGCCCTCGGGGCACCCACCAGTAGCAGGATGAACTCCAGCATCCGCTGGGAGGATGACTCCAAATATCTACCACCCATGGGGTTTGGCTTGTACAGCTGTATCATATTTGAGTGGAACAAACTTTTGCACTGAGTGTCTGTCTATCTATCTATCTATCTATCTATCTATCTATCTATCTATCTATCTATCTATCTATCTATCTATCTATCTATCTATCTATCTATCTATCTATCTATCTATCTATCTATCTATCTATCTATCTATCTATCTATCTATCTATCATTCCTGCCAATTTTATATGGTTCCCTCTTTCAACAAACTTTATTCAAAAGATCAAGGTTTTTATCAGGCTTTTGCAGAACTCACCGGCAAACTAAACTTTTGAAACAGGCGTGCTGGTGAAGGCAACATGAAGTTTAGCGGCCCCAGAGTTGGACACCCCTGACACCAATCATATCATTTATTTCTGACAATAATTGTCATCAATTCAAAATAAATTATAAAAAAAAATCAGATGTATAATAATATCTTAGACTTTATTCCATGACTCTCTTTAAGTGATAATACAGTATTATCAAATGTTCACTGATCTCCTATGCATCATTTCTAGGAAATCACAATGCCCCTCCGCTGCTAAGTTATTTTTTTGACGGACTGGGCGACTCATATGGTCCCTGAGTGCCGCGGGCACTATATTATATAGTTTTCAAATTTTGGTCATTAAGACTGAATCATTTGAAAATACTGCACTTTTTATTTTCTTTTTTTTACTCCTGCAAGATAAACAAAAAATAAGTTAACCTAGTAATACAACCTTGCTCTGAAGTAGAAACATAAATGAAAACTATTTGTACCCCAATACAACGTTTTCCCAACCAATTCGATACCGATCGATGTTCGACACTGATATCGGCAGAAATGACACTTGCTTTTATTTATTTTTTGAGTATGGAAATTGAAAATTATGTCATTTCAACCTCAGACATGACAATGTACTTTACTTGAATAAAATGAATACAAAATAAGTTAAAGGACCCTGGGGAATAACCTTATTAAAGTCAATAAAAACAAATTACATCCATTGATTTGCAAAATAACAATTCCAGTTTACTTTTCTACTTTCAGAACCATTAATAACCAGTAATATCAGAGATTTTGGTGTAGACTGATATTATCTGATACTTTTTTTCTGATATTGAACCGAAATCGATATCAATATTGTATCAGGACAACCACAGAGAAAATAAATGTACAAAATTTTATATTCTTTAGCCTCCATCAATAATGTTGACAGATGTTAATTTCATACTTCTAAGTTTTGTCTAAATTGCGTGTTACACAATCAAGTTTAAATTCAAAGTGTTTGCTGTATCATTGTTTTTATTTATGTTTTCATATTTTTAAGAATGTAGGTAATATAAAAAAAAAATCCCCAAAACGTTAGTGAACAGGTAAGTGTATTGATAGGTGTGTTATGAACAACATGAAACGTTATTTATTGACAATTTTTTCATGTAATGGAAGTTAATTTGAGCCTATATGAGTTTATGTATTTCTAGAAATAATTCGTGTAAATTATTAATATTATTTATTTCGTCCTACTGATTTCATGCCAGTTAAATCATGTTTTCAAGACACTATGACCTTGACAAAAATTAGTGACTTTTTAATGTAATGTAAGCTAAAACTAAAGCGAAATTTGTCACGAAATAATAAGGCTGTTATCAGGCAACTATTCCGGGTAGGGCGTCTTGGACTGACATGAGCGTTATTTGTTTTGAGATGGTTTTGGAAATATCCGTGTTTTGCAGTCCCGGAGATTTTCAGGAGCGAGACATTCCGAAAAAGAGCAGATGCGGGCGGGTCAACGTTCCTCGAGACAGCGCACCGAAGTGAATTCTACTCTCAGCCGCTGTTGACGTCTCCGTCGGTTGTCGTGTGGAGCAGGACTCCTGCAACAATATGCCGGTCGGTTATGGATTTCATACCGCCTCCCGTGTGAGCCGACACGTTACTTTACAACGTCACAGTTTATATCTGCTTAGTTTAATTACTTGTTTCGTTAAGTAGCGTAGTAGTTTTTTTTTTTGTTTTGTTTTTTAAGAAATATGACAATTATGGTCAAAATTGGGCCGTGATTGTGAAATCAAAGAATGGCCTCACAATCGTGTATTATGTTGTATGGCACACAAAGCATTTACATTGTCCGGGAGCATGTAATATTTCAAAGAGCCATTGCTGTGAACAAAGTGCTGTGCATGAAATGAAATTGTCATACAATAATAAATAACAAATAATAAGCCATAAAATAAATAACATAAAAAACAGTGCAGTTAACCTTCTGTTTACATTAAAACCGATTTCAAATTAGTATACATTATTGTCGTCTGCACAGGATTAATTTTTGAATACATCAAATCTTCAAAGCGAAGTCAACCAAAATGTTCTTGCTCTATATGCCCCACATAGTTTCATCATGGCCTTCTGATCAATATTCCATTTGTGGAATGTGACTTAAGCAGCAAGAGCCACCTGTTTTTATTCCATCCCGTATTGCCACTTGTTCGCAAATGAAAATAACAACACAGGAGGTCAGTGCTCAGATAATAACCAATCCCATCACACCTGTTGTTTGCGGTTATTCACGTGATTTTTATTAAGTGAGCCGTTATTTGTTGTTACCTGAGCCTGCGATGTCATTTTCAGTCACCAGCCAGTGGCAAAATGGCTGCCCTTGCAATAGATAAAAAAGCAGGTGGATTATTCTGCCCAATTCAAATTCCATAAACACAATATCAATCAAACTAATGTGTACTGAAGAGTAAAGTTGCATTGAACAGTTTAGGGGAAAAGATTATTGTTAGTTTGGTTGATTTTATTTCGTCCACATGTGTCTACATAAATGAAGGGCCAGTTTGAATTTGCGTCAGCACGTGCTCCTTGGACGCGCCTGCTCCGCGACACCCAACAACATCCGAGGTGACACAGGGGACAGCCGTTTCTCCCGCTCCCCCGATAACCGGCTCGGGCGTACCAGAATGCACCCCGCCGACCGACTAACCCCGGGGTCAGCGGCTGTCAATCAGTGCCACGTCTACTTGTGCGGCTTCTGGATACGAAGTAGAAGATGTGACCGAGGCCTCTTGAGAGAATCCCCCGGCTCTGCGCAGTGGATCCTCTCTGTGCATTCATGGTGGGTAATTCAATTAGCCATCCTTCTGCTTTTCTAATGCAAACCTCAGGTTGAATCGCCACCCTGTATATGTGAAAGGAAAAGCCCCGGGCCATGATGGCTGCACAAAGATGGGTCAGCTTGTACCAAGTGTACAGATCTTGTTCATATAAGCTTACAGCTGCATTTATCTGGCAGGTGGTACTCATTGCACTCAATGGCAGAGGAAGTCGTGGGAGAAAACATAGAGATCAAGATGCATCATATCGCTGTCACTCCATGGATCCTCTTTTTTTCATTGTAAAATTGTGAGGCCAAATGTAGTTATGTTTGACTGAAATGTAGTTATGTTTGACTATCTAATTTATTTTGTTGTCACGAGATTACAACAAATGAGAGATTAATTTGTTACAGCATTATTTTCGATAAAAGAAGCGAGCGGACTGAACCACCGTTCGAGTCAATCTTTAATCACACACAGAAATATTACTGAAACGGAGATCATCATGTAAAGGTTATGATGTTATAGAGCATAGCGGCAAGGAATAGAGCTGTGTGCACCGGTTAAAGAACACGGAAAGGTCTTCCATTTGACTCGTTAATTAATTGTGGACTTTTGGTATATACACACAATCATAAACTTGGTGGAACACAGATGCTGCACTATTCTCTTTTACTATAGTTTTTACATTCTTGCCAAAGTGTTGGTGCATATACATGGCAACATAGAAAATACCAACATGTGCGTCTTATATTTGGGGGATTATGGTACTCAAACTGATCTAATGCTAGGAGAGTGTTGGGAATATTTTTCTGAAGCAGCTTAATCCACGACCAAACAATTCCAGTTCTCGACCCTCTACAGCCAAAACATGTTTATAACCTTTACACAAAAAAAAACAGACACTGTTTCAACTGATTAAACATTATTTCATATGCAAAATCATAAAATAGATCAAAGTAAAACCTAAAATAAGACTAAATGTACATGGAAATAGAATAAATGGAATAAATGTGACATAAGGGTAATCAAACAAAAAAAATAGTCAAATGTAATGCAATTTGATAAAAGTAGAATAAATCTGGTGGACTCATGCATATCAAACCCAACAGGCTTCAGTTATGTATTTTCTTTAACAGATGCTGCAGAGGAATGGTGCCGTTTTTTGTCAATTGCCAAATGATTACAAATGAACCTTACACATTTAATAAAACACCATCCAGCTTGTCCTTCGTTGACTTGTTCAAATGCGGACTGCGCACAAGTTTAGTTTGGCAAAGAGCTTTGCCACGGCATTTATATTAGTGTCTTTGTTGCTGTTGTTAGATGGGTGCTTCTCATTGATGTGGTAGGCTAAACTTTTGCTGCTTCAGTGTTCAGCAAGATCTTTCTCACAATAACACCTATAACTCTAGCTTCATCAGCGGTGCCATTTTTTAAAGTTGAATTTACCATTCATCGGACCAACAACTTCCACATACGCTTCAATTTTCATATCTTCCTTCTGATCTGAACTTGCCCTCCCACCCATAACAGGAGCCTATCAGGTTTGGCCAAACACAATGACAGCCAATCAGTTCCACTACAGGGTAAATGATTGATCTTTGTTTTCCAACCCTCAAACACTCAAGCTCAAGAAACCTGATGATACAGAAAGCAGAAAGTTACACTTGAAATTTTAAATTTTAAAACAATAATGATTTGACTATGACTGCAATTAATTGATCACAAGAGTCTGTTAATCTGACACCCTCTATTAAATAATGGATTTTTTGTTTCTGCAATATTTGGCGGTAATTAATTTGTAATGTTTTCTGTAATAATATATCGGAAGAAAACTGTGATAGAATACTTAATATTTATTATCTGCATGCCTTTGCACTTTTGCAGTTCAAATGCATTCAAATGCACGTGCAACATTTCATCGTTTTCTTGGTACGACGCCGGTCGTAATTCGAAAAACAATTTGCGATACTGTATTTTAGCTGTATAAAAACACATATGATCTCGGTAATGATTTCTCTTCTTACATGTAAGCCTTACAATCGGGGTAAACAAATCCTTGTTTTGGAGAGAGGATGTCCCACAGATGGACTGGTTGTCTTGCAGAGGATGTAGTCAGAAAGGGCCCGCCTGTGAGGTGCTGCAGGGTCACCTTTCGCCACGCTGCCTGTGCCCAGAGCGTGGGGGGTGTCCACGCCGGGACGCTCAACAGACCGAACTGATTTCCTGTGCGGGGTCACGCCTAGGACGTGCACAGAAGACAGACGTAGCTGGGAATGCGCAGAAGGTTTAGGGCTCGGTGTTTATGTCAAGTTTATGTGTCTTGCTTTCGGTGGACTGCAAAGATATGATGCCCACTTGTATCAAATGTTACAAAGGCAGATATAGAAACGTGAAATAGTGGTTTTCAACCAATCGATATTTGAGATAGGGCCGTCCAATACAAACAAGATTGAACAAGATATTGATTAATGGGGATTTCCGCGGCCAAAATTCAAACCCAGGTTCTCAGTTTTTGGTAGAGAATATGTCAAGCAGTCAGCTATTGATTAATAGGGATTTCCGTAGCCAAAATTCAAACCCAGGTTCTCAGTTTTTGGTGGAGAATATGTCAAGCAGTCAGCTGCTGTGCCACATCAGTCATGACTTTCACTGCGTCTATTGCTGGGATTACGTTCCAAACCTCGTAAGTGAAATCCATGGTGTAGAAGTTGATTGTTTAATTTTTGTTTTGTCATTTTGTCTTATTTTGTTTCTTTTCATTCATTGCTTTTTTTTTCCTCCTGAGAGCTGGCCTATTTATTTGTGTCCACGGTTGAGAATATTTTGTCTCAGCTGGGCAGCAAGGTGATTATTATTTTTATTATTATTATTATTATTAGTAGTAGTAGTAGTAGTAGTAGTAGTAATAGTAGTAGTATTGTTATTATTATTGTTGTTGTTGTTGTTGTTATTATTACTATTATTATCACACTGTATGTCTTAGTTCATGTTTTATTTGTTGATGTATTTTTTGTGTGAGAATCACCGCATAACCAAGCTCATGTGTTTTTTTTGACTTACCATTAAAATTGGTAGTCCCATAACCAGCCGAACTGGTCAAATTTTGACCACTCTACTGGTTAACGTAACCAGCTTAAGCAACATGATTGACAGTCCATTTAGTCTGTTTTTAACAGACATATGGACCACCTGAGCCAGGCAGTGTTTACATACATGTTTTGAGTGAAGAATGTTTTTACAAGAGGAAACACTTGTTTTCATTTTATCTGTAAAGAAAACATTTATTTTGACTAGGGGCTTGCTGTAAAAATAGTCTACTGCGATTAACAAAACTTGTATATTTGAGGGCACAAGTTGGCACTATGAGCAAACTGTGTGTTCCAAAAATATTTGCTGAGTCATTTTTACTTAAATGTAGATTCAAGACAATTGGTGCTTACTGCTTATACAAAGAATATTTCCTCCAAATTCCCAGACTAGATGAAAAAATTAAAGAAAAGCAAACCTCCCTTGTAGTAATGTCATTGTCATTTGAGTTTTCCTCAAGTGAAATTGCAAAATCGATTCAAATGAAGAAAATTTGAGATCTTTTAATCCCATTTGACTAAGATCTTATTATAGTATGTTCAAATAGTTCTGCAACATAGGAGTTGTAGTTTAAGGTTCTTTTTTGAAGTCGACATTCATTAACTCCACATCACTTGGTTGCCCTTTCGCCTGCAGATCTTTGACATAGACGCCGATGGATTCCCAAATTGAATCAAATGGGGCTTACGAGGCTTCTCAGCCCAAATGGACCTCCTGTTTACACACTTGTCTATCAGCTGCATGGCGGCGCGAGGATTCGTATCCGGCAAGATGTCGAGACTTCTCTGAGACCAACTGTGCGGAGACCCAGTTCAGTAAATTAGGGCAAACTTTGTCCAGATTGCAGATAATAGGTCACAAAAATCAAGTGACTTTTTAAGGGGCAAACATGCTCAGCATCTTCAGCCCAAGATGAAAAGTAAATGAGACTTATTTTGTTATTAATGAGAGTACTAATACTTCATTTTCAACATTTGATTGAAAAAGAAATATCCAAACAACATCAGTCAGGAGCAGGAACTGTTTAAATGAAACAAAACCAGCTGTAAAAATGTCCTTTATATGTTTATTTTGCAAGACAACATGTTTGAAAGTGTATAGGAAATAAAAACAAATGTGACTTATAGCTATCGTTGCTGTTTTTTATTGTTGTTACTTTTATTCATTAATTCATTTAAATTGGATCTTTAAGTCACTTGTGTCACTTAAGTCAAAAATCCAAAGGATGTGTTTGAAGCACATTTTCAAAGTATTGTTTAAATAATAATAATAATTTATTATTATATATTATATTAATATTTTAATATTTATTCATATTATTGTGGCTTTGTTTACAAGGTTTCACGCGTGTATACGTATATATGCACCAATAGGATATAGAAAATTTCATGTAAACACAGAAAAATTAAACACGACAATATTAAAAGTCAAGCACCTAAGATGGATTCTTTGAAAGGCTACATGAATCAAAAAATAAAAAGAAATAAAAATTAAATTATAAAGCTGTTTGCAATAATAATAATAATAATGCGAATGCATTTTTAATAGGATTTTTATGTCATTATTTTGACGAAGTTGGGATGCTTCTTGTAGGTCAATAATGTGGAAGCGTGCGTGGGGTAAACATTTTAATCTTTTTTGTAAAAAGGTGGGAGTTACGTAACCTTGAGAATATATACTTTCGCTGTGTAAACGACTAGTTTTATATAGTGATTTTATGAAGGATTGAAAATTGTGGAAAGTGGAGGTCAGTGTGTAAAATGTATTTTTAGGAATGTTTGTCACGCAACGTGGAATATTGAAACAGTGGGAATTTAGGGATGAGGATCGAATGACAAAATTTAGTTCTTAAGATATCTCCTAAAATATCTGGGCAGTTTGTAGTTGTACTAGGAAAGATGGATACCATTTTTGTTGAATTACTCATTTACTAAATTGTTGTGAGGAAAAGGTATAGGACTCCAAAAATGTAAATGCATGTCAGCATTTAAATGCCGCATCCTTTTCAAAATAAAACACATTGCTGTGTTTTAAAACAGACGCTATAGTAGCCAAAAGCGTTCGTTTGTTTGTTTGTTTCCCAAATCATTATCACGGGTTGGAGTTGTACCGAAACAAAATATACAAACATCGTCGCAATACAACTAGCAACAATCAACAATCACACATGCGCAAAAACAACAATGGGGGAAGAAACACCCTGCAAGGATAAACTGGCTAATTTTCATTCTAGATTATTAGAAGAAAAACTCATTAAGAAATTGCTATGTTAAAAGATTTTCCTTGTTCTTTGCTTAAAGTCCACTGTTGTCATCTCTCGTTTGGGAGACCACGCTCATAACGTCATCTGAATCGGGAATTAAATGCTAAATTGGAGGAACGGGACACACGTGTGATTGAATATTTGGTGGATTATATCATACACACGAGCTCACCCTTACAGTTTCACGGCTTTTAGAGTGATCGGTTAAATCCCACCCACCCATTCCGTCCCTCAAAGATTTCAGAGAGCAAAAAAAAAAAAAAAAAAAAGTAGGACTCGCTCCGGCTCTGCGTCCTCGGCCTCCTTCCGAGCGAGTTGCATTCGTTGGATGCAAGATGGAGACAGAGCCGTGTTTGTCTTTCAGGCGAACGCCACCAACTTGTACTGCGCCGAGCGCGAGCAGCAGCTCCCGGTCGCCGGGCTCCTTCCTGCCGTGCGATGAGCTGCGCAAAGTCGGTGCAGCTCACCGCTTGGGTCCTGCGCTGCGCGGCGGGGGGGACCCCTACGCCCCCGCACTGCACCGCAACTTTGGGGACTTCTCGTCGAATCCTCCGCCCTCGCCGCAGGAGAAACATGACAAGTTCTTGGAGGGGGAAAACCAGGAGCAAAAGGCCGCTAAGGCCCAATTCTACGACCCAAGTAAGTTAGCCGTACGTTTGTTTTTGTTTTTGTTTTTTAATTGCAAAAGTATATTATTAGTCATTCCAATAATATAAATGACTTAACTCGTGTGTGTCCCTTTTAACCGTAATTTTAAAAACTCCACATTTTTAGAATGTATAAACATGTTCTCGGGATTAAATGCTGCAGCAATTCAAATCAAAGGCAAAATATTTCATTTTCATCCACCCATTTTCACATGATGAGTAAGAGCGTTTTTTTCATTTGATCGCCTTTGATTCAGATCTGAAGTTGAGACTCTAAATATGACCTTTTTATTTATTATTATTATTTACTATATATTATTATTCCCCACCATTTTACCCCAAATAAACTCGACTTTGCTCTCATTACACTATGACCTTATTCATGTGATTGGTTTGTTTCCCCCTTGTTTCTCTTCGGATATAAACGATGTAGACAAGAATCTTATTTAACATAAAAATTGTAAAAATATAACACTTCCTTACCCCCTCCTCTCCAAAAATGTTGAATATATTTATTATTCTGATGATTTTACTGCCTATATCTGTAAGTCGTTTGACACATAAGAAACATGATGTATGGACAAGGCCACAATGGCATCATTCAATTCTATTAACAATAAAACACACACACACACACACACAAATCCCCCAGCACACATTTCTTCTGTCAATTGCAATGCATCGTTTTAGAAGGCATTTGGTGTTTGTACATCTTTATGGTGCAAATACAGTCATTTCATCACAGATGGAAACCTTTGACCCAGAGTGTGTGTTCCTCACTAGCGAGTATTTTGCCAAGGCTGCTTTGTCTCATCCGTACAACTGAATAGAATGTAAAATAGTTTAAGGGGATGCTCATTTTGGGATGTTGAACATGGACTGCGTTTACAAACAAAGGTCCATGTACAAGGAAAAGGCACTTTCTTTTTACATTGTAAAGGAAAAAAACAAAAAGCAAATACATTTGAGTTTTTTCAGAAAAAAATATGAGGTTTAATTTTATTTTTATATTGATGTCACCACTTACTGTCGATAACAGCATATATGAAGTAGACTGTGTTTTGACAAGATTTCATTCCTGTTTTGTCTACTCTTGTGTTATCAATCAAAATAAATGTGCGACATGTACTTGATGTGTTTTTTTAGTAGTATTGCTAAAATAAGACAACACACATTTCCTCACCAGGAAACTGAAAGATGAGATGAGCATGAATTAAAACTAATACAAAATATAATGTAAAAATCAAACGTACATTTTTTTCAGACAAATACCAGTACGAGTACTGAACCCTTGAGTAATCACCAGTACCAAGTACAGATAACATGAATACTTTTGACACACAAAATGTTCCCCAACAAACAATGGCAGATCATTTTATAGAAATACCTATGTATTCCAATATAGCATTTCCCTAAAAAAAATGTAAAATAATGGCAATTTTCTATTCTTCTAATTTGTCATTCATAGTTCATGATCATAAAACCTTTCCAAGGAGCACCCTAAAGTTGAATCGGCTGCCATAACAACTTATAATAGGCACAGCTGTCGGCCTGATCCAGATACTTGGTAGTCAATCATGCGTAATTTTAAAATTATCATATGATTATTATTTCTAATGGAGATACATACATACATACATACATACACACATACACACATACACACATACATACATACATACATACATACATACATACATACATACATACATATATACATCTGTTTAATTTTTTTTTTTTTTTTAATGAAGATTTCATGATGACCTTAGAATTTGAGTGAAGCTTTGTACAAATATTCTTACTGCTACGCACGTCGGCTTAAATGCTTGTGAAATCACATGAGCTCAACGGGAGGAAAATATTTTTGACGTTAAGTGCAACATGAGGTTGCAAATGAAGGCTGCAGTGAAATTGAATTAAGAAACGAGCTTGAGTAGAGGACAGCCTGCAGACGAATGCTGACGGATTTTGTTTTGCAGTTTGGGGAAATTAATTTGGACAACAGGTTTACGGAGCGGGTCAGAAAATTGCGTTTTCCAAGGCTGGGTTACAAGATATGACCTCAGATAAAGCAAATGGCAATGATGTGATTCAAAACAAAGCTATGGAAATTGTCTTTAGTTTTGTCCCACCACTGGGGTTTTCCTTCATTTCTTCATTTTCTTCTTCTTTCTTCTTGCCTAAAATTTTGCAAAAATTGTGTTTTTGTTTTTTAGTTCCTTTAAAAGTATTAGTAAGTGCTTTTACAATTCTCCCTAGACAGAAAATGTATCCAAACATGTTTATCAATTTACCATCATAAAGTATGCTGTGAACCTTCATGGCTCTTTGCTAAAAGTAGTGCTGCAGCCCTTCCAGCTCTCTCACACCCTTTTCTCATCTTTGTAAGGCAAGGCAAAATTTTGCAGCATTTTTGCGTTTTGCGTCTCTTCCTCAGCTGAGCTCGTATTTATTTTTAAAAATGTATCCCAAATTTTGTGTTGGTCTTTTTACAATCATAAATTGAAATGGGGAAGAGTAGGAATGTCCTTTCATCCATCTTTTCAACCGCTGATCCTCACTGGCTTCGCAGGAGTGCTGGAGCCTATTCTTCTGTCCCAGAATTTTTTGCAGTCTGACACAAAAAAAACAGTTTGGATAATTTCTGAGTTATTATTGAGAGGAAATTTAAGCGTAAACGGACCTATTATGCAAGTGTTCAACCCATTTATGTGCCTTTTTAACCCTAGTGGCATTATGTTACAAATTATGGAAATTCCTTTGGGGTTTTTTTGTTTTTTTTGGATATCATAAAATAATTAATGGGAAAAAAACACTTGGTAGCTGAAATTTCCAGTAGATGATTAAAACATGTAAAATTGAAAAATCCAACAATTCTGACTTTTCTATGTGATTGCAGTTGGACATGCAAGATTTTGTGTACAAAAATGAGCATTGTCCAAATTTTGGACCATATAAAAACCATTATAATTGCAATTTTTTAGATGCATTTTAATAGGATTTATTACATTGATTTCCTGCGATTTTTGCAACATTCCGTTGAGCGGCAGTCAAACTATGTTAGCAAATAGAACATTCTTTGTTGACTTATATTTTACCTCAAAATTGTAAATGGCGGTCGAGACCAGTTAATGGCTTTGTCTTAAATTGTCATCATCACATCGCAAGCTACAAAGGCAAAAAATACCTTTTTTCCAGTTTTGGGGGATTTAATACATTTAAACTACATATGTATGGATAGAATTGATGCCACTGAACAATTTGAGTGGTTGAAGGAAAAGAAATATTTATAAATAACTTTATTATACTTTTAAAGGCATTTCCAAAATTAGGAAAATGAATGCAATGTGCATAGTTTGCAAAGTGTGTGCGCAAGGGTTAAATGAGGAGAACCATTTGGACCTGTTTTTTTTTAATTATTATTTTTAATTTTCAAAAATAACGACTGATGAATTTTTCCTTGTCGGTGACAAAGGAGCCCTCAAAAGCCTGAGCTACTCCGGCATGAGCGCCGACTGCTTCAGCAAGCTGAAGGAGGCGGGTGGAGGCTTGCCAGGCGGCGACTCCATCGCTGACTCCATCGACCTGTCGGGCAAGAACAAGAAGCGGCGCAATCGCACAACCTTCAGCACATTCCAACTGGAGGAGCTGGAGAAGGTCTTCCAGAAGACGCACTACCCAGATGTCTACGCTCGTGAGCAGCTGGCTCTGAAGACCGAGCTCACAGAGGCCCGTGTACAGGTGCGCGTCATTTGGGAAAAAACAAATTGACCGACTCTTCATACATACAACTTTTGTATTTCAGTTTCTATTGGCATATACTTTGTATCAATTTGTGGATGTGTGTGTGTGCGTGCCCGTGTGCGTGTGTGTATTTGTCTTTGGGGTGGGGAGTAGATATGTTTCTTGTTCGGACAAGAACTTTCTGGTTCTAATGAGAACATTTCTTGTTCTACTGATAAACTTCATTGTTAGAATGAGAATGAAAAACACGACAGTTTCTTTTTAGGGTGGGAAACTTTTTCAAACGAGATTGTAGTCTCTGCATGCAAGGGAGACGCTATAACTGCATTTCAGTTTGCACTTCTACCTTAAAATGACATCACAAAAATTTACTCCTGGGACCGATGAATAAGGGCGTTGCTGCTTTACTTTGCAAGTCAACATAATGTTGTGACTGTGAGACATTTAAATCATCACAGCTTTTGTAGTATGCTCAGCGCCAATATAATAAATAAATAGCACGTCTTTTGTAGTGATATCACTGTACAATATTTTGCGATATCACTGTTTAGTTGACAAAATATGAATAAAAATGCACATCTGGGCTGTGTCATTCACGTCTGTAGATTCATCCAATCGCAGTGAAAGACAGAGTCTGATTGAGTCCGCTTACTTACAGTAAGCTTGCAGTACTCATCGCTTCTCCTTTCACCGAGGCAGGGAAGAGTAAAATGAAGGCTAGACACATTAACCATGTAAAAACTCACAGAGAGGGGACAAGATTTTTTATTTTTATTTTTTTTAATGTTGGTTGTCCATAAGTATCGCCTTCTCCAGCTCCTTCTCACTTTTTTTCTGTAAAGGAAACCAACACCTCGAGTTAAAAGGTTCCCATATTGATGAATGACTCCTTTGCAACATTTTAACGAGCACCTTGTTTTTCCAAATGTTCACTCTTTGACTCTATGATTTCTTCTTTCTTGTCATACAGAAAAATATGGAAACGAGTCAGCTAATGCTCTACGTTCTTTGCGGGAATTAAAGCCACAGTTTTGTTTGTTTTTTGAAATTACAAAGAGCCATTGGAAAAAAAATACTCATTTGTCAGCACTGAGTATGATTTTGAAAACTAGCCATTCTCTATTTGCCCCGATGTTGTTGGACTTGCTTTCGACCGCGAAAAAAAAAAAAAAAAACTATTAAAAAAAGAGAGAAAGGAAATTGTCCTGACGAATGCAGTAATTGAATAATGGCTTTAAAATCGATTAATTGACCGACCCTAGCGCACAGGAACTCGGCAAACCACATGCAATGACTGCATTTACTGGCACAAAGGAATCAGCTTACACACATCGTTTGGTCTTTCTACCTTTTGTTACAGTCCAATTTTACATGCATTGGCTTACATTTGGTCTTGCATCTTGGTTGAATTCGGTCACTACTTGTGAACTACTGCAAGTAAGACTGGGGGAATTTGTCATTTTCCAACTCATTACAGCCTGTAAATACACAAATACAGTATTACTGCTTTGAAAAAAATTAGCTCTTGGTTAAAAAGAAATCTGTCCATTCACAACGCTGCTGTATGCTGGTAGGTGTCTCAGCTGACTGGTCATCACTCAGTCAGTCAATGAGACCAATCAAACTTGACAACAATCTGTCAGAATCACATTCATGTCATCGCTGAGTGGGAAATGAATCTGTATAGTGATATTGGTCAACTATCGGCCAATAAAAATCGAATTCACGTATATCATTCTACGTTGATTGGTTACCACCAATCAACATGAACACATAGAATAGAATAGAATAGAATTTTCCACACTATAAGGCACAGCGGATTATAAGGTGCACCCTCAATTAATGACATATTTTAGAACTTTTTTAATCACAATATAGTAATACTCAAAGTAATAACAATAATAACTCAAATCATAAATCTAAACTCTCAATAGCATAGTAACTCAATGTCAATATGACCAGCCTTGTTCAACTGTAAACACACAAAAGAAACAGGTAAAGCTTACTTTGTCGCTTCATTCCCCATCTACGGATCCCAATCTCAATCTTGATCCATATATAAGGCGCACCTGATTATAAGGCGCACCATCAGCTTTTTTAAAAAATTAAGGCTTTTAGCTGCGCCTTGTAGTGCAGAAAATACGGTAAATTGGGTGATGCCATTTTCCCTTGACAACAAGTGGCAAAACGTGTATTTAAATTGTACACAAACAATAATTTTGCCATCAAATTAACTATAGACAATATCTGAACTTTGTACCGCTGAAAATGGCTAAATACGTGAAGTATCCTTTTAAAATACATTTACAAATATGCTACTACTAATATCGTTGCAGAGTTCACAGTCACGTTTGAATGACTGCAGTCATAAAGGTACAAATAAGGTTACTGTTATTTTATGCAACTGTGTATGGAATGTTTACTCTTCTACATAATAATGCTTGTACATGAAGGTTTGGTTTCAGAACCGTAGGGCCAAGTGGAGGAAGCGGGAACGCTACGGAAAGATCCAAGAGGTCCGCAACCACTTCACCACGACCTACGATATTTCCCTACTCCCCCGACATGACACCTATCAGGTAGGGCGCCAATCATTTGCTTTGTTTTAATGCATTTTACAATCATTTCAAGAGCACCCCGAGAAAATGTGAGTGCATCTTAAATGGACACGTCGGTGTACACAGAACACATACACAATTGGCAAACCATAGAACAGCGGTTCAGAACCTTTTTTCAGTGATCCCCTGTGAAATATTTTTTCAGCCAAGTTACCTCCAACCAGTGCAATGCATTTTTGGATGGCAAAAAAAGACTTAAAAATGCTGTGCCAGCCATTTCTGATGTATTCAACTTTGGAACTATATTTGGAGGGCATATCTTTTTATGTTTTGGGAATACAGTGGTACCTCGGTACTCGACCGCCTCTATACTCGACCAAATCGGTGCTCGACCAAAAAAATCAAGTAGGTAATGCATCGGACCTTGATCAGATTTTCGGTGCTCGACTAGCCGAGCCTAGCCGAGCCGAGCCGAGCCGAGCCGAACGCGCTCCTCGGCCCTTCTCGGCCAGCGGGTAAGCGCCAGTTCAACTCGGAAGGCAAAGAGGAAAACAATGAGGACCACTATTGAACCGAAGAAGGAAATTATAGCAAAATATGAACGCGGTGTACCTCGCGTCGCAGTTAGCTAGCGTCATCATGGAAGGAGTAACTCCCTCCCGTCCTCTCCACATCCATTCCTGTATGCCATCAACCACTCTCCAAAACGTAAGTAAATTATACAAAATGGTTTATAATGCTTTATTTATCTTTATCATGTACTGCTTGTGCACATTTACTTGTGCACACATACTTTCCATTTTTTCTTATGGGAAAATTGCTTTCGGTGTTCGAACAAATCGGTGCTCGACCACCACCTCAGAACGGATTATGGTCGAGTACCGAGGTACCACTGTATTGTTAGTTGTCGGGGGGGGGTTCATCTTTTTCATGTCTCGGGTATCAGTTTGTGTTGTTTCTCATTTTTTGTGGTTCTGGTCCCTTTCTCGGCGTCTTGTTAATGTGATTTTGTCCACCTGTCCTTGTCAACCTGCTTCCGTCCTGTCTACCAGTCAGCTCCCTCCTCTAATTCTGTCTTATCCCAGGTGTTCCTTGTTGTCTCGTCAGTTATTAGTGTATTTGGTTTCCTGTTTCCTTTCAGCTCTTGTTGGGTCTTGTTTGGTCAGACTTGGTCGCTTTCCTGAAGGTTTTCCAAGTTTTTGTGTAGTCCTGTATTCCTGCTTTTGGAGTTGTTGCTTTGGTTACATTGGTTGACTGTTTATTTTGCTGCTCATTGCTTTATTAAATGGTTATTTTTGTGCAAACCATGCCTCATGGCTAACCTGCTTTTGTGTCCACAACCTCCACACCCACGACAATACCTAGCATATCTAGTCATGTTTTATTCAGCAACTCCAGAAGATAGATTTTCAAAGATACAAAATATAAGAACAAGCTCGCAAATAATTGTGTGCATGTCCGATACCCAGATGCAGGGCAATCTGTGGCCAGGGGCTTCCGGGGTCGTCGGCGGCGCATCAGCTACCGCCTGTGTCCTCGGACCCGAATCCTTACCTTCCTCCTGCATGGGCGCTTACACTCACCCCCACAGCAACCTACAGGGCTTCATGGGCATCCCCTCATCAACCAGCCACCCCCACCACCAGCACCACCACCCGCCTCACCACCCGGCTATCAACGGCCTGTACTCCCTCCACAGCTTTCCCGGCATGGAGGCTCCAGAGAACGACTACAAGCCAACGGGCCTGATGGCGCTGCGGATGAAAGCCAAAGAGCCAGGCAGCATTCTTTCGTGGCCAACATGACAGTCATGCTGCCTGACGATCAACGCATCATCCCTGCGGCGTCCACTGACAGAACTGGCAAAAGCGAGTGGCGAAACATAAAACTATTTTATATCATTTAAAACTCCACTTACAAGATGATTGGATTTCAAGAAAAATTCAACAGAAATGCTGGCATGTGTGTCCTTAAGTTGCAGCCTGTGAAAATGACAATTGCTCCTCTTTCATCAATTATTGAAATACATTTCCTGTACCACTAGAGCAGGAGTCGACAACTATACTGAAAGTCTGTTGAACCAAGACCTGACGGATTAATTGCGCAGCTCATTATTGCAACCGAATGGCCCTTCTAACATCGACCAAAATTAATCTTTCAAATGGCTGACATTTGCCACTTATTTTAACTTTTTTATCTTTATTGTATGTCCTGTAAGTTGACCGTTTACTGCAGTTGAATACAAGTAACATTAACGTCAGTATTTATTGCGCACAGATCCATGCCATAACCATGTATCCTCGAATAATATATCATGAAATTTGCTGATGAGGTCATTCTTTGTACCTGTCATTCACAATAAATCTGAATTTTTACAAGCAATTAGGCAAGGGAGTTGTGCAAGGAATTGACCTGGGTGTCATTAATTTACACACAACCTTAAGTCATAGTTTACAAAAATGAAGCATTTATCTGTTAAATATGACACCCATTCAACTATTAGAAACCACCCATACAACTATTAGTTACACAAACATATACATATGACAAGAATGGATGTCTTTCTAACTTCATTAATTGTGACATGCAATGTCTGGAGTACCCTCTAAATCAGAGGTCCCCAACCACCAGTCCGTGGACCGGTATCAGTCCGTGGATCAACTGGTACCGGGCCGCGTAGGCTGCACCCGAATGTTTTGGAGATGATTTAGTTTAACAGTTCATATGTTTGTGAATGAGCTTTGTTTTTTTTTGGCGCCGCCTCTGGCCGCTGATGATATTACATACAGAGTGAGAAGGATGATGTGGTTTTTAAAATCTTAAGGCGTTGACCGATCCGTGGTGATAAAAAGGTTGGGGACCACTGCTCTGATATTTTTCTCTTGTACCACACACTGTAACAACCAAACTGAATCTCAAAAGATGTCTTAATAAACAGAAAACTTCAAATAACAATTTTGATTATTCATGGAACGTGTCCCGTAACAAGCATGCTAACCTGTTAGCATAACATTTTTAGAATGGTAGAAGAAGAAAATATCAGAGACGGACTGGACTGGTCTTTATATAATCCGTTTTCTAGAAAAATGGGTATAGCAAAGGCATGTCCTCTCTTCTTTTGTTCATATTTTTATAAATGAATTACCCTTACTCTAATGTCTCACTCCATCTCATGCAACCCTGTTATGCATACAATACGAATTAGACCGTTTTTTTTCTTTCTTTTTTACATAAGTAAGTTTGTCCTCTTGGTTAGCCTTAATAGCTAGCTAAATAGATAGTTTCTACTCCTGAGAGAAAGCTGACATTAGCACAGATTTGCAACTCATATGATCATAGTAAATTGTTTATTCATTTATTAAAACATGAAATAAAACCCGTACCATTGTATGTACTGTACTATGGTAGTTGATTACCTATTATTGATAAATACAGTATGTAGTAGAAAATCAGAGAAGTTAAGGTTACTTTTCAAAAATTGTGAAGCCGAAATACCCCTTATTGTGGAATGACCCATAACTGTTGAAATCAAATTATCAGTATTTCATATAAGTTTCAAATTAGGCCAGTCTGATGTTGAGTTCCGCTGCGCTGGCCTTCCTCGCCGTGAATGCACAACATGCGTACCTGGCTTTAGAAACAAAACGTGCAGTTAGTTATTTCCTTATTAGACGACAGTGGCAGCCATGATGCCAATGTGCGTTTGCAGCCACGTTCCCCAGTTACTCCAACATTAACATGTGTTTCCAATTGAAATGTTCTTCCTGTGGGCCCTGGCAGGTAACAGGGCGGCAGCACTTAACTACAGCTATGTTAGGCCCCTCTGTGCTTTCTGATTAAATCCCAGACTGAGTGGACGAGATAAAAGGACTTGTCAATGGGGTTAATTTGGGATTGAGAAAATGGCCGCTTGAAGAAAAGCTAGAGAAACAGCAAATGCAGGAGTCAGATTTATTTTTCCACGGGATTCTCGGAAAAGCCAACATGTGTGATTTTAGATAACAATAAAGGTTAATTTCCACTACTGTGTCGCAACTCTTTAGCAATGTACAGGAACTATGTGTTGTGTTTTTGAATTGCAGCCTTGTCTGACTGAAAAACATCACCGGCGAAAAATGGTCCTTTGTTTTGTGAGGATGTGACAGGAAAAGTGCTCTTTTAAGAAATGCTGCAAAATGTACTTGTATGGAACTAAGTAGACTTTTCTTTTCAAAGGGGGGTCACAGGCAAGAACGTACAGTAAACGTGACAGCTATCTTAGTTTAGCTGAGGCCATGGAGTTGCCATTTGTCTATCTAAGCTATTGTCTATCTACGATTGGCAACATCTTTTTTCCTTGACGTAATTTTACATTGATGAAAAATTCACCTCTTGCTCTTCATTATTACGGTGTGCGTTTGGCTTTTGATTGACGTGCACGTTCACGTCTTCCGCCCACTTTTCCAACCAATCGCGTGTCGGGGGCGGGATAGGAATGCACTCTTGACAAAATGGCGACCGTTGTTGTTTTGCCGCAGGCTCAGTAAACAACACGAATTTGTGTCGCCGAAATTCTGCGGTCGCGCGCAGAATTGCCGCACCCAACCCCCCCCAGGCGTCCCGGGGCCGGCTCCGCGTGGACCGAAATGAAAGGTAAAGAGCGGTCGCCGCTGAAGAAACGCTCCCGGGCCTTGGACGATATTCGCGATCGGGGAGGATGCCACCCGAGCAGCAAGAAAATGGGCGCGCTGTCCCTGTCCGGCGGGAGTAATAATAATGGCAAAAGTGACGGCAGCTCGGCGAGGAGGAGCCTGCTCGGCGACAAACGGGACCGCGACTTCGACGGACACGCTCGCCTCGGAAACAACCACAGCTGTCAGCTCGGCGCCGTGGGCTCCGTGAGCAAGAACCACAGCAGCCTGAGCCTCTCGCTAGACTTGGCCGCGGCCGCGGCGAGGAGCGCGTCGCGCGGGGACCAGCGGCTGCCTGCTCTCGGCGCCGAGGGTGAGTACAAAACCCTGAAAATCAGCGACCTGGGCAGCCAGCTGAGTGACGAGGAGGTCGAGGACGGCCTTTTTCACGAATTCAAGAAATTCGGGGACGTGAGCGTCAAGCTGAGCCGCAGCAACGACGAGCGCATCGCCTTCGTCAACTTTCGGAAGCCGGAGGACGCCCGGGCGGCCAAGCACGCCAGGGGCCGCCTGGTACTGTACGACAGGCCGCTGAAAATCGAGGCGGTCTATATTAACCGCAGGAGGAGCCGCTCGCCGGTCGAGAGAGACCTCTATGCCTCCGCGCCGAGCCACAGACACTTGCAGAGGCCCCTGTCGCCCACCGGCCTGGGATACAGAGACTACCGGCTGCAGCAGCTGGCCTTGGGTCGGCTGCCCCCTCCACCCCCGCCTCCTCTGCCCCGAGAGCTGGAGCGGGACCGGGACTTCGCCCTGTTTGAGGCCCGGACCCGGCCCGCTTTCATCGCCGAGCGAGCCGCCTTCCGCGAGGAGGATTTTATATCGCCCGAGGACGACCAAAGAGCCAACCGTACCTTGTTTCTTGGCAACCTGGACACAGAGATCACAGAGGCTGACATAAGGCGAGCCTTTGAAAGGTTCGGCGTCATTACCGAGGTGGACATCAAGAGGCCCGTACGGGACCAGACCAGCACGTACGGCTTTTTGAAATTTGAGAACCTGGACATGGCTCACCGGGCAAAACTCAGCATGTCTGGGAAAATAGTGGGCTGCAAACCCATCAAGATAGGGTACGGGAAAGCCACACCCGCCACGCGTTTGTGGGTGGGCGGCCTCGGACACTGGGTGCCACTGGCCGCCCTCGCCAGAGAATTTGATCGCTTTGGCACCATCAGGTCAATAGACTACAGGAAGGGGGACACCTGGGCCTACATTCAGTACGAAAGTTTGGACGCAGCTCAGGCGGCCTGCACGCACATGCGGGGCTTCCCCCTGGGGGGGCCCGATAGGAGACTCCGAGTGGACTTTGCTGACACGGAGCATCGTTACCAGCAGCAGTTCTTGCAACCTCTTCCCATCGCCCCCTTTGACATGGTGGCCGAGTCGTTTGTTCATCGTGCCGCGCCAGAGCCCCTCAGGGTCCGGGAACGGACTCCCCCGCCGCTCCACTTCAGGGACAGGGAGCTCTTCCCTGGCGCGGAGTGGCCCAATCCCCCGGCTCTCAGAGACCGGGTGCGGGCCTCCGCCTTTGAGCCCCTGGAACACTTGGAACGTGAACGGCGGGCCCGCGAGCCCTGGTCTCTTGAGCGGGAGGTGCATGGGCGAGAGCCTGCGCGCAAGCGGCGCCTCATGGAGGACGGGCGCCACCTCGACCACTCGCCCGACACCTCCGACAGGACAGTGCGGCGTCGGCGCCCCTCTCCGGACGGCAGCCCCGGAGGCAGCAGTCGGGACGGGGGACGATTTAGCGATTCGGAGCGCCCCCTGCGGGGCGACAGACCCTCCCCCGCACGGGAGCGCCACGGCAGCCTGGAGCAGGGCGGGGCGGAGCGGAGACTCAAGGGCCTTTCTGACAAGGGCTTGTCGGGGGGCAACGTTATGCTGGCCGGCGATCGTAAACGTAAAGCCGGCGATGGCGGCAAAGTGCCGGCAAAGAGAGAACGATCCGAGGGTTCCTCCAGAAGCGCGCCGCCATCCAAATCGGACAAGCTGACTCTGGCCTGGCGGGGAATGCTGCTGCTGAAGAACAGCAACTTCCCAGCCAACATGCACTTGCTGCAAGGCGACCACGGCGTGGCCAGCGAGCTGCTCGCCGACGGGACCACCGGCAAGCAGGTGTGCGAGCTCAAGATCACTCAGCGTCTCCGCCTGGATCAGCCCAAGCTGGACGAGGTCTCCCGGCGCATCAAGGCGGCGGGCCCCGGCGGCTACGCCGTTCTCTTGGCCGTTCCCGGAGCTGCCGAGGACTCATCCGACCCGGCCGCCTCCACCCAGCGGCCGCTCCGCAACCTGGTGTCCTACCTCAACCAAAAGCAGGCGGCCGGCGTCATCGGCCTGCCCGTGGGCGGGAGCCGGGATAAGGAGACCACAGGCGTCCTCCATGCTTTCCCTCCCTGTGATTTCTCCCAGCAGTTCCTGGATTCCTCTGCCAAAGCTCTGGCCAAAAGCGAAGAGGACTATTTGGTCATGATTGTTGTGCGAGGCGCATCTTAAAACAAACAATTACTGAGTCAGAGTGTTTAAAAAAAAACAAAAAAAAACCAGCTGTATTTCAGTAACCATTGCATGCCGTGTGTTTTGCATTTTGGGCTACACTAGTATGGTTCTTGGATGTTGTTTGTTGCCATGTTATCCACTACAATCGCCGGCGGCTCTTTTCCCCAGCTGCAAGTTTTTAAATGGGCCTCAGTCATTTCAAACAATCGACACAATTAATGTTTCAGAGAAGTAATCGGAGGGTAAAAACAAGTGACGTGTAGACAACTTGACAAATTCTTTGCAAAGAACCAAGTCAACATTGTTTAGCGACCTTTGCCTGTACCTGTTAGTATCCTCAGACCCGCTCTTTTTATCTGTGTCCCCTGTTGTGTCCATTTTGCCTCAGCAAGAAAGCAAAATTGATTGGATCTCATACAAACACGCGAGGCATTTGTAAAAGGCCTGAAAGTTCTTTACTGAGCACACCCAGACTTAGTACGGTAGATCGGATGGGTCAAAAGGTAAAGACCAAAAACAGATGCCCACTTCAGTGCACTCAAACCGAATAGGTTGGGTTTGAGGTTGTTACTGTGTCTACTGCTCCACACAAAAGGGACAGTGTTATTTTAATTCCCTTATGAGAGATGGCTAGATGCAAATGTATGCACAGACTTCACTTCTTAAGTTCAGTTAATAACAAAAAGACATGAAGACAAGTCAACAGTCATTCTTGTCATGTTGCTTCTCCCCACGGCGCCGCTTTATCCTTTTTGTTTTTAACCTTGCTGTGTAATCACACACAGAGGATGGCAGGAGGCGCACTGGGGCAAAGTTGTGACATGTTTGACCTTCTGGTATTTCTTGGTCGATTTTTTTTTTTTTTTTTTTTTTTTTTTTCCCTGTTCAAACATCGACAAACATTTTTCGTGTGCAATTTTAATGTTGGACGGCAGCCAGAAGGCCTCAAGAATTCTGAGCACTCGCTTCTGCACGTCTGCTTTTACCAAGATTGTAATAACGGGAGTCCAAGTGGCAACACACTGTTGTCTTCACACTAAGCTATGCTAAGGCAAAAGTCAAGTCATAATTTTTACGCCAGTCTGGTTTGTAAGCTCCAAATACTGTACAGTATGTTGTGTAAGTATTTCTTATTTTAGCATAATGGAACAAGAAAGGGTGGGACCAGCAGCTGCGGTTTGGTTTATTGGTACACAGTATACATTTCTTAAAAAAAAAAAAAAATATATATATATATATATATATATATATATATATATATATATATATATATAAAATGCAGCATTGGTACATATTTGAGTAATATGAACTTTTTTTTTGCTGTAGTCAAACTACTCATAAGGCTAAATTCCAAACTAGTAATGTTTTTAGACTATTGTTTTTCCTGAAGAAAAAAGGTTAAAAAAAATGTGTCCAGGGTTTATGGCTCTGTATTTGTTTTTGTATCTTTTTTTTCCAAAAGATGTATGTAAAATAGTGATACTGAGCCGCATGCAATTGTTCATCTTTAATGAATAATTGCAATCGCTTAAAGTTAAGGTCACAACGCAATTTCAGTTATAACCTCCTGAGACTCAACCTATTTGTTTGCGTACACTGCTGTGTCCAATTTGTCTTTGCAAGACAGCAAAGTTAATTCCATCCCACCAAAAACACATGAGACATCATTAGAAAGGCTCGGATGCCCTTTACTCTAATGCCTCAAGGGAAGAGTCAACATTTTTTATCATGTTAAAAAAAACTGCATTCTTTAAAATGGGTCAAATTGACCTGCGCCACTATGGCAATGATCCCAAGCAAGCGCTTATTATTATTATTGTTGTTGTTGTTATTATTATTATTATTATTACCAGTATTATTGTCTTGGTAAACGCAGATGAGCGCTCGAAAGAAGTGTGAGTTACATTTGTGCTCTCACAATAACAAATACTAACTTGTGTTTTCCCCCATGCTTTCTTTATTTTTGCTTTGTTAGAACTGACTGTATCAAGAAACAACAGTAGAAGTAAAAGAAAAAGTGTTTTGTGTCGACGTTCTGACTGAAAGGGTCTTTAAAACAATCAGTGAGTGGGGCTGTGTCATTTCATCCTTTTAACATTCTAATTGACGTTTAGAAATCCATAAAATGACACAGAGGCCTACTTACAAAACAGTGTTTCCCATTGGATATAAAAAGTCAACACGCTTCAAATGCCAGGTTTTTGTCTTTAAAAAATGACACCAGGATTAACTTCGTCTAAACGTGTGCACCATTATCATCTGTAACCAGTACACTTAATCATATAGATTACAAAAAAGAAAATCAGTACAGGTTATCAATTGCATTAAAGGGACACTGTGTAAGATTTGACAGTTTTTTTCATTATGGACAGCAGGAGGTGCTGCAGGTGCTGCATTTACCATTGTCCATAGCTATAACAAACAGGGCAGCCTCCGGAGAAGTGACACCCCCCCAATCTTGTGAAGAATTTTTGATTTGACTAGAGACAATTTTGAAAAAGATGTGTTTTCTTGGTCTTATTATTTACATCACAGACCTGGCACTTCAACGGGTGTGTTGACTTTTTATACGCACTGCATATGTGGAATTATTACTGCTCTGAAATGTTTGGATGCACGAGGACCCCGCTCTCGCCGACAGCAATGACGACTACAGCGTGTTAAGGTTTTGTAGTCCTCACCCCCCGCCCCACCTCTGTGCTGACTTCCTGTGTAAGCG